>NC_050072.1:131192383-131506218 GCF_009764565.3 Dermochelys coriacea
CAGATGATACAAAGCTGGAGGTATTGCCAATTTGGAGAAGGATCGGGATATTATACAGGAGGATCTGGATTACCTTGTAAACTGGAGTAATAGTAATAGGATGAAATTTAATAGTGAGAAGTGTAAGGTTATGCATTTAGGGATTAATAACAAGAGTTATAGTTTTAGTTTTAGTTATAAGTTGGGGACACATCAATTAGAAGTAACGGAAGAGGAGAAGGACCTTGGAGTATTGGTTGATCATAGGATGACTATGAGCTGCCAATGTGATATGGCTGTGAAAAAAGCTAATGCGGTTTTGGGATGCATCAGGAGAGGCATTTCCAGTTGGGATAAGGAGGTTTTAGTACCGTTATACAAGGCACTGGTGAGACCTCACCTAATACTGTGTGCAGTTCTGGTCTCCCATGTTTAAAAAGGATGAATTCAAACTGGAGCAGGTACAGAGAAGGGCTACTAGGATGATCCGAGGAATGGAAAACTTGTCTTATGAAAGGAGACTTAAGGAGCTTGGCTTGTTTAGCCTAACTAAAAGAAGGTTGAGGGGAGATATGATTGCTCTCTATAAATATATCAGAGGGATAAATACAGGAGAGGGAGAGGAATTATTTAAGCTCAGCACCAATGTGGACACAAGACAAATGGGTATAAACTGGCCACCAGGAAGTTTAGACTTGAAATCAGACGAAGGTTTTTAACCATCAGAGGAGTGAAGTTTTGGAATAACCTTCCAAGGGAAGCAGTGGGGGCAAAAGATCTATCTGGTTTTAAGATTCTACTCGATAAGTTTATGGAGGAGATGGTATGATGGGATAATGGGATTTTGGTAAGTAATTGATCTTTAACTATTCAGGGTAAATAGGCCAAATCCCCTGAGAT
The DNA here is from genome assembly GCF_009764565.3 of Dermochelys coriacea. NCBI lineage: Eukaryota > Metazoa > Chordata > Testudines > Dermochelyidae > Dermochelys > Dermochelys coriacea. Next base: position 131,193,263 of record NC_050072.1, read on the forward strand.
GGGATATTAGATGGATGGGATCTGATTTACGATAGAAAACTCTTTCCTGGGTATCTGGCTGGTGAATCTTGCCCATGTGCTCCGGGTTTGGCTGATTGCCATGTTTGGGGCCGGGAGGGAGTCTTCCTCCAGGGCAGATTGGAGAGGCCCTAGAGGTTTTTTTTGCCTTCCTCTGTAGCATGGGGCATGGTTGACTGGAGGGAGGCTTCTCTGCTCCTTGAAGTTTTGAACCATGATTTGAGGACTTCAATAGCTCAGACATGGGTGAGGTTTTTCATAGGAGTGGTGGGTGACATTCTGTGGCCTGCGCTGTGCAGGAGGTCGGACTAGATGATCAGAGTGGTCCCTTCTGACCTTAGTATCTATGAATCTATGAATCAGTCTGTCTGTATCTATCTATTGTCTCTAGTTTATACTTAGGGTATAAGCTCCTAGGGGCAAGGTCTGGCCTTTTGTTCCATGTTTGTACATCATCTAGCCACTGGCTCCTAGGTGCCATGGTAGTACAAATAATTAATTAATATTGGTTTAGCTCTGAGCCTACTGATGTCCATGGGAGAACTGGTATGTGCTTTTTGAAAATCCCACCTTTGCTCTTCTACTGTTTTTCATTCCTTGGGACCTGTTTCCATTGTGATCTTCACCCATTTGCATTTCGGTATTACCTGATACAGTGCTGCATGCTCACTAGCCATATGGATTACTGTCAGTCCTGTGATGCGGCAGACAAGCCCCACGCTGGCAAGGAGGGGGTTAATAAGAGCTTGTGGACCTGTTTGGCCCTATCCTGCTACAGCTGGAACAGAAGCCAGGCATGGAATTAACAAGACGAGACCTCGCCCAGTTCAGGGCTGACCAGGTAGCTTGCTGGCCGAATCTCTTGGGTGCATCTACACAGCCTGCAGCAGCCAACCTCCTGGCCTGGATTGACAGACTTTGGTAACAGGGCTCGTGCTAGCACTCTAAAAATAGCTGTGCAGAAGTGCTTTGAAGTTGTGGCTTGGGTTGGAGCTCGGAGCCCCAGACACAACTTCAAAGCTTTCTCTCTGCAGCTATTTTTAGAGTGCTAGAGTGAGCCTCGCTAGCCCCAAGTCTGTCATCCTAGGCTGGGAAGCTTGCTGCCGTGGGCTGTGTAGACATGGCCCTGGAGGAAGGGATGATCAGCCCCTGGGAGACCAGCCAAAGTACTGACTTTGTGAAGACAAGCCCTGAATAGACGGGTGGGGTCCTGCCGTGAGCACATGGGACAACCCTGGTGAGTTTTTTTTTTCTCTCCTTATTTCTTTTGGCCTTCAACACCCTGGAAGGGGTAGGACTGAAGTGTACCTTGGCTGGAGGGCTAAACTGCTGCTATGGCGGACAGTGACGGGGCGGACTAGGCCCAGAGGCCCTCTGCCGGAGGCCTCAGGCTCCTGCCACACCTGTCCCTGGAAAGGCGCAGTAGAGTCCTTCAAGCCACTTAGAGTGCCTGCAGCAGAGGCAGCCAAGCACAGCCCAGGAAGGCCACATAAAAAGGAGCTGCAGGGCAGACCAGAGGTAGCTCTTTGCTGGAGCTAGAGTTCAGGTGATGTTCCCAGCACCATGGACAGCTCAGTGCTGGCAGGGACTACAGTGAAAACAAGCTCCTGGGTGTCTGCTGGGACTGAACATAGAAGAGCCCTGAGGTAAGGGTGAAGCATCAGTGAAGACTGGGGCCATGGGGAAGTGGCCCAGGGAAATGAAGGCAGTTTCATTAAAGGGACATGGTAGCATGTGGCTGCTATTCTTAAGGGTCCTGGGCCAGGACCTGGAGTAGGGGGCAGACCTGGGTCCTCCCCATCCCCCATAGGCCACTAGCGAAGGACAGTGATAAACTCCTGGCAGGGGATCTGAACTACTTAGTGGCCCAGCTGGAGAGCTGGGGCCAGAGGAGCCCAGAGATGGTGAAATTGTTGCCTCTAGGGAGGAAGCCCTGGAGGTATGGCCTGATACCAGGGCCAGGACTATTTAAAGACTGCAGACACGTTACCAGAAGGGGCTGCTCATGAGAGGTATGTGCCACACCATTACATGGACCTTGCAGGAGATGGTGAACCTAGCAGTCGAGATCTGTGCTGGGTGAGTTATGCCCTGATGGTCCACAAAAAGGTACTGCAGAGGTAAACCCAATCAGTCTGTCAGATGGTGGCTGGCCCCTTTCAATGAAGCAGGTCCAGCTCCCCTGTACCAGAACCAGTGCTCCTGGTGGTGAATCAAGAGGGTGGGGCAGCATCTGGAGCTGTAAAGAATCAGGGAGACTCTGAGAGGGAGGAGACCCCCTGAAGAAGCTATAGGAGGTTTCTGGAGGAATGCTGAAGAACAACAGAGGGGTTTGCTAGCTGCCTAATCTCCTCCCCCCCCAAGCCAAAAAGCCAGGTCCAGAGGGCACTGAAGGCAGCAGAAGAGCAGAGGAGGTTGCCTTCTGACTTCCAAGACAGAAGTAAGGGCTGTAGGCCAGGCAACAGTGGTGGGGCTTACCCACTGATACCTCCATGCTGGTGAGCTGGAAGAGGAATGGGGAGATGATGGAGGCTCCCTTGGTGAGGGTGAACTCCCAGCAGTGGGTGTTCCTGCTATGCCAATGGACTAGATGTCATGGGATGTTAAGGGTTGTATGCCCTGGGGGTGATAAATGGACTATATTTTGGGGAATTTATTATGGATTATTGTCACTATGGTTTTGTAATAAACTGGCCCCCAGGAGGGATATTATTGAGGCAAGGCAGTCTGTTGTGGAGTCCTTAGGGGCCTGAAAGGGGTGTGGGATGGTAACCCTGGCATTAGAGTGCCCAGCCACAAGGGATGCATGGGGACAAGCCGGGGAATCGATCAGACCATTCCCCACTAGAAGTCACCATCTGAGTTCTTGGGAATGTGGCACTCTAGCAAAAATAGTCCATCCCCTGGCACTGCCTCTGGTAGGTATGATGTGCCAAATCCTCAGCTGGCATAAATCATTGAAGCCCCATCATCTTCCCTGGTGCTATGCCAATTGACCCCAGCTGAGGGTCTGGTCCGTTGACTTGTTAGTGTCTTTGCAGAGTGAGATCAGTATGTTTACTGGGGTTTTTTTCACCAAAAGCCCCATCTTTTCACGTGGTTTGTGCAATGTCCACATTCACATCAGGCCAAACTTTCAAATGTCTTAAATATGCAGCTCTTAAACCATTTCAGCATCCAGTCCCAAACGCTGACCTCTATTCATTTCAGATTCCTTCTACCTGACCACTATGATGCAATGGCTTGTTTTCTAGGAGTGGTCTGTAATGTAGGAAGGCATGTGCAGTTTTGCATCCTGTGCAAATGGCTTTAAAAATAAGACACACTAGCCACATAGCTTACCAAAAGCACACTTTTCACACAGACCAATCTAAGTATCTTGCATTGCAGCTTACTGTGGCTGATTCCATACACACATTGCTCTTCTAACTGTTCTTCCTTTCAGCTGGGTAGTTTCTAAACTGACATCAAGCTAAGACACTTTCTTAGAGGAATAAAATCACTTAACAGTTTACCAAGCACGGTTTCCTTGATACAACCAGGCTTTAGCAAAGGGAAAAGTCCAGATTCTGGTCTCTTGTACTCCAGGTCTGGACAGGGTGGGCAGCAGCATAATACAGACCTTGGACTTCAGAAAAGCAGACTTTGACTCCCTCAGGGAACTGATGGGCAGGATCCCCTGGGAGGCTAATTGAGGGGGAAAGGAGTCCAGGAGAGCTGGCTGTATTTTAAAAAATCCTTATTGAAGGCACAGGAACAAACATCCCAATGTGCAGAAGAATAGCAAATATGGCAGGCCACCAGCTTGGCTTAACAGAGAAATCTTCGGTGAGCTTAAACACAAAAAAGAAGCTTACAAGAAGTGGAAACTTGGACAGATGACTAGGGAGGAGTATAAAGATATTGCTTGAGCATGCAGGGGTGTAATCAGGAAGGCCAAAGCACAATTGGAGTTGCAGCTAGCGAGGGATGTAAAGGGTAACAAGAAGGGTTTCTACAGGTATGTTAGCAACAAGAAGAAGGTCAGGGAAAGTGTGGGCCCCTTACGGAATGGGGGAGGCAACCTAGTGACAGATGTGGAAAAAGCTGAAGTACTCAATGCTTTTTTTGCCTCGGTCTTCACAGACTAGGTCAGCTCCCAGACTGCTGTCCTGGGCAGCACAATATGGGGAGGAGGTGAGCAGCCTTCAGTGGTGAAAGAACAGGTTAAGGACTATTTAGAAAAGCTGGACATGCACAAGTCCATAGGTCCAGATCTAATGCATCTGAGGGTGCTGAGGGAGTTGGCTGATGTGATTTTCTGAGCCATTGGCCATTATCTTTGAAAACTCGTGGTGATTGGGGGAGGTTCTGGATGATTGGAAAAAGGCAAATATAGTGCCCATATTTTTTTTTAAAAAAGGAAGACAGAGCATCTGAGGAAATACAAACCAGTCAGCCTCACCTCAATCCCCAGAAAAATCATGGAGCAGGTCCCCAAGGAATCCATTTTGAAGCACCTGGAGGAAAGGAAGGTGATCAGGAAGTCAACATGGATTCATCAAGGGCAAGTCATGCCTGACCAACTTGATTGCCTTCTATGATGAGATAACTGGCTCTGTGGATATGGGGAAAGCGGTGGATGTGATATACCTTGACTTTAGCAAAACTTTTGATACTGTCTCCCACTGTATTTTTGCCAGCACAGTAAAGAAGTATGGATTGGATGAATGGACTATAAGGTGGATAGAAAGCTGGTTAGATCATCAGGTAGTGATCAATGGCTCAATGTCTAGTTGGCAACTAGTATCAAGCGGAGTGCCCCAGGGGTTGGTCCTGGGGCCCTTTTTGTTCAACATCTTCATTAATGATCTGGATGATGGGATGGATTGCACCCTCAGCAACTTCACAGATGACACTAAGCTGGGAAGAGAGGTAGATATGCTGCAAAGTAGGGATAGGGCCCACAGTAACCTAGACAAATTGGAGGATTGGGCCAAAAGAAATCTGATGAGGTTCAACAAAGACAAGTGCAGAGTCCTGCATTTAGGACGGAGAATCTCATGTACCACTACAGACTGGGACCGACTGGCTAAGCGGCAGTTCTGCAGAAAAGGACCTGGGGCCTACAGTGGATGAGAAGTTGGATCTGAGTCAACAGTGTGCCCCTGTTGCCAAGAAGGCTAACAGCATATTGGGTTGCATTAGTAGGAGCATTGCCAGCAGATCAAGGGAAGTGATTATTCCCCTCTATTCGGCACAGATGAGGCTACATCTGGAGTATTGCACTCAGTTTTGGGGGCCCCACTATAGAAAGGATGTGAATAAATTGGACAGAATCCAGCGGAGGGCAACAAAAATGATTAGAGGACTGGGGCACATGACTTACGAGGAGAGGCTGAGGGCACTGGGCTTATTTAGTCTGCAGAAGAGAAGCGTGAGTGCGGGGGAGGGGATTTGATAGCAGCCTTCACTACCTGAAGAGGGGTTCCAAAGAGGATGGAGCTCGGCTGTTCTCAGTGGCAGATGACAGAACAAGGAGTAATGGTCTCAAGTTGCAGTGGGGGAGGTCTAGGTTGGATATTAGGAAACACTATTTCACTAGGGGGTGGTGAAGCACTGGAATGGGTTATCTAGGGAGGTGGTGGAATCTCCTTCCTTTGACTTTTTTAAGGTCAGGATTGACAAAGCCCTGGCTGGGATTTATTTGGGGGTTCGTCCTGCTTTGAGCAGGGGGTTGGAATAGATGACCTTCTGGGGTCTCTTCCAACCCTAATCTTCTATGATTCCATGGGTCTGCAAAGTCAATGCATCTCCTCTACCAGGAAATAGCCTTTGTATAATGGTAGTTGCTTGGTGATGTAGGGCTAGCAGAACGGGTGTATCACTGGGCAGTTTGGAGGAAGCATAGCCGAAACACACTGTGCTCTTGCTATTCTAAGTGTAACATGCTGGTGTTGTGTATTTTTGTCTCCATCTAGTGGCTGGATTGTGGATTGCGGTTTATGAGTTTGTAACTTTTGATACACTACTACAGTTAATCCATTGGATCAATGAAGAGCAACTCATGTCTTTTAACCAGAGCTCCCTGGTTCAATCCGTACAGATGACCTAATGAAGGGGCATCATGTTTACTACTTACCAGACAGTCCCATAAAGAACTATTGCAGCATAGATTAAATTAGAACAGTCCACTAACTTCTGAAATAGGACACTTGGTTTTTTTCCCCTGCCTTTTTGTGTTTTTTCAGGTACTCCATTTCTAAAACTCCTGTTTTCCTAGATGCTGATTACCAACAGTGTCTCACTGGCCTCATAAAGCCTACTAGGAATTTAGCATAGTGCAAATGCTGGTTTCCCTCCACCCCCATTTAATGTTGCAAGAAGTTCTAAGAGCCAGAGTTTCCCTGGCAACATTCACTTAGCTCTGCTGGACAGACAGCCTGGATGCTTTAGAGTTTTAATTAAAAATAGAAATATATTTATACCGAAATCCTGCATCTTGACGGGGGTGAGACAAGGAGACCCTTGGGAGTCCCATCTAGCTCTGAGGTTCTCAGTTTGAAAGGGGGTTGTTTAAAAAGGCTGAATGGATGTTGCCACGGTGACTAACTTTTGGAAATTCCTGACATGACATTGAAGTGTTTGATCGTAGAACCTTAACATTGCACTCAGTCCCATTTTGGGCATTTAATCTGTTGTGGGCTCTTTCTATTGGAAACAGTCCATGACTCCCACTAGCTGAGGCCAGCCCTAAAAAGGGGTTGGGATTTCATTGGAGGGTAATTTATCTTCATTTCTACTGCCACTCATTACTCATTTGGGGCTCAGTTGTGCCTCAAAAACACAGTCCCCCACAATTCCTCTCTGAGACCCCCGCCATGCAGAGGGAGTGGGCATGCAGCTATGCCCTGGCAGGCTGCTCTCCTGGCCAGTGCATCATGAGGATGGGGTCCATGGCCCTGTCTCCTCACCCACTTTGGAGCCTCTTGCTCTCTAAGGGCCATAGGACAGAGCTGTTCCAGTGGGATGAAACTACAACCCCACTGCTGCATGGAGGGTGCATACATACACCTTTGTGCCTGGCGAGCGCCACATTCAACTGCAATTACCAAGACCAGAGAACAGTCTGCTCAGATCCACTTTCTCGCATCGCAAATATGTAGCACGTCCATGCCAGCAGGTTGTTGTCAGATCAATCTCTCCTCCTGTTATCCCCCAGAGCGCGGGAGTGGGATTAAAAAGACAGTTATTACTACAAACCATGTAAACAAGAGATGTATTAAAATTGTATCTGAGGTCAAGAACATCATTTACACTAATATAAGGGCCATTGACAATACATCTAATGGGCCTGATTCTAACATTGGTGTAAATGAGGAGGTCCAGTCTTGTATGCATGATACCTACACTTCCTTATTGGCAACTGCCCTGCTGTAAAAAGCCATGTAAGAAATACACTCGTCATTCTCATGCCACACAAAGGCCAGGAGTTTCAATAGTGCCTCCATTTTGGGGTGACCCTGTAGATGGCAGCCACATGCTGCATCCCCTCCAACTTCTCAGTACATTTCTCTGGGCCACCTCCCCACAGCCCCAGCACCTTCTTCACCCTATTCCTTGCAGCGTCTCTTATTGGCTGCATCTCCTGCACAGCCTCAATAGGGCTCTATTAACCCCTCATATGCCAGTGTGGTGATGGGGTGTCCACCCGAGGTCCTACTGACAACAGCCTCTTTCACTGCACAACTCAGATTCATACCCAAAGTACTTCGTCTCATTTTCCCTCCTATTCTAGCCTCCACCCTCTCAGGCTCCTTGTCCCACCTTTCCCCACCCCAAGGCCCAGCTCTTGGCCTCTCTGCATTGGAATCAGGCAGTTTCCTCCTCCACTCTTAGCTCAGCAATGGGGGTTTTGAGAGCTCAGGAGGGACAGGCTCCTTGCTCTCAGTTCTGGTGTCCAGGCCCTGCACTGTTACTACAACTGCAGCCAAAAGCCCTGCTCAGCCCTCTGCAGCCTCAGCCCGTAGCATGTTCAGTGGGGACAGAATCTTTAGGGAATGAAGTGGAGAAGCCCTAGCAAGTCTCTACTGAGCACATGCCAACTGCCATTTTGCAAAGGCTTATAACACAGCCAAATTTAGGTGGATTTTCATGGGGATGGAAAAAGGCACATTGGAAGATACAAACCTACCCCCCTGTTTCAGAGTAGCAGCCGTGTTAGTCTGTATTCGCAAAAAGAAAAGGAGTACTTGTGGCACCTTAGAGACTAACAAATTTATTAGAGCATAAGCTTTCGTGAGCTACACGATCGGATCGGATGAAGTGAGCTGTAGCTCACGAAAGCTTATGCTCTAATAAATTTGTTAGTCTCTAAGGTGCCACAAGTACTCCTTTTCTTTCTACCCCCCTGTGAAATTTCAAGTGTCTGCTCCAAATCATGGGTGCGTTAAACCTTCTCAAAGAAAAAAAGTCACCAGGATTTTTTTTTAAACATGGGCAAAACCTATTTCTAGCCTTGTTCTTGGTAATGGCTCATCTGTATGGGCTGAAATTTTTCAAGCAAATTCAGCCTGAGGCAAACACCTGGCATGGAAAGTTTCAGCCCAAACTGTTAAAGTTTGGCAAAGTTAGAAGCAACTGAAAACTGGGTTTTATGATGAAACACATTGACCAATCTTAACAGGCCTGCATATAATATCTCTCTATCGCCATATATACTCCTCTGTCTATTGAGACACTTGTACATCCCTCACCATTGTATCTGAATGCCTCCCAGGGATTGAAAAAAAAGGGGTCATGCTCTCTTTTTCTCCTTTCCCAGCCACCCAGAAACAGGCTCCAGAGTTCTTGTGGGTTTTTTTAATGACTGTGAGAATGAGGGTACTATTATGGGAAAGCCATGGCAGAGATGTGGGCTCTGTATTCACCTTGGAATGCAGCCAAGTGAGCAGTTGTTCTGGCAGCTCCCATGATGCTCCTGCTCTTGCATGCACCAGTCTCCTCCCTGTTGATTGACAGTACCATTGTTCCAGTGGAACAAAGCAATCACAGCTCCTAGTTTGTGGCACATAGCCAAGTATTCCCAGGGATGCCAGGAGGAGTTCTGGATGCACCAAGAAAGTAGGACCAAGCCCATGCTAGTAGAATAGATTTAAAAACCCAGCATTGGTATCAGTTCAGGTAACTACAGGCAAAGAACTATTACATGAAAAGGGCTCAGAAGTGTTGGATGGGAGCCCAGAGAGAGACTTTGCAAAAACATTATATCCATTGCCTGTCTGGAATCTAGGCTATTCTACATTGCACATGCTTAATTCCATTTACCACAGCCCTTGAAACATGTTTATCTTTAAGTACATGCATGAGTGCTTTGCTGAATTGATGCTGTAATGCCCAAAACCAGGAAAAAGAAATGGAGACATCCCTTGCAACTGGGTACGTGAGATGAATCTTTGATACATATTCAATGTAGATGTGAATTTTTTATTTATATTTGGCTAGCATTTGCTAGAGGTTTAGCAGAATGCTGAGAAAAAGGCGATGAATAATGCATAGCTAGGAACAATGATTCATGTCTAGTCCCGTTTATCGCAGCGTCTGCTAGCTAACTATCTGTAAAACATACAACAGACTATTTAGAGATGACACACTCAGACTAGAGAATATATAAAACAGCCAGACACCATGTATAAAATGCAATGGGATTTTAGTCAGGGACTTGGTGATGCTGGATGGTGATATAACAGCTTCTTCTGGAAGCCAAGGATGCAGGTTAAATACATCTGTGTTGTATCAACCAGGCAAGGTACTAACAAGCTTCAACAGGACTTTATTTTCAAAGTGGAAACCTCTTTACCAAGCTGCTGCTGCACCCTCTGTAGCTTTCTCCCAGCCTCTCAACTCCTCCCCCCTCCTTCCTGTTTCCTGACCTTTCAGACTCCCAACAGCCAGTGCTCCCAATTCTAATAATTACAAGCAATATCTAACACCACAATCTGTACGGAACTCAATCGACCAATCAGTTGGAGAATAGCATCATATGAGGCCATGTGCTTCGATTTAGCCAGAGCGTGTGGGAAGGACTTAGGACCTCCTAAAAACTTCCATGAACAGAGAAGTGGAATTGCTGGCTGCACAGATGCTCATGGATGCCACGCAACAGGGGGACTTGCCTTCCCCGGGGCAGATCAGCTGAGCAAATCCATCACTGGGAGTTGATCACTGGAGTTTGTAGGTCACCGGTGGAGGGCTGAAGGCTGACATTTTCAGAAGTAAGTGGGGATTTGCAGTGCTCAGTTTGAGATCCATGATTTTCAGAAAGTGCCGAGTACCTGCCCTCAGGAAATCAGCTCTGTAAGAGGTCTCAAATTGAGTAGTGGGTGGACCCGGGTCTCCTCCCACCACCACCAGCAGTGGGGAAGTGGCTGGACAGCTGGACTGCCATACAAACCCCAGAAGGGGGGAACACACTTTCCACCATCTGCATCTCAGAAGAGGCAGGACACTAAAGGAAGAAACAGGAGGGTATCATGGTGATGGCAGTTGCATGCTGCTCTGAGGAACTGGATTCTATCCTTGCCACTAATTTCCTGAGTGATGTTGGGCAAGTCACCCACACCAAATTCTTCACAATGGTCACTAATTGGGTGTTCCTCATTTTCTGGGGGCCTGACTTGAGACCCTGGGGTCTGATGTGCAGAAGTGCTGAGCACTCACAGCTATAACTGCACTCTCTGGAAGCTGTGCTGTGAACATATTAAATGCTACTATGTGTTGCTAAGCACTCTGAAAAATCAGGTCCTAGGGGTCTCAAATTGAGCACTCAAAATTAGTGGATACTTTTGACCTTAATCTCTCTGTGCCTCAGCTCCCTGTCTGTAAAAGGGGCATAATAATATTCTCTCGGCTCACAGGGGAGTTCTGCAAATACATTCAGTCCTATTTGTGAAGCAATCAAATACTACAGTGATGAGCTCCATGGAAAAGCCCCTGAGGAAACTAATAATTCTGTCTTCAGAGCAGGGTGTGACTAGTGTTCAGTAAACAAGGCCTGGGGCTATACATTGAACCATGTGTAGAAAACAACATTTTGAATAGCTGCTCATTAAGTGAGCACCATCCATCTTGTGCACTGACTGAGGCAAGGTCCTGAGGAAAAAAATAGTATGTGATAATGTAATTAAAGAGGGAGTATAATGTATATGGACCAGAGGGCCAAATTAAGGTTATACAGACAACCTTAATTCTGGCATTTCCTAACTTTGAAGTTGTTTCACATTTATATCATGATGCAGTTAGTTGGCTTATGTAAAATGGGCATTTTAATAATGCCTGACACTCAGAACTTAGTTGAAACAATAATTCATTACTCTTTGACATTAGCATCACCAGTTCTCAAGCAGTTTCAACATTGATGTAGGAACCAATTGTTTGTTTTTTCAGAGTTCAGAATTGGTCAGAATAGGTTGGCCTCACAAGAGAGCATATTAGGTTTAATTTTAGTGAAGATACTGGTCTAGCAGCCATATGCATGATTTTTTCTGCCTTGGCATTTTAATGCCTACTCTTCATGATTATTAATCAGAGATTTTTCAGCATTTATAGTGATGCAGGGCCTAATTCTCATCTCACTCACACCAGTTTTATATCTGTAATTACACCTACTTCAGTGAAGTTACTCTTGATTTACAATGGTGTCAGTAGAGAAATTGGGCCCCTGGTAATAAATGGCATGAATGAGATGCACAGTTTGCTGGGGATTTTTCTACAATTAAAGAGTAAATATCACACAGGTTACTCGGTAAAATCACAAGTAAATGCAGAAGATATTAATGAAAAATGATTCTCTTAGTCCGTAGGGGCTGAAAGTCATTTTTTCATTAATACTTTGTATATTCGAAATACCTACTGAATAATCCTTTCATTATTATGGCTTTGTTTCATGTTCTCTGTCTGTTTCAGTCTTGACTGGTCAAGTTTACACAGTGAAAGTTATCTGGCTGGAAAAGATTTGTACAGGATGTACTCTAAGGATTATGGTTTAATCTAGTGAATCCAGATGCTAAACTAGGAATAATGTCAACGGGTGCATATTACTGGCATATTTATATTTGTCTGTATCCCTCACTTTTTTATTTTCGTTTCTCACATGCTGCAAAATGCAGAGCTCAGTGGAGACCGGGGCCAGCATCTCCACTGGTGTAAATAGATGTAACCCATACTGCTAGGCTGAGTCATGAAATGCAAAGTAGGGAAGTGCAATAATTTAACCCCTTCCACCCTGCAGTCTCTCCTACCACATTCAAAACAGTACATGGCCTCTAAAGTGCATCTGTCCTAGAGAACAGGATCATTTCAAGGCTAAATGTTACCGTTCATACAGCTTGGTCCTCAAGCAATTGATGTATCTGTGCTCAGCAATCTGGTTTCTTCAGATCAGTTGTACATAGAAGACCCGCTTTAGCTGTAGCAGCACCTATGTTGAAGCACTTTCCCAGAATTACCTGAATGCCTCCATCCAGACCAAGAGCATACTAGCAGCTGAATAGTTGACAGTAGAATAATACTGTTGTCTTGTTTTCAGCAACAGTTTATACAGTAAAAAAATCTGTATATTAATATAAATCATTCACTTTTCTAATAAAAACACTTCCTAGAAAAATTAATTAAACTTTTTGTTTGTGAAGCCACCTACTTAAAATGAACAGCTAAGGGCTTTAAAATATTATAATGCCCCCATAATGCACAAATTTTTCTGAGCAAGCCATTCATGGCTTATTAAAACACAACAAGCTTATCTCTATAAAACCAGCATTAATCTGGGTCAAAGTTAATGTCTTTGTGTGTTGATGGAATGTGTATTTTACACAGGAACAGCCCCTTTTTGGGCTTTTGAAAGAGCAGTGTAAACAATTGTGCCTTGTACCACACCCGTCCCCATCCCTTTGCTCTCTGCTCCCCCCTGGGTATGCAGGGCCCCCCTGGGCATACACACCCTTTCTGAAAATGCTGGATGAAGGCAGAAAAATCATCCTTTTGGCCACCTAAACTGCCATTTTCTTCCACACAAGCTTCCGGTTTGCTAATCCTGGGATTGCTCAGTGGACGAATGGCTGAGCGGAGAGAGCACTGAGGAGGAACAGCATTATGGGGAGGCTCTACCAATGTAGCTGCAGCGCCTGGGCTCTAGTACTGAAACACTTCAGCCGGAGCAGATTCACTGAAGGCTTATGCAAAGATGCCCCTGGCTGGGTTGGCTGCAGAGCCTGAACCTGAGACCTCTCGATCGAAAAGCCTGAGATGCTATTGCTTGAGCAAAGGAACAACTACGTCGCCAGGAACAGACTCATAAACTTCTTTACCTTGGCTGGCTATTAGAGGGGGCCAAAGACCAACACTCCCCCAGCCTGGGTCGCCCTGCCTCAGAGTGGTGCAACCAGACCTCTCCACTTGTGAAATAACAGAAGCACTTTTGTGTGTGGAGACAAAGCTTTATTCGGCCCAGTAGCATTCTCCCACATAAGTAGTTCCATGAAGTCAGCAGAGCGCATGAGCAAGGACCACAGGGTAGGGCCCAAAGTGTTTTGGCAGCATTCCAGGCCCTCGAACAAGTCGTGGCGCTCTCCACTTTCCTGAGAAGAGATGAGATTGCAAGGGCTGATGAGGCTAAGAGATAGCCAGGCCCTTATTTTGGAACTAGGCAGGAGCTGGGGCCAAGAGCCGAATGAAGTTTTCCAAGCTCGCACTCAGCAATGTGTAATCTGTAGTGGAATGGCATGCAGTAATTACAGGGAGCCGCGGAGACGTCTCTTGTCTAGGAAGAGTTTTAAATGAAGTTATTAACTCTGTGATGCAGCAAGGGCATTATGAGGTGGGAGTTTTAACAAATCTTTTTTTTTTTGTTCAAAACATTCAGACGTAGCCCAGACCCGGGCATCTTTATCTGTTAAAGTTCTTGTCCAGACAATGGAATCAACAATTTTTATTCCAGGACTGGTGAACTTCAGAAAGTTCACAGCTTGGTATAACAACCTTACCGCAGAAACTTTCTCATGAAACTTGCCATACTGCCTGCTTCCAGTCATGGCCCCACTCCCCATGAGAACAGGGCACAAGCCCTCAGCTCTTCCTCACATGAGTAGTTCTTACTCCTTTGTGTAGCACCATTGGACATGGGTCTAATAAAAGACTGAATAACCAAAGGCGTGGCTACACATACAGTGGTGCAGCTGTATCCATGCATCTGCGGTGCTGTAGCACTTCGTGAAGACGCTATCTATTCCAATGAGAGCTTCTCCTGTCAGCGTAGGTATTCCAATTGTTGTAGCTACATCAGTGCGAGAAGCCCTCCAGTTGATATAGCATTATGCACATTGGGAGTGAGGTCTGTATAACTGCATCGCTCAGGGGTATGGATTTTCCATACCCCTGAGCGACTTAGTTATACTGCCATAAGTCTGTAGTGTAGACCAAGCCTGAGAGACCAGTCAGGATTGGGATCCGGAGAGTAGCAGGATCAGGCCCCGCACTGCCCTTGCAGAATTTTGGTGCTTCCAATCAAAACCAGTCAGATTGTCCATTCCATTGCAACCTGGCATACAGGGGAGCAAACTGACCGGATTGACCCCCATCCTAGGGGATCTCATGCTGCCTATCTCACAGCTCCCAATGTAGGGTTGTGCCAGAGCTGGGAGCTGACTGGAGCATGTTGTGCTCTTGCTATTCTCAGCAGCAGCATGGCCCATAGAAAGCCACAGTAATCTAGAGCAACCCTGCTCCAAATTGCACTGGGGCCTCTGGGAGACCCTTGGCAAAGCCTAGAATTTGAGAGGTGCAAAGCCTAGTGCAGGAAAACTAATGCAGTTTGACCCAGGAAGTGCAGGAGGCAGCTGCTGGCATGGTATTCTCAGTGACAGGAACCCATGTGTGGAATTGATTTTCCCATCGTTGGTGCAACAAAGCTGGAGTCAGTTGATGTTCAGCACATGCTGCAAGGCCCATCTGTTTTTCCCAGGCTGTCAGGAAAAGGGTAGGTTACTGGGAGTTTCATTAAAGGGGAGTGGAACGTTTTATTCTTAATAGGCAGAATTGAAAGCAGAGCACATAATCTGTTGCTGAGATTTGTGCTTGGACAAAGTTAGATGTCTTCATGTTGCCAAGGCCTGATGAAATCCATCCTAGAATACTCAAGGAGATATCTGAGCCATTAGCAATTATTTTCAAAAACTCATGGGAGATGGAAGAGGACTGGAAGAGGGAAAATATAGTGCTACTCTATAAAATCTGGGGAATTACAGACCAGTCAACTTAACTTCAATACCTGGAAAGATAATGGAGCTAATAATTGAGCAATCAATTTGTAGACACCTAGAAGATAAATAACAGTCGGCATGGATTTGTCAAGAACAAATCATGTCAAGCCAACCTGATAGCTTTCTTTGACAGAGTAACAAGTTTTATGGATAAAGGGGAAGTGGTAGATGTGGTATATCTTGACTTTAGTAAAGCTTTTGATACTGTTTCACATGACCTTCTCATAAACAAACTGAAATACAACCTCGATGGAGATATTATAAGGTGGCATAACTGATGGGAAAAACATTTCCAGAGAGTAGTTATCAGTGGTTCAAAGTCAAGCTGGAAGGGCATAACAAGTCGGGTCCTGTAGGGGTTGGTCCTGGGTCTGGTTCTGTTAAATGTCTTCAGTGATTTTTATAATGGCATAGAGAGTACACTTATAAAGTTTGCAGACGATACCAAAGTCGGAGGGAGGATTAAAATTCAGAATGATCTGGACAAACTGGAGAAATGGTCTGAAGTAAATAGGATGAAATTCAATAAGGACAAATGCAAAGTACTCCACTTAGGAAGGAACAATCAGTTTCACACATACAAAATGGAAATGATTGCCTAGGAAGGAGTACTGCAGAAAGGGATCTGGGGCTTGTATTGGATCACAAGCTAAATATGAGTCAACAGTGTAACGCTGTTGTGCAAAAAAAAAACCAAAAAAACCAAAACCAAAAAAAAACCCCAAACATCATTCTGGGATGTGTTAGCAGGAGTATTGTAAGCAAGACACGAGAAGTAATTCTTCCGCTCTACTCTGTGCTGATAAGGCCTCAGCTGGAGCATAGTGCCCAGTTCTGGGTGTCATGTTTCAGGAAAGATGTGGACACATTGGAGAAAGTCCAGAGAAGAGCAACAAAAATAATTAAAGGTCTAGAAAACATGACCTATGAGGGAAGGTTGAAAAAAAGGGTTTGTTTAGTCTGGAGAAGAGAAGACTGAGGCGGGGACATAAAAGGTTTTACAAGGAGGAGGGTGGAAAAATTGTTCTTGTTAACCTCCGAGGATAGGACAAGAAGCAATGGGCTTAAATTGCAGCAAGGGAGGTTTAGGTTGGACATTAGGAAAAACTTCTTAACTGTCAGGGTGGTTAAGCACTGGAATAAATTGCCTAGGGAGGTTGTAGAATCTCCATCATTGGAGATTTTTAAAGAACAAGTTAGACAAACACCTGTCAAGGATGGTCTAGCTATTACGTAGTCCTGCCTTGAGTGCCAGGACTGGACCAGATGACCTCTCAAGGTCCCTTCCTGTCCTACACTTCTGTGATTCTAATGTACATCACTGGTGAGTGCACATTACAGGTCCCCCTCTATGCCCACCTCACAAAGGATGTAAGTCTCTTTACAACCCCAGCTAGAAAGCTTTAGTTCAAGCTATAGCTGCTCATGCTTTTAGCTTTCGAGTTCCCCATTTTAATTCCCTGGTGGGTCCGCCAAGATGGCAGCTCTCACACTGGTACCTATGAAACAAAGATACGTTTATTACTTAGAAATCTAATACCAAGATTTTCAAAAGGAATGAGGATTTTCAAAAATGGCCAATTTGAGACACCTTAAAGCAGCCTGCTTCCCCACCCCTCCTCCCGAAACTGCTGAGTACCTACTTTTGAAAATCATGTCCTTTTAAGGTATCCAGTTGAGCATTGAAAAGTACTGGTCACTTTTGAAAATCTTTCCCTAAATAAATAAAGATGTAGGTATCTTTTAGTAAGAACAGGCAAGTCCAGGCTGTCCATGGGGTATTCCTCCAATACTATCCAGGTTTGGGTTTTATTTACTCTTTCAAAATGCAGCAAAAAAAAACCTGGGTAGGAAATAAAGGTTTGGCTGAAAATTTCCCATCACTTTTTTTAATGGAAAATGGTCAGAATACAAAAAATAAAATCAGAGGGGAAAGTCAAGAAGTTGAAGAGAGACAATGTAAGGAACACAAGTGTGGTGGGGGAATTGAAAAATGAGGGAACGCAGCAGCTCAGTGGCAGAACTGGTAATAGACCACAGGTTTCTGAGACCCAGTCTGGAGCCTGATCCACTGGACCATGCAGCCTGCCTATTAGGATAATAAAAATACATTTATGATGTCCTTCTCCCTCCCCCACCCCGCCACTTCAGAAAATAAACCAACAGTGGGAGGAGAAAGCAGTGGGAAAAGGAGCTACTCAGCAACAAGGGTTAAGAGGCCAAAGAACAAAGGAAATGTCCATATGGCTGCTCCCTATCCCCACTACAGACACACACCAGAAAGGGGGCATTGTACCAGGAGAGGGGCTACTTTTCTGTTTTTGTTTGTTTGTTTTGTTTTAAACCTTCCAACAGTAACCCTCATGGGTGTCCATTGCTCCTTTCTCTATTCAGAAATGGAAGGGAAAATAGTGCCACAAATCTGCCAGTTGGCCAGCATTATAGTTAGGACTGTAAGCTCTTTGGGGCAGTGACTGTGTTTTTTGTTGTGTGACAGACAAAGTGGGTGAGGTAATATCTCTGCTTGGACCAACTTTTGAATAGAAAATGACTTCTATGGGTTGGTTGCCATTGAACTTAATAGGAGCAAATTCCAGGATTATTTTTCTTTTCTTTCAGTCAAATAAACTTTCCAGTATGTTGTTTATGCACAGAACTCTTTCATTCATACTGCATGTTGAATGGGACCCAGATTCTCTTCTCACACACACAGTGCATCCACTTACATCCCCATAGAGACACTGCGTGTGTCATTACAACAATCTGCAGGCCACTAACTTTCCTTTGTCCTATGACTGCAGAGGTGTTAATTGCCTACTGCATGCATGGCTTCTTGCAATATGTTTAACTCCTTATGCTAAACCCAGGGGTGTGAGTTCAATCCTTGAGGGGACCATTTAGAGACCTGGGGCAAAAATTAGGGATTGGTCCTGCTTTGAGCAGGGGATTGGACTAGATGACCTCCTGAGGTACCTTCCAACCCTGATATTCTATGATTCTCTGCTGAGCACTTTGGAAAATGCAGTACCCTCTCTGAGTGCTGAGCTCATAAGAGGGGGGAAGGGATAGCTCAGTGGTTTGAGCTTTGGCCTGCTAAACCCAGGGTTGTGAGTTCAATCCTCAAGGGGGCCATTTAGGGATCTGGGCCAAAAATTGGGGATTGGTCCTGCTTTAAACAAGGGGTTGGACTAGATGACCTTCTATCTTATTCCAGGCTCCAAGTATCCCATTTCCCCTACAATGGCAGGTTAATCTAGGCACCAGAATTCCCAAGCTGCCTGCCACTCACACAGCCATGCCCCCACAGAGCTCTTCAGGTCTGGGATAGGCATTCAGAGTGTCACAGCTAAATACAAGGTGGAACAGATTGTTAAGCATAAGGAGTTAACGCATGTTGCAAGAAACCCTGCATGCAGTGGGCAATTAGCAACTCTGCAGTCATAGGACAAAGGAAAGTTAGTGGGCTACAGATTGTTGTAATGACACACACACTGTCTGTATTCAGTCCACGATCTTTGGTGTCTAACAGAGTTATGAATTTAAGCTGCCAGGCTCATCTTTTGAAGATATTGTGGAGGTTTCCTTTGACAAAGACTGTGAGGTCAGATATGTAGTGATCGCTTTGTGAGAAGTGTTCACCCACAGGTGATAGGGGGCTTTTGTCTCATCATTTTTCTGTGTGAAATCATTTGAGAGTATGCTGATTCTCTAGTTTTACCCACATAGTAGTTTGTTGGGGCTTTTGATGCACTGCATGAGGTACACCACATGCTGTGATATGTGCATGTCGGATCCAGGCATCTTGAAAGGTGTGAGGAATATTGATCATAATAGCAGTGGAGGTAGGGCTGCAGATTTTGCATTTGTTATGGCAGGGTCTGGTGCCACTTTGAGTTGGTGTGTTGTGGTCTGTGGGGAGCTTGTTTCTGATGATGATCTGGATGAGGTTGGTGAATTATTTGAAGGCCAGAGAGAGGGAGGTTGGGAATATCTTTCAGGATGTGGTCCCCACCAAATATGGGTTGAAATTGTTTGGTTCCAATGTGGAGTTGTAGGCAACAACTAATAGTGTGCAGTTAGTTGGATTTTTCCTGTATTAAAACAGGTTCTCTTGCGGAATTAGGGGTCCATTACATGATGTGATCTACTTCTCTAGTACAGTGTCCTTGTTTGGTGAAGGCTGTTTTAAGTATCTTAAGGTGTATATCCCAGACCTTCTCTTGAAAAAAGAAAAGGAGTATTTGTGGCATTCAGAGTATCACAGCTAAATTTGTTAGTCTCTCAGGTGCCACAAGTACTCCTTTTCTTTTTGCGAATACAGACTAACACGGCTGCTACTCTGAAACTTCTCCTGAAAGTTTATCCTGTGTTATCTGAGGCCATGGCTGTAGATAACCAGTTTCTTGGTGTTTGGCATGGTTGCTGGATCTATGAAGGTAGGTGTGGTGATCTGTGCATTTATTGTATATAAGTTGTCTGTAGGGCCATTGTTGAAGCTGATTGTGGTGTCCAGGAAGTTGATGCTGGTGCAGGGGTGAATGGTGGTAGTTGAAGTTGTAGTGGAAATCTGAGGAAGTTTGGATCATCTGTCCAGAGGATGAAAATAATGCATCTCAGATACATAATCAGTTTCTAGTTGCATTTTTCCAGAAGAGGTTCGCATATTGGAGAACCTTCCTAGTACCCATGGCTGTTTCCACAGTTTGGACAAAGTGTTTGAATGCAAATGTTTTGGATAAGGATGAAATGGATGAGTTTGGTGATGTCAGATGTCCACCTCAAACAGTTGTTCATTGTCTTGTGGATATTTGAGGCAAGCAGCAATGCTGACGTGAGGAATATTGGTGTATAGGGAGGTGACTTCCTGATAGCAAGTATGGTGAGAAAGGCGGTTGATGCAGTTTCTGGAGCAAGTCAATTGTCCTGGAGGAAATTTGCCCTTTGTCTGGCGAGTGGTTTCTATGAGTCCCAATAGTCCTTCTGTAAGAATGCCATGGTCAGATATGATGGGGAATGTTGAGACAAAGCTGAGAATTTGCAAGTTTTCTGAAGCCATAATCTAACACTCGGCTTTTTCCCTGTCTTCAGAGTCTATGAATAAACATTTTTTGTTTATTCTGACTATGCTACAATAAAAAAGTGCATAACAAAAGAGCCCGGTGCTCACAGTATTGGGTACATGGCAATTTCCAAAATAATAATTTGTCAGGATTCTCACTCTTCTTCTTCTTCACACTTTGCTCCCTCTTACATTAGTGGGGCTTTGGGCAACTTGGAACAGTTCCTTGTAACTGGCCCTCCATCCATCGAAGCCCCCTCCCTCATCAGCTGGATCCACTGAGTTCTGCTACAGAGCTGGAGGGTAACAGCACTGTGAAGGAGACCATGCATACGAATGAGGTATATTGTAAATGGCGCATATGTAGTGTAATTCATTGGAGAGGTCACATAGTGAACTGAGATTTAGGAGACCTATGTTCTGTTCCCCAGTTCTGACAGTGACCTGCTGTGCGACCCTGGGAAGTCGTTTCCCCTCTCTGTGCCTCTATTTCCCCTCCCATTCTTTATGTCTAGGTAGGCAGCCAACTCTTTGGGGGCAGGGGCGGTCTCTCACTGTGTGTATATGCAGCATCTAGCACAGATGGGGCCTCAGTCTCAGTTATGGCCAGTAGGGGTGACTCCAAAAGAAATAATAGTGTATGACTGTGCACAACAAATACACATCTCTGCAGCTGACAGTGCAGGGAAGTGCCTAGAAAGTATCAGTTTTCTGGGCAGGACTAGAAGGGCTAATCAATTCTGCAGTACACCGACTCCCATGCAAACATGGGCTGTGTCAGCTTTAGCTGTGATTTAGGTCTGTATCTGGAAACCTTAGCTCTAATGATGGAGAGCCTTGCACTGGCGTCCATGTGCCATATCTTTGATATATGGAAAATACATTCTCAAGGGCTTTGGTTTGCTACAACTGGCTTCTAAGTAAAAGCTAAATTAATCCCAGAGACAACCTCCTGGTGCCAGTAGCACCAAGTCTAATCCAAGCAATTTATGCTTTTAAATTTTTATTTGTGTAACCCACACCTCCTGGGTGTGGTGTTCTGTCCCATCTAGTGGCACTGAGACCATGTAGAGAGAGATTAATGAGTTTGCTCTGCAGCCTTAGCTAAAAGCCATATGGCTTTTAGCTCATGCAGTAGAAGCTCATGCACTAAACTCCAAAAGTCCCAGGTTCAATCCCACCTGCCGACGACCGGGTCTGTTGGCATTACATTTGTGAAGGGGGGAGGATGTGGATTTCTCCATGTGACGTGGCATTCATCGTTATGGAGAGCAAATTATGGAGCCTTGAGAGGCAACTTGCCTTTCCATGTTGCAGAAGGGAGTCTGTATGCCATAGAACCTGTTTTTCTCCATGTTAGTTGAGTTTAGACCTGACTTGGTTCAAGAGAGCCAGTGTGGAAGCAGATTCCTCCAGCCGCTGTATAATGTTTTATAGATGTGATGTCAAGCCAAGTCCTTGTCTAAAAGAAGGAGAGAGGTGAACTGGGCTAACCAGTGGGATAATCCCCTAATCCTGTCATGCAATTTTAAAACAGCGCTGGTAAATTCTGGTCTGTTTTTTTTTTCTTTTCATGTTCCCTTCCTGGACAGGGAAAGCAGTAAACAATTCCAGTCAGTTGTGCAAGGCTTACTCCTGTTGGTGAACTCCTGTGTGTGGTTCCATTCGGGCCAGTAAGGTGACTTATGCGAGTGAGTGATCCCTGAAGCGAGTAAGATTTGCACAATGGTGAACGCAGCACTGCAAATACATAGGCACACTATCCTACAGACTGCACAGGCACCTAAGATAGCCAGGACATGTGGGATTTCTATGATTTCTGGGTATCTCCTAGTCACTGACAGCCCGGTCTGGTAACTTCACTGTGTGAGGAGCTCTGGTGACCTTCCTTGGGAGTTCAGCAGGTGGAGTGTGTGAGGGTTGGGGCTTTGCCTAGCAATCTGGGCAAGTACCAGTACAGTGAGATGATGCAACGTGCTCTAATTCTGTGACTCCGCTACAGAACGGTGCTGTTTGAACTGTGTTATCTGCTGAGCCTGAGATTATGACTCCAAATCCTTGGTTCTCACCATTCTCTGGTATAGGAAGTGAACTGCACCACCCCATGCCTGGCACTGAATCCTTCCCCAGCCCGCTAGCCAGTGCACCGTGGGGCAGAGCTAAGGATCTTCCCAAACACCTGAATGGGAGAGGCAGTAGCAGGCCATTGGAAGTGGGTTTTAGTGAGGGTCCCGTAGGGGTCTGCTCTTGGCCTGACACTATTAGTATTTTTATCAGTGACCTGGAAGAACATATATAATCATGGCTGGAAAACGTCCAGCTGAGACAAAAATTGATGGAGTGATAAATAATTATGGGGACAGGCACAGACGACTCGTGCCTCCTGATGCTGGGGGCAGGGCACATGACCACCCCACATGTCTCCTCTGCCCAGTGGATCCTGTGCCCAGCCCGGGTCCACCGCGCTTTCCCACCAGAGTCACTTGATGAGGAGGGTTGGTTGTGTCCTTCTCCCACTGCACCTCCCCTGGTGCGTTTGGCTGCTCTCCCTGGCACCTGGGCCCAGGTGGGAAGTGAGATGGAGCTGCTTCTCATGTGACTGAAGCTGGCTGCTCCAGGTCACTGACTCTGTGCAGCGCAGCAGCTGCCTGAGAGAGCCTGGCTGGGGCAGTGGCTCCCTCTGCTCCCCGCCTGAGCCCAGCTGGCAGGGACAGGGGCCGAACCAAGTGATCACGAGCTTCTGATGCAGGGCTGTAGCTAGAAGAGCTAACATGGTTCTGTAAGCAGGAGGATATCAAGTAGGGGCAGAGCAATGATAATACCTCCATATATGGCATCAGTGACACTATTTCTGAAATTCTGTGTCAACTTCTGGCATACACACTTTAATTCCTAAAACATCTTCCAGTTCTTCCTGCCAAACACCTCTAAGATCAAGCCTTTCTTCTCCAGCCACATGGCTAAAACTCTTACCCAGGCTCTCCTCTTGTGTCTCATCTGCTTGCTTCCTCTGTGGCCTTAACCTATTCCGTCCTACCGCTTTCATATCCATTCACGATACTGCAAAGATAAATTCCCTAGTTCACTGCTTTGAGTATGTCACTCTTCTTGTAGTTCCTCCCCTGGCTCCCTCTTCTTTGTTGCGTCAATGTGCCTGGCTTCACTTTTAAGGTCCTTCATGGCCAATCCCTGCCCTTCCTGTCATCCCTCATATGCTGTTGAGATGCCAAATGCCTGACTCCCCTCTGGTAATGATCCCAACCATCCCATCAACACCCATTGATTCAATTTTCAAATGAGCACCTCTGCACTCTGTCCTCATGCCACTCCCTATCCCTGGAGGAGCTCCCCATAATCATCTGTGCGGTCACCACATTGCCCTGATTCATCTCGCTCCTTAGAACTCTCTGAGGTGATCCCTACAAAGGGGCTGTTGCTTGTCATGCTGACCTTTGTCTCATTGTTACCTGGTGCTTCCACCTATCTTCTCTCATCTTATGCTTAGGTTGTCCACTCTCTGTGGCACAGGCTGTCTCTTATTCTGTTTTGTACATCACCCAGCACCATGGAGCGCTGGTCCTTGGCTGCAAATACTACGCCCTCACTGCAGCTCTATCTGCATAGTTTAGCCAACAGATGGTTAACAGGTGACTAGATGACAGTCTATAAATAGGGGAGAAGATTTCTGAAGGTAGAAAGCTTTTTAATCTCATGGCGAAAGGCGTAACATCCAATTGTTGGAAGCTGAGGCTAGATAAATTCAGACTAGAAATATGGCCCAAATGTTAAACAGGGAGGGTTATTAACCTTTGGAACAATTTATTCAGGCACCTAATAAATTCTCCATTATTTGAAGTCTTTTTAAATCAAGCCTGATGGCTCTCTAAAAGGGAATGGCTGGGTAAAATGATACATGCTGGTAGTATTCAGGAGATTAGCCCACATGATCACAATGATCCCTTCTGGCCTGATGTGGCTACCTGGAAATGCAGAGGGTAAGAGGGCCCTTTGTGCATCTGTGGACCTGGGGAGATCATAGAATCATAGAATATCAGGGTTGGAAGGGACCTCAGGAGGTCATCTAGTCCAACCCCCTGCTCAAAGCAAGACCAATCCCCAACTAAATCATCCCAGCCAGGGCTTTGTCAAGCCTGACTTTAAAAACTTCTAAGGAAGGAGATTCCACCACCTCCTTAGGGAACCCATTCCAGTGCTTCACCACCCTCCTAGTGAAAAATTTTTCCTAATATCCACCTAAACCTCCCCACTGACACTTGAGACCATTACTCCTCGTTCTGTCATCTGCTACCACTGAGAACAGTCTAGATCCGTCCTCTTTGGAACCCCCTTTAAGGTAGTTGAAAGCAGCTATCAAATCCCCCCCTCGATCTTCTCTTCCGCAGACTAAACAATCCCAGTTCCCTCAGCCTCTCCTCCTAAGTCATGTGTTCCAGTCCCCTAATCATTTTGTTGCCCTCCGCTGGACTCTTCCAAATTTTTCCACATCCTTCTTGTAGCGTGGGGCCAAAAACTGGACACAGTACTCCAGATGAGGCCTCACCAATGTCAAATAGAGGGGAACGATCACGTCCCTCCATCTGCTGGCAATGCCCCTACTTATACAGCCCAAATACCATTGGCCTTCTTGGCAACAAGGGCACACTGTTGACTCATATCCAGCTTCTCGTCCACTGTAACCCCTCGGTCCTTTTCTGCTGAACTGCTGCCTAGCTATTCGGTCCCTAGTCAGTAGCGGTGCATGGGATTCTTCTGTCCTAAGTGCAGGACTCTGCACTTGTCCTTGTTGAACCTCATCAGATTTCTTTTGGCCCAGTCCTCTAATTTGTCTTGGTCCCTCTGTATCCTATCCCTATCCCTCCAGTGTATCTACTTCTCCTCCCAGTTTAGTGTCATCTGCAAACTTGCTGAGGGTGCAATCCACACCATCCTCCAGATCATTAATGAATATTGAACAAAACTGGCCCAAGGACCAACCCTTGGGGCACTCTGCTTGATACTGGCTACCAACTAGACATGGAGCCATTGATCACTATCCATTGAGCCCGACAATCTAGCCAGCTTTCTATTCACCTTATAGTCCATTCATCTAGCCCATACTTCTTTAACTTACTGGCAAGAATACTGTGGGAGACCATGTCAAAAGATTTGCTAAAGTCACTGCTTTCCCCTCATCCACAGAGCCAATTATCTCATCATAGAAGGCAATTAGGTTAGTCAGGCATGACTTGCCCTTGGTGAATTCATGCTGACTGTTCCTGATCACTTTCCTCTCCTCTAAATGCTTCAGAATTGATTCCTTGAGGACCTGCTCCATGATTTTTCCAGGGACTGAGGTGAGGCTGACTGGCCTGTAGTTCCCCAGATCCTACTTCTCCCCTTTTTTAAAGATGGGCACTACATTAGCCTTTTTCCAGTCGTCCGGGACCTCCCCCGATCGCCATGAGTTTTCAAAGATAATGGCCAATGGCTCTGCAATCACATCCACCAACTCCTTTAGCACTCTTGGATGCAGAACATCTGGCCCCATGGACTTGTGCTCATCCAGCTTTTCTAAATAGTCCCGAACCACTATGCAGCAGAGGGCAATGAAAATGATTAGGGGGCTGGGGCACATGACTTATGAGAGAGACTGAGGAAACTGGGGTTATTTAGTCTGCAGAAGAGAAGTGCAGGGGGATTTCATAAAAGCCTTCAACTACCTGAAGTGGGGGGATTCCAAAGAGGATGGAGCTGGGCTGTTCTCAATGGTGGCAGATGACAGAACAAGGAGCAATACTCTCAATTTGCAGTGGGGGAGGTCTACGTTGGATATTA
Source organism: Dermochelys coriacea (assembly GCF_009764565.3). Lineage (NCBI taxonomy): Eukaryota > Metazoa > Chordata > Testudines > Dermochelyidae > Dermochelys > Dermochelys coriacea. The sequence goes on from NC_050072.1 coordinate 131,219,468, forward strand.
GGACACATTATTTCACTAGGAGGGTGGTGAAGCACTGGAATGGGTTACCTTGGGAGGTGGTGGAATCTCCATCCTTAGAGGTTTTTAAGGCCCGGCTTGACAAAGCCCTAGCTGGGATGATTTAGTGGGGATTGGTCCTGCTTTGAGCAGGGGGCTGAACTAGATGACCTCTTGAGGTCTTTTCCAACCCTAATCTTCTATCATTCTTCTATGAATCACTATGTTCTCAAATGATCTCACACAGGAAGATAAGACAAAAAACACCTATCCTCTGTGACTGAACTCTTTTAACAAAGCAATCACTCTGTCTGACTTCTCCATCTTCATCCTCAAAGGAAACCTGCACAACCCTTTCAAAAGACAAGCCTGGAAGTTTAAATTCATAACTCTGCTAGGCACTAAAAATCAGGGACTGAACAGAGACCCTGGATTTATGGCTTTACAACAATTTGTAACCCATTAACCCCCTCGTCCTATGACTGCAGAGGTACTAACAAGCCACTCTACCTTGAATGGTCCATTTACAATATGTGCTAACTACTTATACTATGGTTTCAGAATAGCTGCCATGTTAGTCTGTATCCGCAAAAAGAAAAGGAGTACTTGTGGCAACTTAGAGACTGACAGATTTATTTGAGCATAAGCATCTGATGAAGTGAGCTGTAGCTCACGAAAGCTTATGCTCAAATAAATTTGTTAGTCTCTAAGGTGCCACAAGTACTCCTTTTCTTTTTACTTATACACAATCCGTTCTACCTTGTATTTAGCTGTGATGCATGGAGTATCTTTCCCAGACCAGAAGAGCTCTGTGTAAGCTCAACAGCTTGTGTCTCACCAAAAGAAGTTGGTCCAATAAAAGATATTACCTCACCCACCTTGCATCTTTAATAATATGAGAGTCTGGCAACAAGAGATGGTTTCGAAAAGATATTTGAGAAAAGTGGTGAGCTACTCATGCCCTTCAACTTGAAAGCAGCTGCTCTCTAGGCAGAAAATAGCCTGATTCAGCTAAGCACTTCGGCCATGCCTACGCTACCGCTTATATTGGCAAAACTTACATTGTTCAGGGGTGTGAAAAAACACATCTTACAGCAGCAGAGCTGCATCCGTACAGCTGTGCCGCTGTAAGCTCTCTAGTGTAGACATAGCCTTAGACACATGCTTTAGGTGCTGTGCTTAAAAAAGGCTGGACACAAGTGCTTTACTAAATCGGATCCTAAGCAATGTGGATGGACAGCTTCTCCTCCTATGAAGCAGATAAGGGGAAGCAAGCAACTTTAATGGCACCCTCTATACAAAATAATTTCTCTAATTTGCACAGGTGGCAAGGTTGCATCCCTGGGAATGGATACTTAGAAAGAGAAGATAAATGGTTTCATTCAATGCTAGTCTGTCAATCAACCGGAACTGAGGCTAAAAACATGGTACAATTGGTGACCTTTTTTGGATCTCAAGACGTAACCCTCATGTCCATGTGCAAAAGCAGGGATACTAATATTCTCCAGACCCTGTCTCTTGCTGCCATCATGCCAGGCTAGAATTGTTTTTATTTTAATTGAATGGATGCTGTATGGATGTCTTAGGGTCTGAACATCCCCCAGGTTTGGATTTGTTTGGATCTGGGACCCTTTTCTAATGATCAATGCTGCAAAGGGGACTTATAGCATGCTTGTCTGGGAAGAGGTCATTCCTGATCAGAGCTAATGCCCCCACAACATCTGGAGCATTAGACAAAGAGCAAAAGCGTTGTTTCTAAAGCATATAACTGCTTAGTTGACCTCCTTTTATAAAGTAAATCTTTCCTACTTTGGCTCTTGCGCAAGAGATATAGAAATTTAAATTCACTGGAACAGCCAGGACGACATCCGGGAGATAAAATGCTTAAAAAAATGCTCTCAAAGGAAGTTTTCATCTAGGTATTTTAAAAACCTTCCCCCAAAAGGGGCCTTGTTTTTGGGGCATGCCAGAAAATCTGTTTATGTAATTCCCCCTCTCCCCAAGTTATCCTTGGGCTAGAGGACAAGATAGATGATTTTTGAAGATAGTAAAGCCATTCCTCAGGTTGGTAGAAAACCAAGAAACTCTATCATTATTGTGTTTAAAAAAAAAAAAAGACTGCCAATAACAATAAATAGAAGGTGGTGGTGTCAGTACATGCAGAAGACAAGACTAAGATGCACATCATAGTTCCAGGGGCTGGAATGTAGTGGGTAGATACTACATATGCAGTCAGTTGTCTAGGGAATATATTGTATTTAGAAGGCGAGGGTCAGACTTTCTGGGAGGGTTAGCTGCTGTGCTATACAATGAAACCCTCCTCACTCTGGAGGGGAGATTTTGACTTGGATTATTTTGCATGTTAAAGTTCACTGTGGGGCATATCTTCCCCCCGCCCCCCAACTCTGCCAGGCCTTGACTAACACAGAAAGGGCCTCTAGCACTTGCAGTAGCAGCTCATGCTTTAAGATTCTCTAGGTCCTAGGTTTGACCCTTGCTTCTAGTGACTCACAGGGTTCTTCATGTTACATCTACACCCACTCTGCTGCAGCTAGCCCCTTACCCGCTCACATTCTCTGCATCTTGCACTAGCTGACTAACAGCACTCTGCACTCCCCCACCCTCATTTGCATGCTCAGAAGCCAGCAAGCAGGGCTGGCTCTAGGCACCAGCAAAACAAGCAGGTGCTTGGGGCGGCACATTTCTTGGGGTGGCATTCTGGCGCTGGCCATGCCACCCCCTAGAAATGTGCCCCCCCGCCCCAGCTGGCCTCCACCTCCTCCCCTGAGCGTGCCACCGTTGCTCTCCCCTCCCTCCCAGGCTTGCCACGTGCCAAACAGCTGTTTGGAGCAGCAAGCCTGAGAGGGAAGAGGAGAAGCGGAGCGACGGCGTGTTCAGGGGAGCAGGCGGAGCGGAGGTTCTAGGGCAGTGGGGGGGGAGCTGCAGGAAGTGGGGGGGAATGCGGCACGCCCGGGGGGAGGCGGGGCCGGGGATTTGGGAAAGGGGTTGAGAAGGGGCGGGGGCGGAGGCGGGGGCGGGTGGTCATGAAAAAAAGCGGGGGCGGCCAAAATTTTTTTTTGCTTGGGGCAGCAAAAATCCTAGAGCCAGCCCTGCCAGCAAGAAGCAGCTGCTGCTGCCACCTGGCTGTTTGGCAGAGGGGTTGGAGTGCCAGCCATACCGGTTTTTGTAGACAGGCACTGCTGTCTCTGCAAACTAGTGCCATTGTGTACGGGGGTACTGGAGTTAGAGGTGCTGGGGGTGCAGCTGCAGTCCCTGGCTTGGAGTGCTTTTCCTCATATTCGGGGTTTATAGTTTGGGCCAATGGCATTCAGCTCTCCCACTATACAAATTGTTCCAGTGCCCCTGTTGTGTATTGCCTCATATAGCCGTTCAGGCCAGCCCATGTACAATTGCCCAGCACACACATACTCAGAGTAGCTCCAGAAATAGCACAGGATCCATAACTACAGCTTGGAGGCTGGCTCTGGGAATAGCACATGCTTATTAATGTGTAGTAACACATGGTTCATAAGCTGTTTAGATGTACAGTGTTGTAATTACATAATTACATAATGTAAAGATTATGTAATATCATTAAAAAGCTACATAATTAATCAACATGTTCCTCATGTTGTCAGGGACATCTGTGCATTTAGAGTGGTATTAGTATTTCGAAGTGACAAACCCATATGTTAGCATTCAGCAAAATCCAAAATCCAAACCATTCTGTTCTCAAATTCCATTCTATAGCAGTCTGATTAAGAGGCAACATGCAGTCCCTACACCATTTACAATAGCAGCTGAATTCGTTACCTTGATGAGGTTATGCCCAAGAAGCAGAATTGCTGCTGACTTACCACATCGATTATCTGCAGCAAAGAAAGTTGTAGCTCAACAATAAGCGGTTGGGAATCATTCACTACGGGGCGTTCAAGGCGATTGTAGTTCCTCAACAGTTCTCTGTACAGACGCCTTTGGTTTTCACCCTGCTGGGAAACTTTTGGAGGGGGAAAAAAAGATGGTGACATAAATCATCTGGCCCAATCAGAAAGTCCATTTTATTTCTGAATCCTCCGTAGTTTATTTTGATCTTCTAAAACAGAGAAGCAGATTCCCAGAAAGTAAAGACCTCCTCAAGTTTGCCCATATCTAACACATCTTCCATTCTATGGTTTCATAAAACATCGTGCACTGCATGTGTTTGTATCACGGAGCAGCCAAAGAGCTAGAGGTATATAAGCTGGCTAGGAATCTTTAGTGCCACATGACAAAACACGCAGCTGAAGCTCTCTAAGGCAGGAAAGCCCAAACTACAAAGTGTTTTTAGATTTGGCCGTTTCCAGGTGTTTCCGCTTTTGTGGGGGTGCGGGAGTTGCAACCATATTTGTGTTTCGAAACGAAACATTTAAAAAAAAATTTAAAAAATTTCCTGGCTGAAACTATTAATAGAATTCTGCCTGAATACGTAAATAGTTCTAGAGCACTGAAAAATGAATTTTTGTTGTTTTTAAGGCAAAAACCAGGAGTCAAAAAAACTTGGCCCAGCTCTGAGTGGCTGCATTGTGTCCTGAAGCCCGAGAGCTGGCATTACATTGACATTTGTATGTGTGTTTATCCTATCTAAGATAACTGTGGTGTCCTTGTTATCAATGGATCTGATTGGGCCAGGCCCTCTGTGACCATGCACGTCTGGGGGAGGCAGAAAAGAGCCTCCTCCTTGCCCTTGGCAGTGCTCACGGGGGCTGGGCAGAATTGCAGCCTTTGTTCAGGGGAGGTGCAGGCTTGCTATCCAGATGTTCCTGTAGGGGTGCTGCAGGGGGGTGGGAAATAGACAGAGCTGTGACTTCACGTCCCCATGTGCTAACCAGCACACCTGGCTTCCCTGAAGTCAATGCCCAAATTCCCACTGATTTTCACTGGGGCCAGAATTTACCAAGGGTATAGCAGCGAAAGGAGTAGAGTTGTGGGAGGTGTTATTTCAGTCAGTGCCTCCCTGCTGCCCCTCAGCACAGGCCTGTGCCAAACAAGCACAGTCTAGCCCCATATAAATGTCTCATCCTTCTTAAAACCCTACCACTCTTTGCTTTGATAATCTGCATAGCCTCAACTGCCATGCTGTGGAATGAAGTGGGGTTTTTAAAGTCCTTCTTTCCTGGGGTGCTCCTCATTCGTAAGTTATGAGACGGCGTAAATGGAAGCACCAGTCTACCTTCTGTGAGTCATTCATGGTTTTGTATACCTCCACCATATCCCTTCTCCCAATTACATTTGTTTCTAATCTGTGAAGTCTTTCCAGACCTCTAATTTCCTTTGAGGTTTTTCATTCTGGATCTTTTCTCTTTGCTAGCAGTGCAATTTTTTTTTTTTTGAGTTAGTATGACCAGAATGAAGCATAGCATTCAAGGGGAGTGCTCCATTGATTTATACAATGGCATTACAATAATTTCAGTATTGTACTTACACCCTGATCCTGCAAAGACTGAGCCATGGGTGTAAATTAGTTTCACTGGGATTATTCATAGGCATAAGGGTACATCAGTACATTAAAGATTATGAGGCCTTTGGACACTAAGATAATGGGAGCCACCTAAGTCCCTAAGATAAATCTTTGCAGGGCTGATGTCATAGAACACTAGCTCTTTGGGACAGAGACTGAATTTTCATTCAATGAGGGTTCAGTGCCTAGCACAATAGGGGCTCAACCCCAGATTGGGGCCTCTGGACTCTATTGCACTGCAAATTAACAAATGATTATCATGATAATTCTCTGTTCTTAGTCTAGTGTAACTCCTGGGCTGCTTTTTTGAAGCTCACTGCACATTGAGCAGATCTTTTCATTGAGCTGTCCACAACGAGACTAGGGCTTGTTCCTGAGCAATTACAGTTAATGTCTTTTTTTGGCAATCCAAATAAATTATATCAGCCTGTGATCCTTTATCCAATCCTTTGTTAACATGCTCAAAGAACCTTAGTAGACTGGAATCACAGCTTTATTTACAAATGTCATGCCTGTTTAAGCCAGCAATATCATGTACTCTTATACATCTTTAATTATTGTTCCAATTAATTTCTCAGAGGCTGAGGTAAGGGAATCATAACAGAGTCACTGCTCTGTATTTCCCATCATCACCCCTAAGGTGTTTGGTTTTTTTTTAAAGAGAGGCACATTTGCTGCATTCCACTGTAGTAGCTGATTAAGATAGTGTATAATTTTGTTACCAGCTCAGCCGCTTCATTCAAGAGTTCTGAAGGCACATAAGTGGAGGGGTAGGAATAGTTCAGTGGTTTGAGCAGTAGCTTGCTAAACGTAGGGTTGTGAGTTCAATCCCTGAGGGGATCTGGGCCAAAAATTGGAGATTGGTCCTGCTTTAAGCAGGGGGTTAGACTCGATGGACCTCCTGAGGTCCCTTCCAACCCTGATATTCTCTGGGCCTGGTGAACTGTTGTAATTTAAATTGTCAGATTGCATCTTTATTGTTGCCACCTCAGTCTTGAACAATACCACAGCTTCATTGCCTGAAAAGACTAGCTCAGAGTTAGATGTCTTCACCAACACCTGCTGTGGCGAACAGCTGTGCAAAGAGATTGTTTGTTTAGCTTCTGTGTCATGTCTGGAATATTGATTCTCTGACTCATAGCTCAGCAAACCCACTGACTTTCTTGCAAGTTGTCATCTTCTGATATGCTTGAAAAATATCTTATTTGGTTCACATGTCTTTGTTTGTTTTCTTCTCAAATTCACTCTTAATTGCCTAATTTACATTTTATCCGCTGTTATGTAAATTCCCTTTTATTCTACCTGAGCTGTATTTTCATTTTTTGAAAGTTCCTCTAAGGTTTCAATAAACTCTTGGGCCTTACCGTGTGCTTATCCCATTCTATCTTGTTTCCATTGTTTAGGGGTAAACATGACTCTGTTTATGCTTGCATAAGTGCTTACAATCAGAGTGGAAGATCCTTATGTTTTTTGTCATAGAATCATAGAATATCAGGGTTGGAAGGGACCTCAGGAGGTCGTCATCTAGTCCAACCCCCTGCTCAAAGCAGGACCAATCCCCAACTAAATCATCCCAGCCAGGGCTTTGTCAAGTCTGACCTTAAAACTTCTAAGGAAGGAGATTCCACCACCTCCCTAGGTAACGCATTCCAGTGCTTCACCACCCTCTTAGTGAAAAAGTTTTTCCTAATATCCAACCTAAACCTCCCCCACTGCAACTTGAGACCATTACTCCTTGTTTTGCCTCTTTAGCTTTGTTTAAATTGGCTTGTGTTTTTTCCCCTCCAGAAGCCACCCTATGCTAGTGTTTGAAAATCCCTCTATCCACAACAGTGTAGACTGTACTACCATTGTGGTCTGATAGCTTCATTAAACCAAGCTCTCCTGTGTATTGCTTAGGACAGAGTCAAACATATCCTCTCCTCCTGCATCCTCTGTTCCAAGAAGCAATTCTTTATGGGGTTGAGAATTTTCTTCTCAAAATGGTACCTTCATGGGCCTGTTAATATTTTGGCAGCTGAAGTCCTCCATTATCATCCGATGTTGTGCCCTCTCTCAGGGTGGCACAATTGCTGGCGCCCGCTCAACTTGGAGACCAACAACATATCCCAGCGATTATATAGCCCATTGTGTTGGGATTTGTAGCCATATGTTTGTGCGCATTTCATTTTTTATCGATGAAATCATATAAATCTCCATGCAATTTGGAGCCTGGAGGTTCTTGGCGAATTGCCAAGGCAGCTGTTGGTGTCACAAATGGTTGGCCTGTCTAATCAGGCTGTCATCTCGTTTTGTTGCAGCAGCCTCTGAGCAGGAAGAGAGGTGAGATTGGGGACACATTAAAATAATATTTTTAGAAAAATTAGACCAGCACAGTTTTAAAATACTCAGTGCTTCGGTTACCAGGGAGGTGATTGGTTTTCTCTCTAAAGCCCCGAAAACTCCATGATGTGAAGTTGGAATGAACTAAATTGTGGCATTTTTCTGTAACAGGAGGTTGTAATTTCTGGGTCTGGGGACTGGTAGTGAGATGCACAAATCTGGCCCCCTGTCTTTGGGACTGAATCTTTTTTTCGGTGGCCAGTATGAAATTGCATCCAAAATAACTATTGGAAGAATGGTAAAGTTGAAAAGTCAATTGCTCAAAAGTGATACCAGACATGAGGAGAAACCATCATTCACTTCCCTTGTGCAGATGCATTGTGGTACAGTCCTGCCCCACATGACACAGGAAGTGTGTAGCAGAACCAGGAATAGAACCCAGAGCTCTTGCCTTTAAGCACAAGAGAATGGCCTCTTTCACTATCCACTAATGCACTATGTATGTACTAATGTATGCACTAATCAGGCAGGGGTGCTATGGAAATGTGATTATGTAATTAAAGACTGTATCGTAATGCATACTCACAAGGGGGCTGATTTCAAGTTGTACAGTCAACCTTAAATCTGGCACCTCCTGGCATTAGAATGCTTGACTTTGCAACCTTAATGGCCTTTAACATAGGGTTTTTTTTAAAATGCAATTTCCTATATCTCTCTCTCTCTCTTTTTTTTTTTAATGAAGAAAGCTGTAAAATAGTAATATCATTATTTAGAACCACATTGACACCTGCCTGGGTTATCATCAGGATCTGAATGCAGGACCTTTAGATCTACAACACAGGCTGCTACCATTTGAGACAAAGGAGTAACTGGTAGCAGTAGTAGGTTGTTATCCTATATGTGGACTAGCCTTTGTGCGGTGGGGAATGCAGAACACGTTTTGCTAGTGCTTTACTTAGCCATTCCCCAGTCAGCAGTAGAAGAGCCTGAATCAGAATTTCTGGGTACTAATCTTGGCCTTTTCTGTGCCCTGTGGTTACAAAGCACACAGATTTGCCCTATTCATTCTAAAAGGTTGTGTGGGTGTGACTATAGTCTTTCATATTAGATGTGCATGTGTTCCAGCTCTGCCAGAAGTGATAATGCACGACCTTGCCATTACCTCATTGTGGGAACAATAATTGTCTCCCTTCTATAGTGGAGGCATTAGGCCTGGCTCAAGAAAAAGGCCTGGATACCCAGAAATATTACTACTAGTCAGTAGAAATGCTGAGATATTTTGGTCTGTTGCTGGCTTCCAACCAAACACACCTTCCTCTAGGCTACAGAGGCGGCTGCTGCTGTTGTTCCCCATGTGGAGCCAAGCACTGTGGGGCCTATGAGCATGCTCAGAGAGGATGAAAGGTGGTGGGAGCTGGGAAGTACCCTCGGTGCATATGAAGGCAGTGAGGCTGGAGTGTGCCCAGTGCAGTTGGAACATTCCAAGATTTTAAAAGCAAGACGAACCATATCTGATCATGTGCAAAGGCTTCTAACTTTGCCAGATCTGGGTGGATTTTCTTTGAGGAGCACAATGCACCCCTCTGACCCCAGGACCACCCTCCTGCCACATTTCTAGTTTTTGCTCCAAAGCACAGAGGCACTGGAGCTCTTCAAAGAAATAGATTGGAAAAAAGTTAAATGCTGGCAACACAATGTATTGTCCCTTAACTTTCTTCATGGAAATGACCCATGTTTGTGAATTTTTTTTAATTCAGAGAACAAGCTTGGGGGCGGAAAGTCTGGCAAAGTTATAAGCAACTGAAATCAGTCTTATAACAGAAAGTGTAAGGCAACCTTAACTATAGGCAGTGCTGCAGATAAAATAAACAATCCCAAAGGGCTCTAGGGGGAAAATACTGGGTGTAATGGGCTCTTATTCTAATGGCTGGAAGATGTCGCTGGACAAATTCAAATTAGAACGAAGGCACAAACGTTTAACAGTGAAAATGATTAACCATGGGAACAAACTCCCAAGGGGAGTGGTGGATTCTCCATCTCTTCATGTCTTCAAATCAAGCCTTGGAAGAAATGTTTGAACCAAACACAAGTGACAGGGGTAACTAGGTAAAATGTAAACATCTGTGATATACTGGAGATCAGATTCGATCAGCTAATGGTCCCCTCTGGCCTTAAACTCTATGACGTTAGTAAGCAAGTGTGACAGAGTGCAGGGAGTGAGTAGGTGAGCCTGCACTCTGATCCCTTAGAGGCCAATTAGTGCCCCAGGAGAAGCTGACTGGGAGTAAGGAACTCAATTGGCCCATCAGTCCATGGCTGATAAGAGATACAGGAAAGAAATGCAAAAGAGAGAGAGGGAACAAGGCTAGCTTTAATTAACTGGACTCCTAAGCTCAAAGGTTGTGGACCCAAACCTCTATAAGTGTCTAGCCACTAGAGGGAAACAGAGCCAAACTGTGCTAGTGTGGGTTGTACAGATAATACTTACTTACTGTCCTACTCTCAAATGGTGGCTGTGAGGCTTAATTCATTGGCGTTTGCAAAGTGCTTTGAAGGCCTGGAGGAGACAGTGCAGGAGAAGCGCTCAGTGGTGCTACTGGCTCAGGTGCCGTTTAGTCTAGTATGAGTTGGCAGCAGCATGCGTCCCGGGAAGAGCTGCCCATTTGTGGTACTGCACGTTGCATAGTCTCCTTAGGCCTCCGGGGCTCTGTACCCCTTGGGTAGCTGCTTTGATTGTAAAGTTATTCAAAGTGTAACCTGACGCTGATTTTTAAAGCCCTTAAAGGTGCAGGACCTGGCTGTATATGAGAACCTCTTGCTGGAGCCTTGTGCTCAGACAGCAGGCACTATTTATGTATTGTACCACTGAGCATTCCTCTCCCGTCCGTCCGTGCCCCTTGTCTGTTGTACAGCCCATTGGATAGGGCCCTGGACTGGGATCCAGTAGAGCTGGGTTCTACTTCTGGCTCTGCCTCTGACTTAACGCGTGACTTAAGGTAAGTCACTTTTTCTCTTGTGTCTCTATCTCCCCTCCCACCCATTGTCTTGTCTATGTAGAAATAAGCTCTTTGGGGAAGGCACTCTCTCCCTCTATGGGTACTTCTGCACTGCATGCTTCTGTTGGCCGCATGTAGACTACATACAGCATGGCGATAAATAGCCGGGGCTGGTGAGGTGCGGCGCAGGGGAGTAGAGACATGCCTGAAGGGTGTGGGTGTGTAGGCGAGTACACACTCTGCTCACCCAAGGTGTGCTCCCCCTTTAGGCTGCTATTGTTAGCCATGTAGTGTCTCCCTGCCTCCCCTCTGCCAGATCCTTTCACTGACACAGGTAGCTACACACCACAGTGTGGACCCACCCAGTGTGTAGCTACACGTACACTATGTGCCACCACCAGTGGTGTGTAGTGTAGATGCAGCCTGTAGATGGGACCCTGATCTTGGGTAGGCTCTTGATGTGCTACTGTAATCTGACTTACATCTGAATTTGGTAGGTGATTGGGCTTTTGTTTTGTTGGGTCCTAGTGGGTCTGGAATTTGCTCCTCCTTGAAATCCATCTCGGCACATCCCTTCCCACTCCTAAATAACATCTTTTGGATTTAAAAAAAAAAGTTAGGGAGTTTTAATCTGAGTTCTGATGGCCACATTTATTGCTTCCTCCCATTCTTCCCCATTTTTTTTTTAATTCTTTTGGCAGGTCTTATGTGTTCAAGCTTTTAGAGGGTGATTTTATCTCAATTATTTTAATTGTTTCTACTTCCCTCTTTTTGCTTTAGCAGAGGAACTTTACACAGACAGTTACTTGATTCATATTATTATTGTCCAGGCCTTTGTCCAGTCCTCCCTGACGATTCCAAAAATATTCCTTTTCCTTCATTATATACACCGCTGTTACCAGGTCTCCACCAATTCCTAATTCTCCAGGCATCTTTATTACATTGCTTTTGTTTGAGCGACGTTTAGATCTTAAAGCAGTTCCGTAGCTCAGCATTCTGAATTCTCATTAACTTCATTCCTCTTCCTATCACACTTCTGCTTCTCTAGTATTTTGTCTCCTGATCTATTTGTAAAAGTCCTTAATCCCTTAGGCTATCATTAACTCATTCTACTTATTTGCTGCCCTTACCTTTTCTGAATCTGAACCTTTAACTGAATCTGCATATTCCTGTTGGATCCCTTCTCTCTTGCCCAAACTCTTTTTTTTCTTTTTCTTTGTTTAAAAAAAAATCATATATTCTTAATTCCCCAGATTTTCCTTTCTTGAACATCAATCTCATTATACCAGCATGTAGGATTTATTTGTATAGTGAATTCAGACATCACTCAGTCTGATAGGAAAGCTTATACAGCAAGACGGTATTAAGAAAACTAAAGAAGAATCTGTTTAGCATTATGGAAATATCCTTGTCATAAATATAAAGGGAAGGGTAACCACCTTTCTGTATACTGTGCTATAAAATCCCTCCTGGCCAGAGGCAACATCCTGTTATCTGTAAAGGGTTAAGAAGCTCAGCTAACCTGGCTGGCACCTGACCCAAAGAACCAATAAGGGGACAAGATACTTTCAAATCTTGGGGGGGAAGGCTTTTGTTTGTGCTCTTTGTTTAAGTGGTTGTTCTCTCTTGGGACTGAGAGAGACCAGACAGAAATCCATCTTCTCCAACACATCCTAATCCAAGTCTCCAATATTGCAACCAGTATAGGCAAGGCGGATTAGTTTATCTTTTGTTTTATGTGAATTTTCCCTGTGTTAAGAGGAAGGTTTATTCCTGTTTTCTGTAACTTTAAGGTTTTGCCCAGAGGGGGATCCTCTGTGTTTTGAATCTGAATACCCTGTAAAGTATTTTCCATCCTGATTTTTAGAGATGATATTTACCTTTCTTTCTTTTTTCTTTAATAAAATCCTTCTTTTAAGAACCTAACTGATTTTTCCCTTGTTCCAAGATCCAGGGGTTTGGGTCTTTGATGATTTTGTAACCAATTGTTTAGGATAATATTCTCAAGCCTCCCCAGGAAAGGGGGTGTTTAGGGCTTGGGGGATATTTTGGGGGGAAGACATCTCCAAGTGGTCTCTTTCCCTGTTCTTTATTTAAAACGCTTGGTGGCGGCAGTATACCGTTCAAGGACAAGGCAAAGTTTTAACCTAAGCTGGTAAGAATAATCATAGGGGGTCTTCCATGCGGGTCCGCACATCTGTACTCTAGAATTCAGAGTGGGGAAGGAACTTGACAATCCTAAAAGCCCTTCTAGAATCGTATGGGATATTTGCACTTACATGTTTATCTTTCAGGTGGTTTCTCCATAGATTCTTATAGGGTTTTTAGTTTCCACTGTGAAGTTTTCATATGGAATAAACAAATGTAAGGATTTTTTTTCAAGGATGTGAAATAAAGAATAATGAAACAGATAATGGGGATGATGCAGGCAAAATTTGAATGTGTGGATCATAAAATATGTTTTCAGGTGTGTCTGTTTTAGAATATTCACTAGGAATCTAACCAGCTTTGAAGAAATGCAGCATATTCAATCCACTTTGGCAGACATGTGCATGCATAAATTTACTTAGTGTATTCTGCAGATTTCTGGGAACGTAAAGCATGCCACTGCCATATGTCATTTAATCCCTCAAAATACCAATATTCCTATCCGCTTTTTTCTTATGTGTAGTCAGTGTCATGGCATTTTCCCACAATTGCAAGCCCTTCCTTTTTTTAAGTCCTTTTTCCTTTGGATTTTAGTCCATATTATATTTAAGACAAAGTACTCTTAAAATTGTATCCTTGTTTAGAATGAAAATTGTAATTCTCTCGCATCAATTGCCTCATAACATGTATGCGCTGTACTTGAATATTTCTTGTCTTTGGTTAAACTATCTTTCATCTAGTTCCCTTTTGTACAGTCTTTGATTCTAACCTTCAGATCTCATAAAAATACAGAATTGTCACAGCACACTCTTACTGAAACATTGCTGACTTTCTCATTTTTACCATATAATTATAAATCCATTGAAATATAAATATTGTTTACATTTCAGTGTGTAGTATACAGAGCAGTATAAACAAGTCATTGTCTATCAGATTTTAGTTTGTACTGACTTTGCTAGTGCTTTTATATAGCCTGTTGTAAAACTAGGCAAATATTTAGATGAGTTGATATACCTCCTGGAAGACCCCTGAGTACCCCCAGGGGTACACATTCCCCTGGTTGAGAACCATTAGTACAGAACATAGGGCTGGGAATTAGGAGACCTTAGTTCTCTTCTTGATGTGGCCTTGGGCAAGATATTTCACCTCACTGTGCCTCAGTTTTCCTATGTATAAAATGGAAATCCTGATGCTTTTGTAAAGCAATCTGAGATCCACCAATGAAAAATGCTATAGACAAGCTAGGTATTATTTTATTTTCAGTTTCAAGCTGGCTGCAGAAAGCCAGTGGGGTTGTCTGAGAATAGGAGTGATGTATTGTCAGTGTGAAAAGCCTACTCGGCACCAGGTTCATTGTGAACATGTTGGAGATTTGGGAAGACCATTGAGAACTGGGTCAGTATAGAGTCAGAATAAGGATTTCAGCGAAGGAACAGCTGGGGAGTGTAGATGTGAGCAGAATTTCAGAGATGGTGATAGTAAGATATCCAGGTACAAATATGACTGACGATTCTTTCATTATTTTTCTTTATTCTTTTTGTGCAGCGCCAGGGGTCCTGGTCCATTCTTGGGGCTCTTACACACTATAGTCATACAAACAATGTTTCTATTACAGTAGGACCTACAGACCCCAACTCGGATCAGGGCCCCATTGCGCTAGGGGCTGTACAAACACACATTGAGAGACATTCCCTGACACAAAGAGCCTACAGCTGAAATAGACAAGACAGACCAGGGTGAAAGAAACAAAGTATTATCCTCCTTTTACAGAGGGAAAACTTAAGTTATTTGTCCAAAGTTGCACAGGATGCAGAGCCAGGAATTGAACCCAGATTTCCTGAGTCCCAGGCCAGTGGTAAAGGGTATGTGTCTACACTGCAATTAGACACTCACAGCTGGCCAGCCTCGCAGAGTCCTAGAGCCCAGGCTCCAGCCCACACCTGAACATCTACACTGTAATTAAACAGCCCCTAAGGCGAAGCCACATGAGCCCAAGTCAGCTGGCACAGGGTTTTTCATTGCAGTGTAGATGTAACCTACTCACAAAATCACCCTTCCTATATTGAAAGCACCAATGCAGAACTCCTTTCCTGGGGGGCTGAGGGTAGCTAGAGTTAGGCTCTGTGGAAGGAGGTGTGGGACGCTGTGCATGGGACTTGACAAGCCCTGGGTTAAGACCCTTAGGCAGCCAAAAGTCTCACAGCTTGAAGCTTGGAAACACTGCAGACCTCAAGGGTTATGGCCGGGGAGCCGAAGTTTAGAGGGCGTTCACTGATGCAGTCCTTAACAGAATCCATTAATGTAATGGGAGCTGCAGGAAACTCATCCCTACTGACTGTGAGCCACTGACATACCCATGGCCAGGACCCAGCAGCCACCATGGTTCCCACTGGGGGGAATGGAATGTGGGAAGGGGATGCTGTTGTTCTCAATGGGGGGGGAATGAATCGGGAGGGGGTCTCTATTCTCGATGGGAGCTCATGTGTGTTGAACTGTTTTGAAAAAATCTCGCCCTAGACCTTGTTTCTGTTTGAACCCAGAATGATTAAGGGTTTTTTAATATTAGGGATAGAAGTGGGTGCTGTAAATCCCTTTTCCCTCAGAGCATTAACTGACCTCTCATAACTATATTGACTTTTAAAGGCTCTTAGAAAGTTATGAAGGTTCTAATAAGCCCTGCCAAGTGTAAGGGGACTGTTGCCCCCTTACTAACATTCAGTGGGGGTGTTTTAGTTGCTAGCTCCCAGTACTAAAAAGGGGGAAGGGTCGATGGGGAATCAGGACCCTGAGACTGACAGCCCCCAGGAACAATGGGGAGAGGCTAATGCTCCAGGTCAGCCTGAATGACAGGGCGGGCAGGCTAATCAGGGAGGCAGGAGGCCAGGGAGATCCTGTCCTCCATGTGAGCTGGATTTGCCTGGGTCAAACAGAGTGGGGCTGAGCTAAGGAGAAAGCAGGGGCCCAAGCTAAGCTGGGGGGCAGAGCTGTGCCAGATCCAGAAGGACCAGAAAAGCAGCCCAGAGAGAGCAGACCCTGTCCTGGGAGCAGAGCTGCAGCCCCCCAGCCAGAGGCACAGCCCAGAGAGAGCAGACTTGCCCTGGGAGCAGAGCTGCAGCAACCAGAGCCAGAGGCGCCAAAGATGCAGCCCATGAAGCAGGTCAGTGCTGGGAGCAGAGTCACAGAAGCAGCCTGCAGAGCAGACCTGTCCTGGGAGCAGAGCTGCAGCAACCAGAGCCAGAGGGCCAGAGAAGCAGCCCAGGGAGCTGGAGGCAGAGCAGCAGCGCAGAGACCGAGTGGTGCAGCTGGGGCTGGAGCAGTCCAGAGCTGGGTGTGGTGAGCAGCTAGGGAGAGCGAGGGGGACCCTGGGCAGCAGGCCCAGCACAGGGAAGACACCTCAGCCAGGAGGCTCTGCAGGCCAGGCTTGGATCGTAATCCCCACAGGGCGGGGGCGACACTGGGAAGAAGGGTCCTGCCACTTAGAGCCTGAGAGCGTGTGGCCACCACATCCAACCCACAGCATCCCTACAGCACAGCCAGGGCCTGAGAAGGGGCCTGGGACTTAAAAGAAACAGACTGTGAACTGCCCTGACGTTCAGAGACACAGTTTGTGATGTTCCCTGCCACAGAGCGGGCTGACGTGTTTCCTTTAACCTTTCCCATTTTCCCCTATTCTTTTGAAATTAATTGTTGATTAAATAACTTGTATTTGCTTTAACTTGTATGTAAGGGTCAGAGAAGTGCCCAGTGCAGAGAGAGTATCCCGGAGCGGGGACACCCTAGCCCCTGTCCTAGGTGACCACAGCAGGGTTGGGGGTCGAGCCTCCCAGAAATCCTGGGCCCAGCCTTGTTGGGGTTACGAGGACTCTGCCAGACAGGAGAGGGGAAGGGGAGTCCTTAAGGGCAGGGAGGCCACTGAGTAAAGGAAGTGGAAGCTAGGACTCAGATCCTTTCGCTAGCCCACTTCACCGGGGTAGTGCAGAAACCAGGAAAGTTCCCCACAATAACGGGACTATTCCCCGCTTACACAAGCGGAATATCCTCTGCACTCTGTATTGCTGTGCTCCCTATTTGACAGCTTGCCCACCGGAGACAGGCAAGATCTTAGCCACGCATAAATCTGACCACTGACATGTGGACAAGTGGCCATGCAAACAACTGATTATATCTCTTCCTGACATACTGGCTTAGCTGTAAGCCTGGGATAGGCAGTGTGTGTTATTTCCAGCATAGCATCTGGGTCTGGTTTCTGCAGCATTGCTCAGTGCAGAAGATGCTGACCAAATATCATATTCCCTGGACATAGTACATACCAGTGAGACCACTCTAAGCAGCAAAGTCTTGTCAATGTATGGCTTATTGCATAGGGCCTAACATAGGGCTACGTTTTGCAGCAGACAAGCTAGTGACAACGCCTCATGTCCATGGCTTTGCCCATTTATTTCAATTCTATCATGCAGGATTTCTGGGTACTGAACACCATGTGACAACCATGCTAGGTGCAATATGACCACTTACAGGAGATGGTACATTACCTCAAATCCTGCAATACAATTTTTTTTCCCCCACTATAACAGCTCATTCAGGGTATAGATGCAGAATATCCATTGAAATGAAATGGGATTTGAGCACATGACGCCCTTCAGGTGATTTGAAAATCTCAGCCATAACCAGGTGGAAATCTCCTTTCTGCCTTGATTGCTAGATTGCTTTCTAAACATGGATCCATCCAATCATTTACAGCACTACATCACACAGAGAGATACCAAAGGTGCAGTTACTGATTCTCTCCACGGTGGCATTAGTCTCGACTCTCATAAGAGCCTAAGAATGGCCATACTGGTCAGACTAATGGTCTACCTAACCAAGTATCCTGTCTTCTGACAGTGGCCAATGCCAGGTGCCCCAGAGGCAAGGAACAGAACAGGTAATCATCACGTGATCCATTCCCAGCTTCTGGCAAATAGAAGCTAGGGACACCATTCCTGCCCATCAGCCATTGAGGGACCTATCCTTCATTAATTTATCTAGTTCTTTTTTGACTCCTCTTATAGCCTTAGCCTTCACAACATCCTCTAGCAGGGAGTTCCACAGATTCATGAACAGAAACCAAATACTCCTTTTACAATGGTTTTACAGGGTCAAACTGAACCTGCCTCCCTAGTCCTATAAGTCTCAAGTCAGCTTTCCTTGTGAAAGGAAACTAGTTTAAGGCACAGGTTTAAAAAGTCTTTTCTGCTAACACAGTTGTTCTGGTCAGGTGAAGCCAAGGCACAACTTCATTAAGGCCCAGATAAAATAAAGCCACTAAGCGTATGTGTAACTTTAAAGTCTTAAGCATGTGCTTAAGTGCTTTGCCAAATTAGGGCCAACAGCAGGTTTTAAAATCCATTCTCAAGATTACATCACTGTTTGCAAACACAGCTCCTAGCCAAATCTATTTCTCAGCCCTTTGACAGTCTGCGTGCAAGGGTCACATTAGAGGAGTCTTCTCCAAAATTCATTGATTTTTCAAATATAAATAGGATAAAATTAAAGATACAGGACAAATGATCAAATAATATTGATTTGTAACAAAATCTGGCATAACTCATGGGAGGGATGTACGATAGGTCTGGAAATAGCCTCCTGGGTCCTTTCTTCCAAACCCTGCATAGAGCAGGATTTTCCTCTCCACACGTCCATCAGATGTTTAATTCATCCTACACTGAAACACCTCTTGTGAAAGTGCCTAAGTGAGCTCCCTAAGGTAGCTCAGTCTGCTGGCTAATTTCCTCACTGTTCAGCCTTTGTTGTATAATAGCTAATTTCCTTGGATAAAGTAGTCAAAGGTGCCTAAGTTCCATTTTCACAAGGGATTTAGGCTCCTAGGCCCTGATCCTCAAAGGTACTGAGGTGCTGAATTCCCTTGGAAGCAGAAGTCTCATTGAAAGTCAGTGGAACTTAGGGTAAAATCTTTGCTCCATGGAAATCAATGACAAAACTTCCACTGATTTCAGTGGAGCCAAGATTTCTCCCTCAAGGTATATCTACACTGCCATTAAAAACCCAGAGCCAGCTTGGGCCCATGATTCAAGCTCGTGGGGCTGGGGCTAAGGGGCTGTTTAATTGTGGTGTAGATGTTCAGAGGGGGCTGGAGCCTTCGAGGTGGGAGGGTCCCAGAGCTCAAGCTTCAGCCTGAGCCTCAATGGCTACGCCACAATTAAACAGCCCCTTAGCCCAAGCCAACTGGTGCAGGACAGCCACCAGTGTTTAATTACAGTACAGACATACCCTAAGTGTCTAAGGCCCAGATTCTCAAACTATATAGGCTCCTAACTTCTATTGATTTCAGTGAAGCCTAAGTCACTCTGGAAAATCAATTTTCAAAAATTGAATCCATTGTCCCTTCTGTTTAGTTTCAAGGTCTGGTGGTTGTTCTTTCTTAATCACTGTAAATGATTTCTCCCCCTATTTAACTGCTGAATAGCGGTAGGCACAGATCATTTCCCACAACAATGGTGTTTTCTGTAAGTTGTAGTCCAAATCGAAGGTGCAAGTAAATGACATCTTTCTAAGAAGGAAAATTTTTTTTTTTTTTTTTTTTTTTTTTTTTACCACACACAGCCTTGACATTTAGGGCTGAATTGATAGTCATATTACAGTAGCGCCTAGAAGTCAGAGCCCTGTTCAGGACTCTGTTGTGCTAGTCACCGTACAAAACAAGGTAAGAGGCTTACAAGCCCAAAGAGTTTACAATCGAACATAAAATGAGACAAAGGATGGGAGGAAAACAGAGGCAGGAAGTGACTTGTCCAAGGATACACAGCAAGTTAGCGGCAGAGTTAGGACTGGAAGCCAGATTTCCTAATTCTCACTCCAGTACCCTACCCACTGGGTCACTCTGCCTCTAATTCAGGAGTGAGGCAGGAGGTGGAATAAGTTGGATGTTGGCAAGTGGTACAAGTTAGTCTGAGTGCATGGAAACGTAAGGGAAGTAATTTACATGACAAGAGGCCAGAATAATATATTAGTGAATTGCGGGTGGCCTGTTTTAACTTAGCTGCTTTTCCTGCAGTACCTTCTTCTGCATCCTCCTTCATATGTAAGTGACTTCAATGTCATAGAATATCAGGGTTGGAAGGAACCTCAGGATGTCATCTAGTCCAAACCCCTGCTCAAAGCAGGGCCAATCCCAATTTTTGCCCCAGATCCCTAAATAGTCCCCTCAAGGATTGAATTCACAACCCTGGATTAGCAAGCCAATGCTCAAACCACTGAGCTATCCCTCCCCCCTTCCCTTTGACTGGTATGTATTTACCTCAGCTACCCATCACCTACCTATGAGGTTTATGAAAGAGCTCCCCATACTTCTCAGAAGCAGACTGCAGAATTGTTTGCAATGATAGCAGAGAGCTACACCTGATATCTAAAAACAGGAAAATGAGGCTAGATGTTCAAAAAATGCCTTAACAGTCAAAGCAATTACACATCAGAAGGGTCTTGCCTGAGGGAGTTCAGAGGTGCTTTCACAGGAGGTGTTTAAGTGTAGATGGCATAAAACTTTTGAAGGAGTAGGTCATTCCATGCCCTCTATATAATAGCCCGTGAATGATTTGCAATAAGCAAGAAGTTACATGAATTCCTTTTTTGGTGTGTTGGTACCCTGTTATAGTGATGCTAAGTACGATTAACTTTTTGACTTTCATGTGGGGTGCAGCATGTAACACTTGAGGAACTCAGTTGAAGTGTAATGTCAAAAAGGCTCCAGCATTCGTAAAGAGCTAGAAGACACATGCTTCATTTTTCTCAAAATCTAAAGAGAATCATAGGGCTAATAATAATATTTCTCTGTCTATACAGTTTGGACAGCTTGGATCCTCTAGCTTGCAGGCCATTGTGTGTTCACGCCTCTGAGCTCAGGAGCGGGCTATAAATATGCTGGTGTGACTTTATAACAACATTTAATAAAAGGAAAATCATACCTTATTGAAATAGAAGCACTCTATTTGCAAATTCCTCATTAAAATCAGATAGCTCTTTCATGAATTAGTATTATCTCAGTATTTAAAATAGTGTTTCAATGCAAAAAATGTAATTAAGTACCATACAGGTGTCTTGCGAACAAAATTCCCAGGTATTAACAGCTCTCAGCTCCCCCATCTGGCTATCACTTCAGTGCTTAAGTACATGTAGGTATCTGCAACAAAAGTAGCAGGACTCCTCTTTAGCTGGGTAATAGAGCATTTACCTGGGATACTTATTACCACATTACCCTAACCCCACTTCTCAGCCCTCCAGTGAAACTAATGCATGTTTTCGCAAAAAGAAAAAAGGAGGACTTGTGGCACCTTAGAGACTAAAATTTATTAGAGCATAAGCTTTCGTGAGCTACAGCTCACTTCATCGGATGCATCCGATGAAGTGAGCTGTAGCTCACGAAAGCTTATGCTCTTATAAATTGTTAGTCTCTAAGGTGCCACAAGTCCTCCTTTTCTTTTTGCGAAAACAGACTAACACAGCTGCTACTCTGAAACCTGTCATAATGCATGTTTGTAAGGCTAAATAGATACACCTGAATAATTTCTCATCAGTTAAAGAGCATGGCTAAATAGTGCTACGTAGTTGAGAAATTAGTTCACTATATGCCTCATTCTAAAAAAGCAACAACCGCTAGGCTTTTTGCATAGATATGGCACTAAATGGCCAAAGCAATCTACCATGGGGAAAGCTAAATTTTGCAAATGTTCAGAGCAAGAACAATGGTTGAAAAATAATTAAGACAAACAGAGGTTTTTACATGAAACATTCATTAGAAATGGATGAGAACTTCAGCTGTGGATACTGGATATTTTTAGGGCAGATGCAATTTCAACTTCCCTCCGTTTTTAGCTTTTCTCATGAGTCTTACAAGCTCATTACATTGCTCGAAGAAGCATACAACTCCTAGGTAATTTGATAACACAGGGTAGTTATTTTACAAAGTCTGTTAAAGCACTGACTTCATCTTAGATTAAAATTCTCCCATTCTAGCAAGACTAGTGGGAATTTGCATTAAATTTTATAGATTCTTGCAACTTTGTACCCCTCACTGGCTTAAAACACTGATATTTTAAAAGGCAAAAGATCCAATAGAGGAAAATATTGAACCAGAAATAGGTTAATCTATTGGTCTATATAGGTGACCAAGCCATTATAAAATTATGCATAAGTAGTAAATAGTTCTGAAAACCCTTCTAATCTTAATTTTGTACTATGAAAATGCAATTATAAATGTCCAGAAGACAGAGAGATATACGATTCCCTTCATCATGCTATCTAGCCACTAGTTAAAATGTCTCATTCCTGTAAAGTGTGGATAGCATAGTTTATAAGACCGCAGAAATAGTGTATTTTGAAACAACAGTGCACTATAGCATTCCTAGGATGATACTGTTTCTCTTCATAAAATTGTTCCTGCTTTCCCTAATGAATCAATGCAAACCTCACATTGACCTCCATGGGTCTAGGATTAGCCCTGAGAAAGTTGAATCCAAAGAAAGACACAGCGGATTTCTTGGGGGAAATTAAATAGTTCCTGTGAAAACAAAGCAGGTGAAACAGAACTTACCTTTAAAGGAGGACAGAAACAAAGATGCCCATAGATACCATCCGGAGTAAACAAATCCCAAACACTTGACAGTGAGCATTGTCCAAACAGAATCGGAGTGCCACTTCTAAGCAGGCAGCAAAGCAGAATGCTGTCTTTGTGACAGCACCAATGCTTGATAGATTCAAATGATTAACAGTGCTAATAAGCCCTTCAACCAATTTCCCACCATGGGAGGAAGTACATGTGCCCAGCTGTCCTTTCAGTCTAAGGAAGCCAAGTTCAGTGCAGCTTAAGTAAATCCAAGTGCATGCCAGGGCTTGCTAGGTTCCCCCCCCCCCTTCTGGCGCTCTGCACCTTTTCTAGTGCAGAAACAAAATGCCAGCGAGACAGCACAAGAGGGGTGTGGGTAAAGGGGAGGGGCAGCAAAGGGCTAGTGCTGCCTGGAGAGATTTTCCAACGTCCCCACTCTCTGTAACTAACTTCGGAAAGGCAGCACGTCAGCTTTGGTTCCCAGGCTAGTACTAGAGTGCCTCTAGAGCTACTTCTCAGGCAAGGCGAGCTGCAGCCCCCTGTTCCCTTTACCTGCCAGTGAGATTTCTAGCAGGGAACTGGAGCCTGCCACTGTGTGGAATTGAATGCAGAGAAAACCTCTGCTGTGTGGAAGTTCAGATTTTAGCAGCACAGAAGTCAGAAAGTGGAGGCCTCAGACTGTCTTCACTCTGCCCCTTTGCATGTGTGCATGACAGTGCAGCCTTTCAGTCCTGGCTCCAACCAGAAACAACAGCTGTCTTACAATGCTCCTCCCTCCTGCTCCAGCTTGCTCTCAGCCAGGAGATTTTTGCACGCCTTCTGGTCCCTTTCCCTTTTTCTCAGCTCCACTTTAATGGCCAAGCACCAGCAATAAAATGTTAGATGTGAATAACGTGCATTTCAAACCTGGCATTTTCCTTGATTCTTCCCCCAGCCTCCATCTTCCGCTTTCTCAGAGATGCGGTCGGGATGGATTGGCACGCTCCTGCATTGCCACCCACAAGGCAACTTCACACAGTCAGACTCTGTGCTGTGATTCCAGCAGGGGGCATCTCAGGCCAGCCCCTCAAGGGGTCCTCCAGACCCCCTCCCCCAAGAACCATCCCACAGCTGTTCTCTTTCTGACCAGGGCTGGTGAGGACATCCCCTGGGTTGGAGCAATTTGCTCTTCAGCTCATTGCTGCCCAACTCTCTTTCAGCACCTGTTGACTTCATCCATCTCCAGGGAATACCCTCCCTCAGACCTAGTGCTTTGACTGTCACTAAAACAGAAGGGCTGTGTGTGACATGGGGAGGCAGCCTGGTCTAGTGAGTAGGGTTTTGGATTTGGATTCAAGAGACCTGCTCTGCCACTGACCTACTGTGTGACCTTGGGCAAGGCCCTTCTGCTCTGTGCCTCAGTTTCCCTTCCCCACATTTTTTCCCATCTCCTCTAAGTTCTTGGGGGAGGGGGAGCAGAAAACTGTCTCTCACTGTGTTAGTATAGCACCTAGCACAATAGGGCCCTGAGCTTAGTGGGGACCTCTAGGGGCTACCGTAATCTATGTAATAAAATTCCAGGATTGTCACTGTGTGTGTCACTCAGCCTAAAATGTCTGTTGAGTCAGGGTGAAGCTATGGAAACAGCTACAGGCAGGGTTGAGTGCTCTTTTTGTTCAGAATATCTCCAGGTTAATCATCACTGGGATTTGCAGTCTGTTACTGTTCATTTTTTAATATCTCAGCCATTTTCTTTACAATTACACCCAGGACAGTATGGCACATGTCTATGCCATGTCAAGAGTCTAGACCCCTGAGATATTAGAGGTAACTCAAACCAATTACCACCCTTACTCTACAACTAATTTGAATATAACCATTTCATGGTTATATGAGGGGAGACTGCACACACAGTGTTACTTGGCCCTGCTGCTGCAGATCTTCAAAATCACCTACACTACAAACACAAACAGCCCCCTCCTGCAGCACGCACCCTTTATTTGCCACCCACAACTGTCTAAGCACAACACAACACCCACATAACTCCAAGCATCACTCTGAAGTTTCAAATGTCTGTTGAACCAGTGTGAAGTGGTGGAGACAGCTATAAGCATGGCTGAAAACTTGTTTTTGCTTTGGCTAGCTCCAGGTTCAAGCATCACTGGGATTTGCTGTCATTTACTGTCCAGTTTTAAGCTGTTAGCCTTTTTTTTTTTTTTAAAAACAAACACACGAGAGCATGGGCTTTCAGCTACTGGTATAAACAATAATCTCGTGACACAGCCCTACATCCGACCTAATCACACTCTAACTTCTATTCCAGTCTGGCCAGGATGGGTGAAGAATCTCCCCCGGTTAGTGCAATCAGTTGCATATTACCCAGCTCTCTTTCAGTGGCTCCTGGCCTTCTCCCGCTTCATGGAATATCCTCAGTGAAACTGTAGTGCATGTAGTGAAGTGGTTCAAACCACGGTCAGCGTTAGGCACATTAGGGCTCTGTGCCTTGTCTCAGATTTGGGGTGTGTGGAAGGAGGTGTTCCATTTCCTGCGGAGCTCATTGCTAGGGTGGGAAGAATTCAGGCATTCATATTTAGTGTTTTTTCCTCTTCACCCCTTTTTCTGACTTCAATCGCATGTCATCCCTCCCCCGCTGCTTTGTCCTGCACCTCTGAGAGGATCCTGGCTAGCTCCAACATAGCTCAGTCACAACCAAGTTAGAGCACCTAAAAGCGTTTCAGGGCTTCTTCCGGCGATTCCCATCAATCCAGCTTCCAGGGCAGTGGGGAAGGCCTCAAAGGTTTCTCTTGCTCGGGATCCAGAGTCAAGAGACCCAGCTGGGCGGCAAGGCTCTTCACTGGCACTGCCCAGCTCATGCCAAGTCCAGCAAGATGGATGGCACCTCTTGCCTGACTCTGAAAAGGATGTAGAGGTCCTGGTGCTAACCAACTGACTGTGAGCTCCCAGTGAGATGCTGTGACTAAAAATGGCTAATGTTATCCAGGGGGAAATTGAGCAAGAGTAGGAGGTGGCATTACCTCTGGATATAGCATTGGATGAGACCCTGAAGTGTTGTGTCCAGTTCTAGTGCCCACATATAGGGGCCATACCTAGGAGAGGCCTGGGCAAGCATGAGAATAGGTGGCCAGTCCAGAGTGCCCTGTGCTCCAGCCATCCCTTCCTGATTAATTGCCCCTTGGGGGCTATTGCAACCAGGGTATAATTTAGAGCAATCACAAAGCAGCTCTATACTACCCTGGGGGCCAAGTTCTCTGATCCTGTGACCAAGCACACTTGACACCTCTGTGGCTCCCTGGCCCTGCTGGGCACAGCAGAATATTGAGCCCCAAGGGAGAGCTCAACAATGCATAATGGGGACTATCCTCTTTCCAAAGCCCATCCATACTGTGGATAGTACACTAAGGGATACAGTGGCATGTATTAGATGTGATTGTTTATTGCAGGAAGATGTTGCTAATGGAATTACCTCCATCACCTTCTACAATCAGACATTGCTTTCACCGGTTTGTTGTTTTTTTTAAATAGCTTACTATTGTCACCAGCACACATTAGGAAAGAAGTGTTGCAGAAACAGCAGCTGTTTCTGATGCTGTGCTGGGACTTCAGTCCACCCCTACAGTCATCATAATTAAAGATTGTTATTCTCTTTTTCTGTAGAGACATTCTAGCAATTAAATTGACTCAGAATAATTCCTTTTATAAACACAATGGTGGGTTTTCTTCTGTTTCTAAAATACGATGTGGGCTAAAGCACTTCAGACAGCTAAAGCCTCCCGCTGAAGTGCTCCTTTGTTCATACCATTGACCTACAGGCTTGTTGTAACCAGTCTCCATCTGCCTTTCTTCAAAGTTTGATGATAGTATCAAAACAATAGCCAGTAAATATGGAAAACCAGTCTCCCCCATAAATATAGGCATGTCTGAGCTTCCAGGATTCTGGAGCCCAGGGAATGACAGTGAAGGGGTTAAAGAAAAGGGTCACTATGGAGGGGAGGTCTATTGGTGCTAAAACTAGGGATGCAGGAGGTGCTGCCACACCCCCTGGCTTGAAGTGGTTTCCATGATATACAGGGTTTACATTTCGGTTCAGTGTTCTCAGCACCCCCATTACAGCAATTATTCCAGTGCCCCGGGAAGGTCTGAGATTAATATGCTTTGTTTTACTAAAAGGATCCAAGAGAGATCACAGCCCGTTGCTCTAGGCATTATATAGGTGTGGGAACTAGGGGTATGCTGCCGTAAGGATACTGCCTTTTCCTGAAGCCATGTTGTAAGGCCTGAGGCCTTTGTCTATGGCCATATTAGGAGGGCAGCCGCCATTAGCCAAGAAACAGGAAGTCATCCTCACATTCCATCTAAATTACACTAAAACAAAATGTAATATTAGACTTAAGAAGGCAATCCTGTCCTAATAGTACCCACCATCACCAGATAAAGAAACAGATCTTAAGGAGGTTAAAGAAAACTTAGTTTGATAGCATTCTGTGTGGCAAGAAAGCACTTAATAGTGCTGGCTGTGAAATCCTCATTTCTTTATTGTTTTGTCTTTGGTACCCACTTCCCTATTGTTTGTCTGTATGGTCTGATTCTTTGATTATGTAAGAGAAAGTTAATTTTGCTAGGTGTAAATCAATTAAGGTGGTGGGGTAGGATTGGTTAGAGAATTGTTACAATATTTGAGGATTGGTTAGTAAAACGATTGATTAAGATACAGTTAAAGAGGACTCAAGTTTCACTATATAAACTGGGGTCCAAGAAGACCAGCAGAAGAATGAGGATAGCTAATGTAATACCAATTTTTAAAAAGGGCTCCAGAGGTGATCCTGGCAGTTACATGCCGATCCCCCTGACTTCTGGACTGGGCAAACTGGTTGAAACAAGATTGTCAGACACAAAGATGAACATAATTTGTTGGGGGAAGAGCTAACATGGTTTTTGTAAAGGAAAAATCATGCCTCACCTATCTACTAGAATTCTTTGAGGGGGCAAACAAGCATGTGGCGCAGGGGGATCCAGGGGATATAGCATACTTAGATTTTCATAAAGCCTTTCAAAAAAGGTCCCTCACAAAACACTCTTGAGCAAAGTAAGCTGTCATGGGATAAGAGGGAAGGTCCTCTTATAGATAGAAAACAGTTACCAATCTTTTAACTAAAGGGTAGGAATAAATGGTCAGTTTTCAGAATGGAGAAAAGTAAATAGAACCCAGGAGACTATATTGGGACCAGTCCTATTGACCATTCATAAATGATCTGAAAAAAGGGGTAAACAGTGATGTGGCAACATTTGCAGACGATAAAAACTATTCAGGATCTGCAGAGGATTTAGGTACTGCCACACTCAGCATTATAATGCCCAACTTTTAAGCATCTTGAAAGCCTGAATTCCTGCACAGGGGGAGAGAATTGCCTACAAATAGAATCACAGGCTCCAACTTTCCAAAGTGCTGGGGGACGTCAACCCCTGGCTCTACCCCAGGCCCTGCCTCCACCCAACCCCTTCCCTCAAAACCCCACCCCTGCCCTGCCTCTTCCTGCCCACTTCCACTCCCTCCATGGAGCATGCCATGTCCTTGCTCCTCCTTAGCAGTCTCCTGTACACTGCGAAACAGCTGATCATGGTGGGCACTGATCTGCAGGGCCCACCAGTGGGTGGGAGGTGCTGAGGGAGGGTGGGAGGATCTGAAAGGGGGGCTGCCAGTGGGTGCTCAGCACCCACCATTTATTCCCTGTGGGTGCTCCAGTCCCTATACCTCTCAGCCACACTGGCCACTGCAGAAGTTGTGGAAAGTCCAGTCACAAGCCCGATCTCAGTCGTTTGCTCTCTTAGCACATAATGTCTCTGGCACATGCTGCATGGCTAGCAGCTCCATAAGGAGAGAGGTGGAGTGAAAGTGATGGAGTGACCACCGGCCACCAAAGTTGCTCTGTGTAGCCAATGCCACTGCTGGATGTGCTTGGCAGGGGATGCTGTACTCACCTCAGTACGACGACGCCTCCAGCAGCACTGTAACCCAACAGCACTAAAAAAATAGAAGGTTCTGCAGCAAATCCCTGGCCATGGGAAAAGGAGAGATTTGTTTTTCCAATGGACACAGCTATTCCTATTGCCAGAGGTGGCACTGGGGACCCTCTGGTTGGCTAAAGCAAACAAGAGCTGAGCTTAGCTGGGAGCAGGCTACTCAAGGAGCCTTGGAGGAGGCAGGCAGTCATATTGGCTCTGGGACAAGTTGGAGGGCAAATGTTTAAGACCTGAGTTTTGAAAGCCACCTCATGGATCTGGATGTCCAGTTCCTGTTAAGATGAACGGGGATTTGACACCTAACCCCCCTGGATGGCTTTGAAAGCGTCATCACTTAAGAGCCCTGTCTCCATTTAGAGCATATTCCAGAGGGTGGGCACAATAGCAGGGATTTCCCTGAAGAGCTTGACTGTACTCTGAGATTACACCCATGGTCCACACTTGGCACAACAGATAGGAGTAATGATGCGCCCAGGGTTAATAGGCAGAAGACAATGATTCATGATGTCTTAGTATGATCTGCAGAGCCAGGCCTTTGTCAGATTGCCTCACTTGCTCCGTTACACCAAGCATATTTTATGAATTAGAGAACAAATTCTAGAGCCAAGAAAATTTCACAATCTCCCTATCACGTAAAGGCATGCGGTCATCCAAAATATGATGAGTTTTCCCCTTTATAGGAGGAACGTAGCCAGTTAGATCAATCATTTATGAAAACTTCCGATGAGCAATCTGGTTGCTAGGATCCAGGTAATATTGCAGTCTCAACTACTGCTGAAATCCCAGGGTCACTGGCTGCCAGGTTTGTGATTCAGCAAGTACTTACGCAGGTGCTTAAATCCCATTGACTTCAATGAGACTCTGAATGGGACCTTCAGTCCTGTCATAGAATAAAGCTGAAAATTCAGGTGAGCAAAATCATAGAATTGGATCCAGTTCACCAATGAAGGTTCAGATGGACTCAGATAAAGGCAACCACCACTGGTTTTCAGAGAATGCTAACATTACTTAGGGTTGGAAACCATGACCTATGAGGAAAGTATGGAAGAACTGGGCATGTTTCCTCAAGGGAAGACCGAGGAGGAATACAGTCTTCAAATATGTAAGAGGTTGTTCTAAGGTGCCACAAGTACTCATTTTCTTTGTGAATACAGACTAACACGGCTGCTACTCTGAAACCTAAAAAAGGGTGGTGATCAATTGTTCTCCATGTCCACAGAGGGTAGGACAAGAAGTAATCCGCTTAGTCTGCGGTGAGAGATTTAGGTTAGATATTCAAGAAAACTTTATAACTCTAAAGGGCAGTGAATCTTGGAACCACCACCACTGGGGGATTTTAAGAACAGGTTGAACAAACATCTGTCAGGGAAGGTCTAGGTTTACTTGGCCAAGTCTCAGCACAGGGGGCTAGTCTAGGTGACCTCTCGAGGTCCCTTCCAGCTTACATTTCTATGACAGGCCATGTCAGCAGTGGTGGACGCTGTCTAGTGCAAAGTCCTAGTTCAAGCCACCTGAGTTTGTCCTTGACTGGGGAGGCAGTTGCTTAAATCACATCTTAAAAACCCCCAGAGTCTAGAAACAAATGAGTCAAAAAAAAAAAAACCCTTTAGCCCTCAGGGCTTCCATCTACAGCTCCCTCCTTTGTAAGGCAGGAAGTTCTAAGGTGCTAGCTAGCAGTTGAGCAGAAGGCTATCACCCCATTTGAAGTCCCAAGCTCTTCTGTTCCCTCTCTTCCTCTTTCAGCTTGGCTTGCCTTCATTAGCTGCAGCAGCTGGGCATGGGGGGGGTGTGTCTCTCCAGAAGTGGGATTTTTCACAGCTGAGCTGGGATGAGAGCTGACCTTGCTGTCTGCTGGCAGGAAGGGTTCTTAACCCCTTTTGCCTGTGTTGTGTGAGGTGTGTTGACTCAACAACAGGTCCTACCTTGAGAAACCAGCCAAAATCTGCTGAGCAGTCTGTTAAGACTGAAAAAAATCTGTTTTAAGTAAAGAGACAAAGAAGCTGGTCAGATTAACAGAGCAGGGGTCTGCAACCTTTCAGAAGTGGTGTGCCGAGTCTTCATTTATTCACTAATTTAAGGTTGAGTACCAGTATTTTTAGAAGGTCTTTCTATGAGTTCATAATATATAACTAAACTATTGTTATATATAAAGTAAATAAGGTTTTTAAAGTGTTTAAGAAACTTCATTTAAAATTAAATTAAAATGTAGAGGCCCCTTGGACCGGTGGTCAGGACCTGGGTAGTGTGAGTGCCACTGAAAGTCAGTTCACATGCTGCCTTCGGTACGCATGCCATAGGTTGTCTACCCTGACAGAAAAGCCATTTCTAATGACAGACAAATAGTCATAGTTTGTGCATCATCCTCTGATAAGTAGATCAAATACATATAGAGAGGAACTGATAAAATAAGTAATTTGATTCTCTCACCAGAGTTGAGAAGAAGTTGCTCTGAAACAAGGGTCAGGGTGTATTTACCACAGAACAGTCTGTATGGGAGGAAAAGCTCAAATAACTCAATCTGATCAAAAAACAGAACATTGACTTTTGTAAAAACAAGGGGAAGGCATGGAGTCTGTTCCAATTAGTATTTAGAAATTACACAAAACACATTCCAGTGGGAAACCATTTCCCATGTAAAACCAAGGGGAAAGATGGTTGCACATCAGTATATAGAAAGAGGCGTTCTCCTCAAATTCATTATTTCAGGCACTGGGATAGTTAAGGGCACACATGCAAAAGTAGCTGTTACTGAAAGGAGAAATACCCAAATCAAAAGACATAAAAATTACTGTTATGGAAGAGGCAGCATGAAGTGTCAGTTCTTGTAATATATCTAGTGCTACTTCTATAGTAGAAGACAGAATGTGATATGAAAAGCATGCTGGAAAGAGAAAATACGAATGTCAACATTTGGAAAATGCACCCAAATGTGAAAAGGGAAACAAAAACTGTCTCCAAAAGTCGTCATGGATGTACAGTGATTGCTACAAAGGCAATCAGAAGCCACAGTGAGGGAGTCATGTAAGACTAGATGGATACAAAGCAAGTGCTGGTATTTAGATAGCAGTGCACCCAGTGAAACAGATAAAACTGAGACAAGAAGCCCACATATGGTGTTTATGACAGAGGAATCAGACAAAACAAGGACACAAAAAGATTAACAGAAGAGAAATTACACAGGAGACATCATGCAGTTGACAGGTTTCAGAGTAGCAGCTGTGTTAGTCTGCATTCGCAAAAAGAAAAGGAGTACTTGTGGCACCTTAGAGACTAACAAATTTATTAGAGCATAAGCTTTCGTGAGCTACAGCTCACTTCATCGGATGCATTTCGATGAAGTGAGCTGTAGCTCACGAAAGCTTATGCTCTAATAAATTTGTTAGTCTCTAAGGTGCCACAAGTACTCCTTTTCATCATGCAGTTGACACATTCTTCTCCAATTGGGAATACTTCATGGTAGAGAAAAGGCCCAGTTTTCAAACTTGGAGCAAACATTTGTGGAGTACTGTGCTAGTGTAACCCTTCTGTCTGGTGGAGCCAGTTTTAGAGGGCTTTCCCTTCCCTCTCTCCCCGATTCTTGTCACAAAGACCAGAAGCCCAAAGCGCAAGCTATGCAATGTTTATTGGGGTTAGTTTCCAAGCAAGTATATTCCAAAGCCCTTCACACCCGTCAGGCTTATCTCTATATACTGATAAAGCATGTCCCCCTTCCCAGCTGACTCTGCAGAGCATTTAACCCACATCCCTGTTCCCCATTCCTGTTCCCCCTACTTAGCAAATGATTCCAATTTCCATTCCCTTCCCCCCCCCTTCCTGTTTGACCCCAGTTTATATGGTAATATTCTCAGCTGTACCTTAACCTCATCATTTTACTTAAATTTAACTAACCAATCCTAACATTGTAACAATTCTCTAACCAATTATATCTCACTACCCTAATTAATTTACACTTAGCAAAATTAATTATACAGCAGACGAACAATTAGAGAACCAGACAGATTAATAGAAAAGTGGGGGCCATAAAGATAAAATACAGAAATGAGGGTTTCACAACCATAGGTAAGTGATTTCTTGCCAGACAGGATGCTGTCAAACTAAGTTTTCTTCAACCATCTTAAGATCTTTATCTGGTGGCAATAGGAAGATGATCCTGTCCTGATAATGCCCAATAGCACCTTATTTCAGTGTGACTAGTTTGGAATGCGAGGATGTGACCAGCTTATGGCTGCCCCTGCTGCTTAGCCAAAGGCCTTAGCCTAACAACAAGGCCGCAGATTATCCTGCGGAGAGAAGGCCCATATACAGGCAGGCTGTGATTTGGATTCTTTGTTTTTATACCCCTGTAACTAGCTAAGTGATAAAAAAATACACCTAAAGTATAGGCCTTTACAGGCAGGCCTGAACATCTATATTTTAACAGCCAGCAGTAACAAGGGCTGGTTTCAGTATCTAGGGATTCCTTTACAACAAAGCACAAAACCAACTTCAGCCCCCACCCAGTGACCTCAGACAATTACACACCACTCCCGGACACCTCAGAGGCGATACTTCTCCTCTCGCTAGCACAGACCCTGAGTGTAGCAAAAAAACAAAAAAAAACAAAAAACAAAAAAAAAACTTTATTACAAAGGAGGGAAGTAACTCAGCATTAATTTGGGAAAACACTGCAACTAAGGTTCATAAACACAAACCATGAGCAAAAGACCCACCCCCGAGTAAGTTGGGCAGTGCCCATTCCCCCTCAGATTCTTAAATCCAGCAACCCAAAAGTCCCTTTAATGTGCCCATCCCTTCTTTGCACCCCACTCACAGTTGCTGTCCTTGGCCAGTGCAGTCCCAGAGTTCAGAGGTTCATCTGCAGAGTTCACCTCCCATCCTGTGTGGAAGGATGAGATAAGGAGGCACCTTACACAATCTGCTGCTCAGGCACTCGCTTCCCACCCCAATGGCCAATTGCCACACCTCTCTGCAGGGCTCTGCTCTGGCCCTCTCTGCCAGCCACCTGCCACACCTCTGTGAGCTACCCTGCTAGCTACACCAAGATGTCTTCAGGGTCCCCCATTTAACACAGTTCTCAGTGATTTCAGCTGATAGTGGGGGAAGCTTCACTGCTGGTACACAGTGAGCAATCTCTTGCAATAGAGACTGTCCCAAATTAGGTCTAATACTTAGACATTAGTGATTTCAGCTCTGCAGTATATAAAACTCTTAAGTCTAAATTAGCTCTTATTACATCATGTAGAGAGGAAGAGTCAAATGGTGTCTATGACCCTTAAACAGCACCCACCAGGTACAACTACCTTTCTACACCCTCTCTTAACTCATTAGGCTTTGGAACCCATGTCCCCTGCCTAACAAGTGCCATTCAGTTGAGGGTGAGTCCCTCCATTGGGGTCAACCAGGTACAGTTCCGCTGCCCTCAGTTCACATAAGATAACAACCCTTTATTACTCCTGCCCCAATAACAAGGAGACTGGGGATCCAACACCAGCCACACGTGATCATTTGGGCAAGCTATCCCATCATGCTGAGCACCTAGGCAGGGTGGGTGTGTCCATGCAAACGAGATCAGCTCTGAAGTCTTTTTCCACAACTCGCCACTAGATGTCAGGGGAGAGCTCAGACTCTTCTTACACTAGCATTGGCAAGTGAGTTAATTGTCACTCATCTAACTCTAGTAACACAACCAAAACCTCTGCTCTAGCAATCAGGTTTCACACTAAGGCCTGACAAGCAGACAGCACTAGTTGCACTTGAAGATGTCATAGAATATCAGGATTGGAAGGGACCTCAGGAGGTCATCTAGTCCAACCCCCTGCTCAAAGCAGGGCCAATACCTATATGGCCCCCTCAAGGATTGAACTCACAACCCTGGGTTTAGCAGGCCAATGTTCAAACTACTGGGCTATCCTTCCCCCCCCCCCATCCCTCTCCTCCTCATTGAGCACATCTAGCCCCTCCACTCACTGCCAGTCCTAGAGCAGGTCCTAGGTACCTTCAAGAATGCATGTCCATCTGTGAGCCACCAAGAGAATTTTGCTCCTCTTGGTGGATCAGAAAGCCCAGGGCAAAGCACAGTAAACCAGGGAAAGGATTTCAGTCTTGGACTAGGTGGTGGAATAAAATTCCAGATGAGATTAGATCTAGCCATAGTCTGACCACCTTTAGGAAGCACTGCAGAACCTTCCTCACTGGGAGAGCTTTTGCACCCTGGCATGCCTCAGGAGCTGCTGTAGCTCTGGTCCACAAATATCCTGACCAGATGCCAAGTGGTCCTGACACGTGCGTGTTCTCAGGTTAAAACCTTTCACTGTTCCCATGGTGAGACTCCTCTTAGGAGCACAAGTCAACACAGGGAATTTGGAGGTGGGGGCCTTGCTTGATTTATCTCTTCATAATTTACTGGGCAAGGACACAGATGGGTCAAAAAGGGTCTAACCTGAATTTCCCAGTAACAAGCTCTTCTGTGGGAAGCAACTATATAAATGTAGATGGGGGAGAGGGAGAAGAGTAAAACACCCCATTCTCTTTCAAGCCTTTTGTCTGGGAGCAGCCAGCAAAGAAGGGGTGGGGAGAAATTTCACATAACCAGGTTGTCAGCTGCAGTGGAGATGAGGGCTTGTTACACCTCACCAAGAGAAGGGACATAACTCATCAGAAAATCCACAGGTCAGAAATAAGGGAGGGGAGTCTACTGGGGCTACTTCTCTAGCTACTGGGCAAGGACGAAGGATACCCCAATGCTTAAACTAAGGCCAGCTGGCTAATACAAAGGAAAACACCCCCATCTGCACTGACAGGAAGCTGGGAGGGATTCACAGCCCCTCATTGCAAGGAGGAAGTAGCTGGAATAACACAAACAGTGGGTGGAGAAGGAAGGTCACCTACTGAAACAACCCAGATGCAGATAGGATGAACAGTGACAAAGTATGGGTCTTTGAATTCCTTGACAGCCTGCAGATAACCACCTCACTGGGGGAGTGCCAGGCCATAGCGAGCATTACAGATCCTCCCAGGCACATGGCACCTACTTCCCATTGATTTCAGATGGAGGGAGACATGCCCTGAGGTGCCCATAATTGGGGGCTCCTCTGTACAAGGTAAGACCTAGGATGATAGGCTTGGAGAGGAAGTGGCAGGAAGAGAGCAAGCAGAGTGGAAGGAAATAACTGTCAAACAGCAGGTCACTCAAGGATGTAAAGATACTTCCCAGAGGGCATGAATTTCCAATCCGATTGTTCAGAGGAGGACGAAAGCAACAGATTGGATGCCATCTGTCCAAAAAAAAAACCACAGCTCAGAGCACATGGAAGCTGAGGGTAAATGTGGTCAGCATAGCCACAATTTTCAAAACTGATCAGTCATTTTTGGGTGCCCAACTTGAAACACCTTGAAGGGGGCTGATTTGCAGAGGCCAGAGTCTCAGCTAAACATCATCTCTCTACTCCTCTTCACTCATAAGAGCAGAACGGCCATATTGGGTCAGACCAAAGGTCCATCTAGCCCAGTATCCTGTCTTCTGACCGTGGCCAGTGCCAGAGGCCCCAGAGGGAATGAACAGAACAGGAAATCATCAAGTGATCCATCACCTGTCACTCATTCCCAGCTTCTGGCAAACAGAGGCTAGGGCAGGAGTCTCAAACTCAAAATGACTACAAGGGCCACATGGGGACTAGTGCATTGGCCTAAGGGCCGCATTACTGACACATGCCCACCCTGGTCGCTGCCTCCAGCCCCACCCTCACTCCACCCCTTCCACTCCCTGCGCCACTCTGGGAAGCGGCCGGAACCATGTCCCTGCAGCCGGGGGGGGGCACAGCACAGGGCTCCACCTGCTGGCCTTGCCGCTCCTCCAGGTACCTCCCCTGAAGCTCCCATTGGCCACAGTTCCCCCTTCCCAGCCAATGGGAGCTGCAGGGGGCAGTGCCTGGAAGCCATGGCAATGCACAGAGCTCTCTACCCCCCTCCCCCACATCCCCAGGGACTTTGTGCTGGCCGCTTCAGGGAGTGGCCCAGGTCTGGCAGGGGGCAATCCTGCCAGCCAGATCTGGCCCACAGGCTGTAGTTTGCCAACCCCTGGCTGCAGGAAATAGCCCTGCAGGCCACTTGTTTGAGACCCCTGGGCTAGGGACACCATTCCTGCCTGTAAAGGTTCAGACTCACCCCTGTAGTGCCTCCTACTGGTCATTAGGAATTAGCTCTTTTCCAGCCTGGAGCACCCTCTGCAGGCTGGTGATCCACACAGCTCTGGCCCCCGTGCCCCTCACAGACACTGGTGCCCCTTTCTCTGTGGTTCTGCCCCCTAACAGCACCCCCACATTCTGCCTCTGGGTCTCCCCTTCCTGGAGAACCCTCAACCCACTAGCCCCACCTTGCCTCAGTCTGAGCTACTGCCAGTCATCACCAAGGCCCCCACTCCCTAGGGCAGACTGCAGTGTAAAGGCCACTCATCATAGGCAAGGGGGTTCAGACCTGCTGCCTTCTAGTACCTCTATGGGCCTTGGACCAGGCCTTACCATCTGGGGAGCTGCCAGCCTGAAGCACCCCTGCTCTTTTCCTAGCACTGCACCACACTCAGTACCCTAGCTAGCCTTGCTTTTTCCTAGCCTAGAGAGAGACTCCTTAGGCTTCTGGCCCACAGCCTTTTTATACAGGCCAGCTGGGGCCTGATTAGGGTTTGGCCCAGCTGCAGCTGCTTCCCCAATCAGCCAGCCACAGCCCTCTCCAGGGCTGCTTTTAACCCCTTCTATTTTAGGAGCTGGGGTAGCCAGCCTGCTACACTGCCCATCTTGGCTCATAGCCATTGATGGACCTATCTTCCATGAATTGATCCAGTTCTTTTATTAACCTTGTTATAGTTTTGGCCTTTACAACATCCTCTAGCAAAGAGTTCCACAGGTTGACTGTGCATTGTGTGAAATACTTCCTTTTGTTTGTTTTAACCTGGGCCTATTAATTGCATTTGGTGACCCCTAGTTCTTGTGTTCTGAGAAGGAGTAAATAACACTTCCTTATTTACTTTCTCCACGCCAGTCATGATTTTATAGACCTCAATCATATCCCCCCAATCATCTCTTTTCCAAGCTGAAAAGTCCCAGTCTTATTAATCTCTCCTCATGCGGAAGCTGTTCCATACCCCTAATAATTTTTGTTGCCCTTTTTGAACCTTTTCCAATTCCAATACATCTTTTTTGAGATGGGGTGACCACATCTGCATGCAGTATTCAAGGTGTGGGTGTACCATAGATTTATAGAGAGGCAATATGATATTTTCTGTCTTATTATCTATCCCTTTCTTAATGATTCCTAACATTCTGATTGCTTTTTGAGTGCCACTGCACATTGAGTGGATGTTTTCAGAGAACTATCCCCAGTGACTCCAAGATCTCTATCTTGAGTGGTAAGAGCTAATTTCAACCCCATGGTATTCTTTGCAGATGGGCTCGTTCTCCTTAAGTAATTAATGACCTAGCTGCCTGGTTGGCAGCTAATAGGCAATAGAATAGAGCTCCCTAGCCTGCCCCGAGAGAGAAGTGCTCCTAAGGAAACAGAGTAGGGGGTCTCCCTAGGCAATAAGCTTAGGAAGGGACTACCAAGTCTGCAAGGAGCTGTGCCCTGCCTGGAACTGAGCTGCAGTTGGCAGGAAGGCCCTGACTCTAGGTAAGGAATCAAGGTTGTACCTTGCCTGTAAACGGCCTTGTTGTGGGATGAATAACGTAGACGGAGGCTGCCTCCCTGCTGAGAAGCCAGAGTGAAGGTCTTTTTTGTGTATTCTGTTAAGTTTTGGTTCAGTCAAGAAGACCCTCAGAAAGTTGGTGGGGGGTGTTGTTTGACACATAAAAGCTGTGCTGAACTGAAGCTGGGGGGAGTGATTGCAGCAGGTGTAGACACAGCTGAGCAAGCCTTAATCTAAGTAGCTCATGTACCGCTATCAGTGAAGCAACAGTACATACTGGAGCATGGGCTAACCATCTGAGTATGGACCCTGAGTATAGCCCATACTGAAGCCCATGCTGCTACAGCCTAACTGCTATTGCTGATTTTGCTAGCTAGATTAAAACTAGCTCAGGGGTGTCCACGTGTGTTGCAATCACACATGCTTACTCTGAGTAAACAGACACATAGGTCTAAAATGGGTTGCTGGATTCACTTCTGATTTTTCTGGACAAATTCTTCTCCAGTCATCTCACCTCTGGTTCAAATCCTGCTTTGCTTTTTAAGGAATTTGGGCAGAAGGTGATCAAAGCTTGGTGATTAATAGAAACTGCCTTTGAGCCTTGCCTATAGAGTTACTGCATATAGAGAAATCCTACCAGGGTTTCAGAACCAACCAGGTTAGGATTTTAGGCAGCTTTATCTTTGGGAATCTAATGTTACTTCCTGCTCTTGGCATCATGTTTGTAAATAGTCTATGATAATCAAAGAGGTGATCTACAACTGTTGCAATCAAATGATCCATCTTGGAGTTTTCATGACAGTGTATAGAAAGTCCAATATAGCAGAATTCTGCTGCCATCTTCTGGCCCAACAGCTGTTTGCAGAAAAATCATGTCTGTAAATCTCTTCCTTACACACACACACACACACACACACACACACTATATACAAGAAATCAAAATTACTGCTGTTTAGTTCTGGATAGTAACAAAGGAGATGCTGCAGAATGGGACACAGAGAAGCCTATTCATAACCTCATTCTTCCAAAACACACTCAATGATTCTCAAGTCTAGATGAGAAATTCCAAATGGTGATGAATCTTAAGATTTATCTAGTGGTTAGAGCAAGGGAGTGGCCTCAGATTTTCCCAGTTCTGTTGCCATCTATGTCTCTGCCTTGTTCTGGAACCCCTAGGCATGTCACTTATTCTCTCTCTGCTTCAGTTTCCTATCTCTAAAATGGGTATAACTACTTGCTCGTTTTAAGAGCAGGTGAGAAGTGGTTGGCACTGATAGTAAACTTGAGGCCCAGGTTTAGGTAGCTGAGATCATGAGCGGCTCAGAAAACAATTTCTGCCCAATGGGAAATTCTGCTATCTTGAAATTTCTTTTCATCCCAAATTGGGGCAAAAAGTCAAAATCTTGCGGAATGAAAATTAGAAAATATTTTAATTCAGAAACATTGAAATGATTTTATAGGAACAATGTTTCATAATGTCAAAATATTGTAGTACCACATTAACAAATATATAAACATTATATAAGTAGTCACGTTGTCTAGAATGGCTCATGACCGTGACTGCCTACCTCAGGGCAGACTGTCAGAAAACAGGCAGACACCCCCAACTGGTGGTGTGTTCTATAATTAGATTTCATCAAGCCAGTAGCAAATGTGAACTCCTGGATCAATACAACAGTCTTGCCATGGCGTCACGGACAGTCCCCTTATATTCTCCAGTCTATCTTGCCATCCAGATAAACTGGACTTAGTGATAAAAGGTCACATATACCAAAAATCACACCATATTTCGGTTGCTTCCAGTCCCTAGAGACCAGTCACTTACCCCAGATCAATATGTACTCTCGCTCTTACACCAAAGATAATGCTGGCAGCCAATTCTATAGTAAACTAACTAAAGGTTTATTAGCTAAGAAAAGGAAATGAGAGTTATTGAGAGGTTAAAGCAGGTAAAAAATATGCACAGGTGAATCACAGTTTGTAATTCCAAATAGTGGCAGTGATGTAATAAACTACCAATTTCCCAGAAATTTTTTCAGGGTATCCAAATTGTCTGTAGGGATCTCTGCTTTGCATCTTGTATACTTCCATGTAAGAGTCCAGAGATGAAGGATCTTTCCTTGAATCCACACTTGTAGCTTCTTTTCACATAAAACAAGCTGACAGGGTCACTACCCATGTGGGTTTTTCCTTTGATGAGAGCATGAGGCATGCATTTTGAGTCTTTGACCTCCAATCATCACACACAATGATCATTTGCTTTGAAATTAGCAGTTTTCTCTTAGTTCTTCATTTGCATTCTACAAGGCTTCTTTCTCCTTTGGCAGGTTATTTCGTTACCAGGGTATACATAATGTAAATGTTTGCTACTGCATTATAACGGGATACAGATAAGTGAAAACAATGGAAGTAATATCCCACTAGTTTTCCTGAAGTGTTAACAATCATTTTGATCTATACTAATATACAAGTGAATTGGCCTGGGGCTCTGGCATGATCTGGCACCTGGTCAACCAGCATCACAAGTTATAAATCTTTATAAGCTTAAATTGAAATTAAACTAAATGTCAGAATGAAACTAAATAAGAAAGTTGAATCAAAAATACTCCATTTTGATTTTGAATTGTTTCAAAAATCTTCTGTCAAATTTCCTCAAAACTGACATGTTCTTATGAAACACTTCGATTTTGACAAAACTGCAATTTCCAGTGTAAAACTGTTTCCACTGGAAATTTTTGGACCATCTCTACTTAGCTCAATCAGCTCCCTTTAGTGGCTAAAAGAAAAGGAGTACTTGTGGCACCTTAGAGACTAACAAATTTATTTGAGCATACTGAGAGTTTTGTATTGTAGAGAGACACCTATGACAAATAACAGAGCCAAGACTATTTCTGCTGAAGTCAATGGAAAAACTCCCACTAACTCCACTAACAGCAACAACCATCTTTACAAAAGTCTCAGATCCTCTAGCACTAAGCTTTCAGCCTTTGACCCAACTCACTACAAGTGGGACAGCTAAAGAAAAATACCCTCATTGGAATGCTGGTTTGGGTGAGTGCTTCCTCATTTCTGCTCATTGTTCTTGCTCAGGAAGTCAGTACTAATTAATTATTATTATCATGGTACCTAGGAGCCTAATCATGGCCCTGGACCCCATTGTGCTGGGTGCTACACAAACACAGAGAAGAGAGACAGTCCCTGCCCCAAAGGGTTGGGTTTTTCCCCTTACAAAATTGCAGCCTGGCTATAAGGATTGTGTGGAGACTATCACCAATCCACAGGATGAAGAAGTCTGCAATTATTCCTGGTTTTGCCACACATTCCCTGCATGACCTTAGATTTGTCATTTCACATCTCTGTGGCTCATCCTCGCTGTCCGTAATGTGGCCATAACCATTCTGATCAGCCTCACAGTATTATTATATCCAACATAGTATTGGTTATTAGTGGATAGTATTACATAGTATTATTATATCCAACCTGATGTGAGTTCCTACAACCAAATATGGAGAACGTATGAGAGAGGACTGGTTTCTAGCCTATAGACAGAGTGGCTGTCATCAGTTGGGATCTCTGGTTCACAGGGATGGCATATGGAGGAGGGTGTCCTTTCTGTGTTGTGTGTGGGTTAGAGGTAACGTGTCCGTGTCTTATGCTGTGCAGTGGTGGGTGACCTGGAGCAGGATTTGTGACTGTGGTGAAATTCATAGGAGTTGGCACTCAGACTACTATGTGCCCTCCTTGCTTTGCATGTTTGGATGACAATGCCCTCATTGGGTTGCCTGCAGAGATTGAAAACAGGCCTTTAGATTTAAAGGGAAGAAAGTCTCTATTGTTTGAGCTGTAGGACTAGGGTTGGCAGATAGGAGGCAGCCTCATAAACCTTTTACTTGGTCCAGTCCGCGGACAGAAACAGACTCACTCAGCTAGTACATTATAGCTGGCTGGGAAACATGTTTGTCACAGGGCTTGTGAAACTCACAGATTCTTGTGTTTTTAATTGGAGCCTCATGGCTCAGCCCTGAAGGGAAGGGCAGATTGTGCTCCTACCTACCCCCTCCCCTCTGAAAAGGAAGGCTGCAGGTGAAGAAGCTGCTGGTGAAAGCATAGCAACATCCCCTCCATCTCCCTCAGGAGCTGTGGCGGAAAGCAGCAGAGGCTCAAAGGAGTGGGGACCTGGCAACTTCTCTTCAGGGGAAAAAGAAAAGGAGTACTTGTGGCACCTTAGAGACTAACAAATTTATTAGAGCATAAGCTTTCGTGAGCTACAGCTCACTTCATCGGATGCATTACTCTTCAGGGGGTTGCTGGGGGAGTAGGCAATCTGAGGGGAGTATGGGCAGCAAGGATGCACTCTCTCCTGGCGTGTTTGTGAGCATGCCGGCAGGAGC
Source organism: Dermochelys coriacea (assembly GCF_009764565.3). NCBI lineage: Eukaryota > Metazoa > Chordata > Testudines > Dermochelyidae > Dermochelys > Dermochelys coriacea. The sequence continues at coordinate 131,262,111 of NC_050072.1, forward strand.
CGAAGGTCCGAACTCTGGCTGTCAGTGTCAGCAACTGCAAGGGGAAAAGTCACCAGGACAAACTTCCAGCCCTTGTGGTCGGTTTGCAACTTCAGGCCTATCTGCAAAATACCAAAGGTCACAACTTCCTCTAAAATAAAAGAGAACTCAGGATTCAAAAACAGGCAGGATAAAAATGAATGACTGCTGCAAATGACTTAATTAACCACATGGCCTTCCCAAAAATGCCTGGATGAAAGCAATAAAATAAACCTAGCCTGGAGTTTCTGAGGCCAGACACTCTTGAGAGATGGCACACACACACACACCCAACATTTGAATAAATTGGCATGTGATGGAGTATAGTGCACACAGGCCCTGAATGGGTTAATAAGGGCTTGAAAGACCAGTTATGTTATCTGGCTGCAATTGAAGAGAGAGGAGCTGTGTAGTGATTATAAAGACAGAAAGTCTGGAGCAGAAGGGGGCTGCAGGGAGAGGTGAGTTTGCCGTTGCTCTGGGAGTAGAAGTGGTGAGGATGAAACACCAAGGGAGGACGAACAAGCCTGAGTACAGGAGGCTGGCAAGACATAAAGCAGCAGCTGGGTAGTGCTCTAGTGGGGCACCCTGAAAGATGGGTGGGCTTTGGACTGCCAGGTAGGGAGCTCTGGGAAGGGCTCATGGAAGAACAGAGTAAGGGGACCTTAAGAGGCTGAAAAGGACAAGCCTGAGGAGGGCAGAAGCTGGTCTGAGTTTATATTTTTATGCTTGACTTCCCTGGGAGTCCTGCCCCTGAAAGAAGGAGTAACCCTGAAACAGGCTAGGTAGGAGCAAGGAGCTGCACACAGCAGACCTTGGCTGCTAGTTGTAAGGTCCTGGGCTGGAACCCGATGTAGTGGGAAGGCCTGGCTTCCCCTATAAGCCACTGGAGAAGGTGGCAGGAAGCCCCCTTCCCTCTCTCCCCGTGTGCCTGTGTGAGGGATAAGGACATTGGAAAGCCCCAAGGCAAAGGTGTGATGGCCAAAGACCCTCTGGTAGCACATAAGACTGATTTATGTTGGACTTTCTGTTACCCACAGAAGGGGTGGATTAAATTGTGATCTGGCCGGAGGGCTGAGTTAGGGGATAAAAAATTGCCAGTGAGATAGTCAGTGGGAGTGTGGGGGGCCAGATGAGGACAGTGAGAGCAGGTGCTCTAGCCACGGGCGAACTCCTTCACCGTGCAAGACATCTGAGTTCACAGCCTTCCAAGGCCAGATGGGACCATTATGATCTCGGTCTGACCTCATCTATGTCATGGGCCACAGATTTTTTTTTTATAACCCTCTCACATAAGCAAACTCTTGGTGCTAAGTCAGAGCTTCTCTTTCTCAGACGACATCCGAGCTTGACTGAAAGAATCCAGGGAGTGATGATAAACCATTTACCACAGCCCTTGGGAAGCTGCTTCACTGGTTAAACAAGGGCACATCCTTCTCAAGGGCCAGTGGGGTGGGTAAACCGAGGTCAGGAGTTTCAAAGGAACATTTGCCGGGAAGGAGGAGACTGGCAGCTTAGTGCTGACTGTTCCACCAGGGCTAGAAATGAGAGGACACTTACACCGATGTACTGCTAAGCAATTTGCACACAGCTTGTGACCTGCAACATAGGCAGAACAGTGGACTGATGCCTGATGAAGCTATTCTAGAACAAGGATGGTGTGCTTAGTCAGCAGACATTTGGCTTTCTCATTTGCTGGAGGGCTCTGGAGTTCAGGGGGTAATAAGACTGGCCTTGCAAGCTAGGAGTTATGACTCACATTTGACTATTAGCAGGACTTATTACAGTCTTGAGCATTTCCCTTCAGAGGAACACATCTGAGCAGGAGATGTTCTGGGCCAGATTATTCTCAACTGGTGTAAACAGGCGTAGCCCTCTGAGAAGATGGCCCTCTGTCTTTAAACTTTTCCATGATTAAGGTTGCATGGTCTTGCAGGAGGCATTAGTTATGGGGGACAACTAATGAACAACATGGACGGCGGTGCGGTTAAAGGGTCAAACAAAGGGAACCGGACGGGGACACCGAGCAGAGAACCCCGGACAGCACCCACTGCTCCTTGAAGGTGTCAAGGGAGTCAGCAGACGCCGCCCAGAGGAACTCTGTCGGAGACGTGAACGGACGGAGGATCGGAAATAGGCCCCACAGTCACAGGAGACTCCGTCGGCCAACCTCCTCACCCTGGTTTTATAGATGGCCACTTTAGCCAGGGCCAGGAGGAGGTTGAGCAGGAGGTCCCATGACTTGGTGGGGCCACGGACAGGGAGTGCATAGATAAGAAGGTGAGGGGAAAAGCGCAACCAGAATCTTAACAAAATATTCGTGAGGAGCCGGAATAGGGGCTGCAGCCTGGCGCACTCTAGGTAGACATGCACCAGGGTTTCCCTCACGCCGCAAAAGGGGCAGGTGTCCGGGATTGGGGTAAACCGCGCCAAGTACACGCCCATGCTCACGGTCCCGTGAAGGAGCCGCCAACTGATATCCCCAGCGGGTCTCGGGACCAATGTGAAATAGAGGCTGGCCCACCGGGGCTCCTCACCCTCTAAGGGTGGCAGGAGGTCTCGCCACTTTGTGTCAGGGCGGGACACGAGGGTGAGGACGTGAAGGGTGTGGAGCATGAGCGTGTATAGATGTTTCCTTGGCGCTGTCTGAAAACGGACTGGCTGCAGCTTGTGTAGCTGACTCACGGTGAAGGGGCAGGGGGGCCGGTCAGGTCCAGGAGGCATTAGGGAAGGTACCTAGAACAGAACAGCTACCAGAATTAGGTATCAAACTCAAATGATCTCTCACATGCTTATTGTTAATTAATCATTAGTAAGTAATAACTTGGTGATGATCTGTAGCTGATAACTTTAACTGTGATCTTATGTTTAGTCTTGAGTCTGGATTATTCCAAACCTTAGATAAATCAGCTTTGATTGGATTTAGTGATTAACAGTAAAGACAGCCCATATACAGAGAAGCATTTGCAACAGCTGTGGAAGATCTCCCCTGTATCTGTCTGACAGCCTGCATCCAGTCTGTAGATGGCCTCACCTCCCCATGATGTCCCAGGGTAACTACACCCCTTATTGCCCCCTGTCCATCACTATTACCCTCAGCTGCCTTCCTCCTCCCCTTTCCTCACCTTATCCAGTCTTTCTGCCACACAGCCTGCAATCAGCACTGCCAAAATATGTGCAACAGCAGTTCTCACACACCCTGTGGCCAACACTGCCAAATTCCCCACAGCCTCAAACCTGAAAACATGCAAAAACCCACTGCCCAGCAAAATTCAAAGCCATCTCCTGTTACATAGCAGAGCGTCATGGGAGTCTTGCTGCCAGCCCAGCATCAAAATTCTCCTACCCTATCACAAGTGTCAACACACTAGAAGAAGAGCCACATCTTGATCATTCAGCCACAAAACACCTCCTTTATATAAAAAGAGGCAAATCACTGTCCCCTAATCTCAGCACTCTCTGATTTGTGGTTTATTGCAGCTATCTGTAATCTTCTCACCTCCTCTTTTTGTCCTATGACTGCACAGGTGTTAATGGGCCACTCTACCATGAATGGTCCCTTACAACATGTGCTAACTATCTACTCATGCTAAACTATCTATTCCACCCCCCGTTTAGCAGTGACACTGGGAGTACCTTTCCCAGCCAGGAAGAAGTGCTCTGTGTGGCTTGAAAGCTTGTCTCTCTCACCAACAGAAGCTGGCCCAATAAAAGAGATTACTTCACCCACCTTGTCTCTCTGTTATGAGTATAGGCAGATTGAGGTAATAAAATGTGATTGGTATGTTTTCTTTCTCCAGTAGATGGCATCTAGACACCAGGACTGATTAAAGTTGCATATTAATGTTGGCTTTGAGGATTCAGTCTAAAACTTCTTCCTTAAATCTTTAGTTTAATCAGAACTTTATTTTAAAAAGCAAATCATAGAAACTGGAAATACTTTGATTGTTTTTTCAGTCTTTTCCACTTAACTATAAATAGCAGTCTTCTATATTCCAATGGCAAAGCAGGTGCTTTGGGAAGACCAGGACTCAGAGTCACTACTCAAAAATTCTGTTCCCAGATCTATGAGAAAGTGTGACCTAAAACTAAGTTGTTTGCACTTTGTATTGTGGGTGGATTTATAAGTAGTGCAGAGAGAGTTAATAAATGATGGATAGATGTCTTCATAAATGGTTAAGGGATATTATACCTCGTACTGCAAGGTGTAACCCAGTCTCTAACGGTTAGATCAGAATGAGACCTAATGTCATGTGGGGAGGGAGGGGTCAAGATTACCCCACCTCTGCCTACTGTGGGGTTCTTACTCCTTCCTCTGAAGTATTTGGTCCAGGTCACTGGTGTCTGGCAATACCTATGGTCCTAAAATGGCAGCTGTTTCCCATGATTAACAAAGAGATTGTTTGTTAGAGAGTCCAATAAGTTGCTTATAACCATCTATATTGCTTGCTGCTGTGCTCCAAACCATCTATAACACACAGCTCTTGCCTGTAATTTACTGATTTATCACCCCTTTTGTGAAGGGTGGCTGTAAGTTTTTGCAGTTGCGTGTTTATGAAGTGTGCTCTGCTTTTTAAGTCCCGCTTCTAATTTTCCTGAGACTAGTCTGTGGTTTTCCTCAAAAACTCTTAGCTGTGCCTGTATTTTGTCAAGACTCCTTAACTAAGTCTGGTGGCTTTAATTTTTATTCCCACCATTTAGATTTGTGCTTTGAACCAGACTTGCCTCACAAGGGGTTGGCTAGGTTCACTTCAGAATTAATGTGAATGCCCCTGGCCTTAGCTTGCTTCCATTTCACATTGTGTAACAGGACTAACAGCATTAAAAGGGGGAATAATGTTACAAACGTCTACAACCAGCCTGGGCAGAATGTGTCCCCCATTTGGTCTCATCTTTGCATATTTCAGGTCAGCAGGACAGTCAGTCTTGGGAGGTGTGCAGGCAGTGGGGACTGGGTAAGAGCCAAGGGATTATGGGAAGCATCTGTAGGTTCCACGCAAGAGACTCAGAATAAAGAGTCCCTGTACCTAGCCACCTACTGGCTTGTAGTAATTGGAGCTCCGTATGAACTAAATATAAGCATCTGGAGCTGCCAGGCCAGAGTGACCCTATTTCAAAAGTTCATAAGTTTTAAATTGACTCTTCTGTAGGGCTGTTCTGGCTCTCAGCGAAGGGTATCTAGTAAATGAAGTTTTATCTCTGCCCTTCTTTGTGCATTTCTTGACTTTGGCTTGGCTACAAAGTGGCCAAAAACCCCACCAATGTATATGGCTTTGGGAGTCTACTAATCACCTCTCCATCTCTGCTTCCTTCAAACTTGGTGTGATGTTATTGACTTGAACTGGGACCATATAGATCATTGTTGCAACCAAGGTCCTGTAGTAGCACCAAATCTTATATAAAGAGGTCAAATGAGGTGTCTAAGACAAGGTTATGGTTTGCTGATTATGATTATGCTGTCTATGTGTGTATCATTTTGTAGTTGAAGTTCTGAATATTGGCTCTATACTGTCTGTATTTCAAACTTATGCTATGCTTCTGGGTGACACCCCAGACAAGTTGGTGTCAGCTCTGCCTAGCCTGCTTGATGGCCCATTAAGGACCATCAGCTATACAATTGCCCCATTGAGAGAAGGCAGATTCAGCAAGGTATGCAGGGACATGCCTATGGACTGAACTCTGAGGTTTTTCCAGGCAATGTGATGGACAGCTTGTCTTTGGAACAAAGAAAGAAAGACCACATGGCAAAAGAATATAAAAAGCTGCTGCAGCTCCTCCATCTGGTCTTCAGTCCTGCTTCAGACCTCTGGAGGAATTTTGCTACACTGAAGCTTTGAACCAAGGACTGAAAGACCCATCCCAGTTGTGGATGTACTCCAGAGACTTGATTTGAACCTGGAGTTTATTCCATCACTGCTACAAGCCTGAACCAAGAACTTTGCTGTTACTGTATATAATTGATTCCATTTAATCAATTCTAGCTCTCATCTACATCTTTTTCCTTTTATGAATAAACCTTTCGATTTTAGATTCTAAAGGATTGGCCACAGTGTGATTTGTGGGCAAGATCTGATTTGTATATTGACCTGGGTCTGGGTCTGGGGCTTGGTCCTTTGGGATCGAGAGAACCTTTTTTCTTTTACTGGGGTATCGGTTTTCATAACCATTTGTCCCCATAATGAGTGGCACTGGTGGTGATACTGGGAAACTGGAGTGTCTAAGGGAATTGCTTGTGTGACTTATGATTAGCCAATGGGGTGAAACCAAAGTCTTCTCTGTTTGGCTGGTTTGGTTTGCCTTGGTGTGCATAGAAACCCCAGCCTTGGGCTGTAACTGCCCCGCTTTAAGCAATTTGTCCTGAATTGGCACTCTCAGTTGGGTCTCGCCAGAACCAGCATCGTTACACTTAGTAGAACTTTTCTACCTTCTGACTTACCATTTCTGAAGCCAGTCTGGTATGATTTTTAAGGGGGAGGGGGCAGAAATTTGACTTTTATAAAGGAAGCTCCCTTGCAAACTGCTCAGGTCCATAACACTGATATGGCTGCTCGCGTTTTCAAAATGCTGTACACGTGATCCCTGTGGTAGAGAGAATTATCCTTCACTGCTATGTAAGTGAAAACTCTTGAGTCCAAAAACTTGTGGTGGACAAGAGCTTCTCTTTTGGGAAGATGTCATATTTCCCTAAGAACACTGCAAGTGACAAATTCAGCACGTCTCTTCTCTACATACCGAACAAGGCCTGGTTTGGGTTCAGTTTTGGAAGATGGGTAAAGATTCCAGAAAGGCATGTGGAGTGGGTGGCTGTGTATATATACTTATGATCCAATTCACCGCTCCGCGATCATGGTGCCTATTAAACAGAAATACACAGATACTGTCATTTGGAAAGTGCGAGGGGAAAATACCGTCAATCTCAATTTATAATTTTAATCTCAAACTTGTAACAATGGTTAGATTAGAACTAGGAATGGCTGAACTGGTCCAGAATTCCAGTCTGGGCTGGATAACGCTAAACAATCCAGTAAAAGCATATTTTCAAAGATGACTAATGGACTTGAATGTTCAATTTCCACTCAAAATTAATGGGAATTGAGGGTTCAAATCCCCATCCATCCACCCCAATTTACATGTACTGCAATTGATGTTTTGTTTAGGATACGCAGGAACAAGCGTAAATCATGTAAACAATACATTACAATGAAAATTCTCCAAAAATGCTGGTTTGGCTTTTGATTACTCAGCAAAAGCTTTGGTTTGTTCTTATTCCATCTGAACCGGCCTGCCCAGCCCTAATCAATTAATTAGAAATGTATAATGGTTACAAAGCAGTTTACATCACTTCAGTGCCAAGTACAACATTAATTCCTTATTAAAGCCTCTGTGACCATCACATGACTTCTCAATGCCGCATAGCAGAAGCTCTTCTAGCCAGAGTCCTTGTTAATAATTGAGATTAAGTGCTTTTCCTGCATTATTGTTTGTGAAGGGAATGGAGAGGGTATTGATGTTCTTCACTTAAGAAGGGACAGCAATGTTTTCTTCTCAATTTATTGTCCAACATGCACTTTTATATTGCATATAATCAAATAAGAGGCCAAAGTCAGAAACTGATAGCAGTGTCCTTTTGCTTCATCTCCCCCATAGCAAACCTACAATGTGGTGTTCATGTTTTTATATTCCTATTCTGTACGCCCTAATTAATTCTTAATACCTTTCCGCAGACTTCCATTATGGCTCTGCTTTATTTCTGGAAGGCTTGGGGCCATCAAAACTAACATGTCTCATTTATTTGACAGTTTTATGGTTCGCTTGTAACAATTTCCAGAGCTGTCCATCACTCTCCTCTGAGAAACTTTTGTAGCTTTTCTATTTTAATCCCATGCTGGGGAACGGAACAGAGTAACAGTCCCTTAAGTGATACTTTCAACTTAAAAGGATGAAATTCCTCTGAAGTATGCAATGTTTGCTATAATAGTTTATTAGGGTGTGTTTGGTTTTTTATTGGGCCTGACATTAGTACACTTTGGGCTAAATTATGCCTCTGTGTGTGCAGGTTTATAACTAACCGTAGATGGGGTTTGAACTTTGGCCCTCCAGAACTACAAGCATAAGCCACTCTTCCTTGAGCGCAAGGAGTTGCTCTGCTAGCAATAGTAGATATTTATCTTCTTTATGTGGGGTTGCCACCAGAGGAAGACAGGCCCACAGTGTGTTAAGTTACAATGCAGCAGAGGTACATGGAACCCTCTTGCACCCTCAGCAGTTCCACTCAGTGGTCAGGCATAGTCTAGAAATGGAAAAAGGCAACTAGCACAGCTCTAGCCACCCTAGAGAGGGCATTTCCATGCAAGGTAGACATGGGGACATGCCCTCCACTCCTACATGTGCTAGAAGGATCACTGCCTACCTGTGAAAGAGGTGTAGCAAGGGGCACTCTTCCCTAAAGGCCTAGAGAAGGATTGTCACCTGCATAATACCCTCAGACCCTGCCATTCAGGCAGTGTCCTTCCCTCACTGTGCGCTGTGTTATTTTAACTGTTTTAATTACTGTCATATTACTGATGTACAGCCACCATTGTCAAAATGAGGCAGTAATTTAACAGCAATCGTTTAAAGTAACCTCTCCATTTCATTACCATTCCTTTTGACATTCATCTTAATACAAATCAGGATAAAATAAAGCATGGAGTATTAATCCAGAGTGTTTCCTACAGGACTTGCACTGTGATTCAGCCGAAAGCCACGCTACCAGTCAAAGAACAAGGGCATGAACTCGCTAGGCATACAGATCTCAGAATCACTTGCTAGCTTGCATCATCAATTTAAACCAGGCTTTTCACAGAATTGCTGTACTTGCTATCAGCTGGCACCCAAATATTTCCTGAAATACCATGTTTCCAAGGCTGCACTGTGAAATCATTCCAGGAAGAAATGTTCTTAAAGAATAGTGCTCCTCTCAAATGTGGCTATGTAAAAATGTACCAATTCTCTCCTCTGCACTCCATGTGCATGCAGTGTCATGTTTTTGCTCTCACAGAGCCAGCTCAATGAAGGCAGAGTATGGGCTGTATTCTGTTTTCTTCAAGGATGTCATGTGTTACTAAATTCCATGGGGCCAGATTTTGCAACCCTTTTTCATCATACTCCACAGATCTTGTCATTGACTGTACTTTCTCGAGCAAGTAGCACCAGCAGAATCAATGTGAGTAAGGTTTACTGAAGTGTTTACAAAGTCCCATTCAGCCACATCTGTATGAATCCATGGAAGACCATGGGGGTTATACATGTAACTGTGGACCTAATTTTGTCTACAGAAGCTCATGGTTGGACCTTATGATGCATGAGTAGAAAAGTATCCAACCTGACTCTTGGAGTCCAGGTTGAATTTGAAGTATTGGCAGCTCGGTAAAGCATCTTTTACTTGCTTACGGAGATAGTTTTGATCTGGAACACTGAAAGGAAAGCATCAACCCTCGCAGAGCAGAGCTGCACATTCTCGATACATGAGGGGATAGGAGTGAACAGTTCACTAATCTATGTTAAATGGTGGAACTCAAGGGTGAAATCCTGGTTCCATTAAGAGAATAGCAAAGCCCCCGCTGACTTCAGTGGAGCAGGATTTCACCCCAGGAATGCAGTGTTAAGGGTATATTGCTGAAATTAACCCAAGTCAGAAAGTGCACACGCTCGGGTTTTAGCAGCAACTCTGACTGAGCTGCACTGCACTTTGTCTTCTATTGAGTATGTCTGATTATAAAGGTAACACAAGATTATACGGCTACAATTTTTAGTCACCCAAGTGACTTAGGAGCTTTTCCACTTAGACTCCCAAGTCACTTGGGTACTTTTGAAAACTTATTTCAGATATAGGGCTAAACTGTGGTTCTCAGCCACAGCACTGCTCCTGGCATGGGCAGCATTGCCCCAGGAGCAGCAAGAGGATGAGGGCACCTCAGGCAGTGCCAGTGCTGCCTTTGCTTGTTAGGATGGAGCCGAACCTCCCCCAAGGTGCAGGGTGAAGTGGAGGGGGTGGGGCCAAGGCCTTGCCTCCTCCTCCAGTCGTGTGTCTCCTCCTGGGGTGGGTAGGGGGAGCAGGAAGGAGAGATCCATACCCACCACAGAAGACAGGATTCCTTGACCAGAGAACCGGGATTCAAAAGGGTATGTATGTGCAGTAATACTCGGACACAGTCGGGCTGTGGTTAGAAGCTTCATTGTTGAATTTTCTGATGATCGGACATGTTACACAGGCAGCGCTGAGTTTGCATTAGCAATGTTACCCCTCTTGACATCAGTGGTGAGTCAGAATTTGAGTTCTTGCAGGTTGTTTCCATTAGGAGGAGGAGAGTGATGATGGAGTTAGGTATTTCTTTGGTGTAATCCTCTCTATTTACAAAGAGTTATAGAAAACTCTTCCTGAACACAATAGAAATGAAACAGTAGGAGACGGCTTCCTTGCTTGCAATTCCAAGCCTCTTTCCAACTAGCACTCTACCCCAAAAGTCTCTCAGCTTTTACTCAGGGCTTGTCTACACTACGCAGCTTTTAGTGACAAGGCTGTGTCAACACAGCCTTGTTGCTAAAAGTCAGTGCATGTGAACTCTCTATCAGTATTTCGTTGGCACTTTTGCCAACAAAATACTTCCAGCCCCGCAAGGGGCAGTAGCTTTGTCAGCAAGAGAGTGCTACACTGCCACTTGTGTCAGCAAAACTTTTGTCTTTCACGGGGGAGCTTTTTAAAGTACCCATGAAAGACAAAAGTTTTGCCGACAACATCGCTGTGTAGACAAGCGCTCTGCCTTGTGCTACAAATCTTCTCCCTCTGTCCTTGGCTTTCTGCTGCTTTCTCTGTTTCTGGGCTGTTTCTCTATCTCTCTCACACAAACTCCCAGCTGCAATCTGATCGATCACCAGCCCTTTGGGCTGCATGGCTTAACTCTTACTCCAGTCTTGCATGTGACTTGTGTTTTGGGTGGGGTCTCCTATCTATCCTGGAAGACTGCTCAATTGCTTCTGACATTTGTCCTGAATGAAGGAAAACTGTAATACCCACCAGCTTCACTGATGTTTTGCCCAACTCCCACCGTGACATTAATATTTTGCAATTAATGTCCTATGTCGGTAGAGAAAAAACATTACAATTAATTTAAAAACCCCCAAAGCTATCCAACCTGTGAAGTTTACACACTCTGCCAGCTTCTCAAGTAGAGTTTAATCACTCATTACTCTCAGTCTAATTAGCTTGCAGAGCTCACAAACTCTGCCACTTTCCCAAAGAGATGTAAACTCCTTGAACTGGAGTGCAATTGCATTCCTCCAAAGCTAGGAGCTGTTCAGGAGCAGGATTTGCAGCCTTACAGAGACTGAAGCTCTGTGGAAGATAAGTTAGAGCCTTAGGCTATGTCTACATTACTGCGGTAAACTGATCTTCACTACGCAATTCCAGCTTATGTGAATAACGTAGTTGGAGTCGATGTACCTTAGGTCGAGTTACCACAGGGGGAGAAACTCTCCCATCGACTTACCTTACTCTTCTCTTTGGGGGTAGAGTACAGGGAGTCAACTGGAGAGCGATCTGCTGTCGATTTGGTGGGTCTTCACTAGACCTACTAAATCGACTGCTGGTGAATCGATCTCAGAGCATCGATCCCAGCTGTAGTGTAGACGTAGCCTTACAGAATGTAGGAACTCTGCTGCTAAAGGTAGCAGGAATTGAAGCTCCTGGGAGTGGCCTGGGCACAGTTAACCAGCTGGGCATGCTTGAACAAGGTGGGCCAGATCCTCAGCTAAGCTCTGTCAGGGCACACTCTATGCAGCTCTGCTGATGCCACTGGAGTTCTATAGGGTGTCCATTAGACTATAGTTTGGCTCCAGATTCTGAGTTAAGTGAAAGTTGGTCTACTTATCTGAGATGCACACATCTCAGTAACTGTAATGCTGGGTGATTTAAAACACGTTAAGTTGTCTATATGAGGAACATCTAGCTACTCCACCCTGTAGGAAAGCAAATAGGGAGGACCTGGTTGAGATTTTGAATGTGGAAGGCAGCTTGGGTGAAAGTGATCATGAAATGGTAGAGATCATGATTCTAAGGAATGGTAGGAGGGAGAACAGCACAATAAAGACAAAGGATTTTGAGAAGGCAGGCTTTAGCAACTCAGGGAGTTGGTAGGTAAGATCCCATGGAAAGCAAGTCTACAGGGAAAAACAACTGAAGACAGTTGTCAGTTTTTCAAAGAGACATTATTAAGGGCACGAACAAACTATCCCACTGCATAAGAAAGATAGAAAGTATGGCAAGAGACCACCCTGGCTTAACCAGGAGATCTTCAATGATCTGAAACTCACAAAAGAGTCCTACAAAAAGTGGAAATTTGGTCAAAATAAAAAGGATGAATGTAAACAAATAACACAAGTATGTAGGGACAAAATTAGAAAGGCCAAGGCACAAAATGAGATCAAACTAGCTAGAGACATAAAGGGTAACAACAACACTTTCTATAAATACATTAGAAGCAAGAAGAAGACCAAGGACAGGGTAGGACCATTACTCAAAGTGGGAAGGAAAACAATAACAGAAAATGTGGAAATGGCAGAGGTGCTTAATGTCTTCTTTGTTTCAGTTTTCACCACAAAAGTTGGTGGTGACTGGACATTTAACATAGTGAAAGCCAGTGAAAATGAGGTAGAATCAGAGGCTAAAATAGGGAAAGAACAAATTAAAAATTACTTAGACAAGTTAGATGTCTTCAAGTCACCAGGGCCTGATGAAATGCATCCTAGAATACTCAAGGAGTTGACTGAGGAGATATCTGAGCCATTAGCGATTATCTTTGAAAAGTCATGGAAGACAGGAGAGATTCCAGAAGACTGGAAAAGGGCAAATATAGTACTCATCTATAAAAAGGTAAATAAAGACAACCCAGTGAATTGCAGACCAGTCAGCTTAACTTCTGCACCCGGAAAGATAATGGAGCAAATAATTAAGCAATCAATTTGCAAACATCTAGAAGATAATAAGATGATAAGTAACAGTCAACATGGATTTGTCAAGAACAAATCATGTCAAACCAACCTGATAGCCTTCTTTGACAGGGTAACAAGCCTTGTGGACAGGGGGGAAGTGGTAGACGTGGTATATCTTGACTTTAGTAAAGCTTTTGATACTGTCTTGCATGACCTTCTCATAAACAAAATAGGAAAATGCAACTTAGATGCAGCTACTATAAAATGGGTGCATAATTGGTTGGAAAACCATTCCCAGAGAGAAGTTATCCATACTTCACAGTGAAGCTGTAAGGACATATCAAGTGAATGGTTCTGGGATCAGGTTTCTGTTCAATATCTTCATCAATGATTTAGATAATGGCATAGAGAATGCACTTATAAAGTTTGCAGACGATGCCAAGCTGGGAGGGGTTGCAAGTGCTTTGGAGGATAGGATTATAATTCAAAATGATCTGGACAAACTGGAGAAATGGTCTGAAGTAAATAGGATGAAATTCAATAAGGACAAATGCAAAGTACTTCATTTAGGAAGGAACAATCAGTTGCACACATACAAAATGGAAAATGACTGCCTAGGAAGGAGTACTGCAGAAAGGGATCTGGGGGTCATAATGAACCACAAGCTAAATATGAGTCAACAGTGTAACACTGTTGCAAAAAAAGCAAACATTCTGAGATGTATTAGCAGGAGTATTGTAAGCAAGACACGAAGTAATTCTTCCAGTTCTGGGCACCCCATTTCAGGAAAGATGTGAACAAATTGGAGAAAGTCCAGAGAATAGCAACAAAAATGATGAAAGGTCTAGCAAACATGACCTATGAGGGAAGATTGAAACAATTGAGTTTGTTTAGTCTGGAAAAGAGAAGACTGAGGGGGGACATAACAGTTTTCAAGTACATAAAAGGTTGTTACAAGGAGGAGGGAGAAAATTGTTCTTCTTAACCTCTGAGGACAGGACAAGAAGCAATGGGCTTAAATTGCGGCAAGGGCGGTTTAGGTTGGACATGAAGAAAAACTTCCTAACTGTCAGGGTGTTAAGCACTGGAATAAATTACCAAGGGAGGTTGTGGAATCTCTGTCATTGGAGATTTGTAAGAGCAGGTTAGACAAACACCTGTCAGGGATGGTCTAGATAATACTTAGTCCTGCCGGGACTGGACTAGATGACCTCTCGAGGTCCCTTCCAGTCCTATGATTCCATGAAATGATTCATCATTTGCACTGGAGAGTAACTAGATGGGGGAAATTTATGCACAGCAGGACAAAATAAACAATTCACCAAGTTGTGTACTAGTTTGTTTCTAGATGCTCTGTGTGTAACTGCCTGCTGCAGTAGTGTACTCTTAAGGTGGCAAAAACATGAGTTAACCGTGCGGCAAGGCCTACATGTGAAAGAAATGACTGTACTCATCTAACCAGGCATGTGTATACCAGATTGTAGCACCTATACCAAAAGCTCCATGGCATGGGAAGCTACTAAAGGACTCTTGAGCACTCTCTCTAAAACAATGGTCCCCAAACTATGAGATGCACCCCCTAAGGGGGTGTGGAGGAATGTTTGGGGGGCACAAACCAGCTCCCCCAGGGGTGGGGAGGGAGCACCCCTCCAACCTGCCTCTGCCCCCAGCTCTGCTCCAGCCCCTGGCTTCGGTCTCTGACTGCGGCTCCACTTCCAGCCCTGGCCCCAGATCCACCCCGAGCCTCGGCCCCCTTACCCCGTCAATGTCCTGTCCCGCCCCGAGTCACGGTCCCACTTCCAGCTCTGGTGTGGGGAGAGGGGGAAGGCGCAGTCAGGGAGAAGGGGGGGTGACCCTGAAAAGTTTGGGGACCTGCTCTAGAGGCCTGCAGAGGAATTACAATACTTTCATCACCTCAGCACTGCCAGCAGGCACCATCTCGTGGAAGGGTTGGTAAATACTTCAGCTATTTGTGTAACAATGTGCAAATGTTTGTGCTTATTTGCATTACAGATTTCCCCCCCCATTGTGCTAGGTGCTGTACAAACACATAACAAGAGACAGTCTCTGTCCTGACGAGCTCACCATCTAAACAGACAAGACAAAGAGGAAGCTGTACTATACTGTGTTGCAGATGGGGAACTGAGGCACAGAGCGGTAAGGGACTTGCCCAAGGTCACACAAGAAGTCCTGCAGCAGAGATGGGAACTGAGTGTGCATCTCCTGAGTGCTAAGCCAGTGCCTTAACTGCAAGAGCATCAATCCTGTCGGAAGAGGCAGTGACATGGGTCCTGTTCATAGCATACAGGAGAAACTGGGCTCGCTCTAGCTGTCACATGTTAAGTTTGTGCCGTTAAAGGTGAATCCCCCTGAGTTAATTGCTCATTTAACAGTCAGTGGAGACATTAGTCATGGTTCTATAATGTCTGTTATTTCCTGATGTCCCCCCTGCCCTCCCTTTTGTCACAATGTACATTATGATATTTCAGTTTAAATCTTCTTCCTTCCATATGCTCTTTCAAAGCAAAACAAAGGCAAAGAGATTGTCTTCTGGCCATGATGACCTCAGAATTTCTCCTTATATTTTTGCCTGGAGGCCATAGGAGGTATTGATGGCTCTGTCTGTCCCAGAAACGTCTAACCCGATGATGCTCACAGAGCCGTACATTAAATGAAGTATGCATAATTCCTCCTGCAGATCTCTCTAGCCATCACACAGTCACGCTTCACACTCCAGCACTGCCTTGTAAATACAAAAATCTACTGGCTAGTTTCATAGCTCCTCAGCTTTCCCTTAAATACAGAGAAGTGCCCACCAGCAATGTCTCAAATTCCCACAGGCCATGCTCTCTGCATAGGTGTGGTCCTGCCATATTTCTCTATTTAATCTGCTTACAGATGGTAGCTCTCCAGCAGTTTGTTTTTAAATTGCAGGGTTATTGCTTTTCCATTAGGAATGTTTTTAGAAAATACAGAGATTTTTTTTTTTCTTCAGAGCCATTTAGGGAGTGGAGTTTTAATCACCATTTACCATCCATTTGAATGGCAATTGGGCTTCTGCATTCCCCAGGAAGCTTTGGAATTGTTGTTCCGGGTGTATGTGAATTTGAGTCCCAGATTGAAATGCTTTAAAGGGTCCTGACTTTTGGCGTGGGTGCGGAGGAAGGAGGTGTTCATCTCTTCCTGCAAATCCAGCCTTCTTGAGGTGTGCCAGGTTGGGAAACAAAATTTGAGGCACCTCAAATCATTAGTCACTCTTGAAAATGTAGGCTGTAGTTCTAGCAAATGGGTGGGGGGCATATTGACAGGTGTCCTTGATTTATCCACGCAACAGGCAGTACAAACTTCCCCACTTTGCCCTGAGCTCAGTAAACTTTTTTTATCCAGAGGGGAGGGGAGGCGGTAGACAGGGCTGAGGGCAAAAAGTTTACAGGCTTAGCAAAACGTGCTATGGCTGGCCCTACAGCACAGGTCAACTGGGCCAGGGAGTGGCTCTGCCCATGTCCCAAGTACAGAGAGGCCTTTGACTTTCTAGTCCTACGACCTCCCAGGAAACTACCCCAGGGCCTGTCAGCTGGTCTGAGGCTGCTGGGTAGGTGAAAGGCTTGGGCCCGAAGGGATGTAGGAGTTGATGAAAGTTGGTGATGCAGAGGCTGGAAGGTGAGGGAAATGCGTAGTTTGAAACTTATGCAGAAGGTAGGAAAGAGTGGAGCCATATAAGGCCCTTATGTTTGGCTCCAACTAAGTCACCTTGTAGACTAACAGATGTATTGGAGCATAAGCTTTCATAGGTGAATACCCACTTTGTCAGATGCATGTAGTGGAAATTTCCAGAGGCAGGTATAAATATACAAGCAAGAATCAGGCTAGGGATAACGAGGTTAGTGCAATCAGGGAGGATGAGGCCCTATTCTAGCAGTCCCTACATAAAAGGATAAATGGACACAAATCAGATATTAGGAATGGCAATATACAAAAACCTGTAGGAGAACACTTCAACCTCCCTGGACACATAATAGCAGATTTAAAGGTAGCCATCCTGCAGCAAAAAACTTCAGGACCAAACTTCAGAGAGGAAACTGCTGAGCTTCAGCTCCTTTGCAAATTTGACACCATCAGCTCAGGATTAAACAAAGACTGTGAATGGCTCGCCAACTACAAAAGCAGTTTCTCCTCCCTTGGTGTTCACACCTCATCTGCTAGAATAGGGCCTCATCCTCCCTGATTGCACTAACCTCGTTATCCCTAGCCTGATTCTTGCTTGTGTTACCCGGGGTTTCCCCTCCTTAAAGGTCACCTTTCACACAAGGGGACCTTTACATGACCACTATGCCTTTTCTGGATGCACCTGAGTTGAGATCCAATGAAAGCTCAAGGCTCTCAACAGAATCATAGAATCATAGAATCATAGAATATCAGGGTTGGAAGGGACCCCAGAAGGTCATCTAGTCCAACCCCCTGCTCAAAGCAGGACCAAGTCCCAGTTAAATCATCCTAGCCAGGGCTTTGTCAAGCCTGACCTTAAAAACCTCTAAGGAAGGAGATTCTACCACCTCCCTAGGTAACGCATTCCAGTGTTTCACCACCCTCTTAGTGAAAAAGTTTTTCCTAATATCCAATCTAAACCTCCCCCATTGCAACTTG
This sequence comes from Dermochelys coriacea, assembly GCF_009764565.3. Lineage (NCBI taxonomy): Eukaryota > Metazoa > Chordata > Testudines > Dermochelyidae > Dermochelys > Dermochelys coriacea. The sequence continues at coordinate 131,279,742 of NC_050072.1, forward strand.
AGACCATTACTCCTCGTTCTGTCATCTGCTACCATTGAGAACAGTCTAGAGCCATCCTCTTTGAAACCCCCTTTCAGGTAGTTGAAAGCAGCTATCAAATCCCCCCTCATTCTTCTCTTCTGCAGACTAAACAATCCCAGCTCCCTCAGCCTCTCCTCATAAGTCATGTGCTCTAGACCCCTAATCATTTTTGTTGCCCTTCTCTGTACTCTTTCCAATTTATCCACATCCTTCTTGTAGTGTGGGGCCCAAAACTGGACACAGTACTCCAGATGAGGCCTCACCAGTGTCGAATAGAGGGGAACGATCACGTCCCTCGATCTGCTCGCTATGCCCCTACTTATACATCCCAAAATGCCATTGGCCTTCTTGGCAACAAGGGCACACTGCTGACTCATATCCAGCTTCTCGTCCACTGTCACCCCTAGGTCCTTTTCCGCAGAACTGCTGCCGAGCCATTCGGTCCCTAGTCTGTAGCGGTGCATTGGATTCTTCCATCCTAAGTGCAGGACCCTGCACTTATCCTTATTGAACCTCATTAGATTTCTTTTGGCCCAATCTTCCAATTTGTCTAGGTCCTTCTGTATCCTATCCCTCCCTCCAGCGTATCTACCACTCCTCCCAGTTTAGTATCATCCGCAAATTTGCTGAGAGTGCAATCCACACCATCCTCCAGATCATTTATGAAGATATTGAACAAAACGGGCCCCAGGACCGACCCCTGGGGCACTCCACTTGACACCGGCTGCCAACTAGACATGGAGCCATTGATCACTACCCGTTGAGCCCGACAATCTAGCCAGCTTTCTACCCACCTTATAGTGCATTCATCCAGCCCATACTTCCTTAACTTGCTGACAAGAATGCTGTGGGAGACCGTGTCAAAAGCTTTGCTAAAGTCAAGAAACAATACATCCACTGCTTTCCCTTCATCCACAGAACCAGTAATCTCATCATAAAAGGCGATTAGATTAGTCAGGCATGACCTTCCCTTGGTGAATCCATGCTGACTGTTCCTGATCACTTTCCTCTCCTCTAAGTGCTTCAGGATTGATTCTTTGAGGACCTGCTCCATGATTTTTCCAGGGACTGAGGTGAGGCTGACCGGCCTGTAGTTCCCAGGATCCTCCTTCTTCCCTTTTTTAAAGATGGGCACTACATTAGCCTTTTTCCAGTCATCCGGGACTTCCCCCGTTCGCCACGAGTTTTCAAAGATAATGGCCAAGGGCTCTGCAATCACAGCCGCCAATTCCCTCAGCACTCTCGGATGCAATTCGTCCGGCCCCATGGACTTGTGCACGTCCAGCTTTTCTAAATAGTCCCTAACCACCTCTATCTCTACAGAGGGCTGGCCATCTCTTCCCCATTTTGTGATGCCCAGCACAGCAGTCTGGGAGCTGACCTTGTTAGTGAAAACAGAGGCAAAAAAAGCATTGAGTACATTAGCTTTTTCCACATCCTCTGTCACTAGCTTGCCTCCCTCATTCAGTAAGGGGCCCACACTTTCCTTGGCTTTCTTCTTGTTGCCAACATACCTGAAGAAACCCTTCTTGTTACTCTTGACATCTCTTGCTAGACTGTTGTCTCTGCCAAACTTGGGATTGCAGAGAGCTTAATTGCTTGAATGAGACCCTAATGGGTATAGTCAAATCTTTTATGTGAGCTCCCATTGCATTCATCTTCTTTGCAAGCACCTCCTCATTAATGCTGTTAAGGACTGCTCCTCCCTTTCCAATTGCTCCCCATAAGTCTCTTTTTACCCTTCTGTGTTCCCTGATAGAACTTTCTGGTTTGGGAATATTGTGTGTTTCCATCCAATTTTTCTAACCTTCAAATAAGGGCAGAACAAAATGCTTACACTGGGGCTCTATCACTGAGACCTTTGTCAAACTTAGGTCTAGAATGACCTTTTTGAGGGAAAGGAGTACTTGTGGCACCTTAGAGACTAACAAATTTATTTGAACATAAGCTTTTGTGAGTTACAGCTCACTTAATCGGATGCATGCAGTGGAAAATACAGTGGGGAGATTTATATACCCTGAGAACATGAAACACTGGGTATTACCATACACACTGTAACAAGAGTGATCAGGTAAGGTGAGCTATTACCAGCAGGAGAGCGGGGGGAGGCAACCTTTTGTAGTGATAATCAAGGTGGGCCATTTCCAGCAGTTGACAAGAACGTGTGAGGAACAGTAGGGGGGAAGGGAAGGGGAGATTACAGTATGCATGAGGATAGTGATGTTTCCACCAATCATTGTGGGATTTTTAGCCGCCAAAGTGGACTATCATTTGCAGTCCAAACCATTATACATGTTGCTTCCCCACTCATTCCGACAGTGATGTTTACTTTGTTCAAACCTTTTAACCTCATGGAAGTGGGGTTGTATCCATCTGTGGATCCAAAAAGATGGAGGCTTTCCCCTGAGACATATGCGGAACTTGGAGCAATGTCAAGGGTATTGTTTACTTCACACTCCAGTGTCTTCCATGCGTGGGTCTCCCATGTCTCGATCACGGCACCTTTTGGTGTACCAACATCAGAAGAGTAGACTCACAAACACAAGAGTCCAGATAGCAACATACAAAGCCAGGACCACATTGCATGCAGGGCTGTAGGACATCTCTCTGAGAGAGGACTCTGCAACAAAAAGCACACACAGACTGTTCCTCCCCCCGCTTCAAGAGGGAGGGAGTTGTGAAATGTCTTAGAGCTAGTATTAGTCAGACTCACTGATGTCTGAATCATGTTTCTCCCAAGCTGGGAGGACCTGGGCTTCATCTAAGACTGACTGGGATGGTTTCCCTTCCATCATTTTAGCTGTGAGGAGTGAAACCACTTCAGTATGTTTTTCTTTCCTGAACAGATTTCTAGCTGATAGACAGTGGGGCTAGCCTTGTTACAGATTCTAACAGGTCCTGCCCAAATAGGACTGAGATTATGTGCTTTTTCCCTTACTTGTCGATACATAACCATGTCTCCTACCTGTCATTCTTGGAGATTTAAGATGGGACCCATTATTTTGTCGATTTTCCGAATGTTAGTTCCCAAGGCTATGGCAACCTGCCGATGGGTGTCAGCAACAACTTTTAACAGCTGCTGCATCCATTGGTCTGTGAGGATGCGGGGTTGTCAGGTGGCGTTCCATTCACCCACCACTATTCTGGGAGACACATACCTCTCCCAATCATTGCCTCGAATGGAGTTACTCCATGCGATAGCCATCAGGATAAATGGCAGTTTTTGGTCCCAATCTTTCCCTTGCTGGTTTACTACTTTTCTGAGAGCAGTTTTGAGAGTATGGTTAGTTTGCTCCACTTGGGGGCTGTCCAGCTATATGTAGCCTTTGTTTAATCCCAAACACTTGGCAGATTCCTTTTGTGATTTCCCCAATAGAGTGGGGCCCTTGATCTGAATTAATTTCCCTTGGGGTGCCCCTTCTGGTTATTACTTGTTCAGTGAGCACCTGAGCTGTGGTTTAAGCTGTGTTATTTTGAGTAGGGGTAGCCTCAGTCCATTTAGAAAAGGGATCAACAATGACCAGACAATACTGATTACCCCTTGTGGTCCTTGGTAGGGGCCCAATAAAATCAATTTGCAGTTGGGCCCCTAGTCCCTCTATTCTCTGATATCTCAGAGATCCTTTGATTATTTTGGGATCAGCATTATTGGCTGCACCTGGTAAACAGTTATTTACAAACTCCTCCACGTCGCTGCTTAGGGGTGGCCACCAGCCGGCAGCCTGCAATCGGGTTAAGATTTTCTCTACTCCTAGGTGTCCCCCATCGTGAGCTAGGGAAATCTTTTCTGTTCTTAAGGCTGTAGGAACCACCCAGACTGCTTCTGGTTCCCCTTCTTTAGTTGCTAGAATTAACTTCTATACATTCTGCCACGCTTTCCACTTCCCTTTTTCACTAACTCTGTCGGGCTGGGATCCTGACTTTGGAGGGTTATTAAATCTATGTAAACTGAGTCTCTTTTTCTGGCTGCTGCTATAGGAGCTATACCTTTCCCATTTCTTGGCTGCCACAATTTCCCTTCTCTGACCCCCCTTCTTGCTTCCTCATTTGCCCGATTATTCCATTTTGACTCCTCAGTCCCCTTCTTGTGTGCTCAGACTTTTCCCATGTGTACCACAATATCCCAGGTCTCCTCCAATGCCCACACATATGTCAGTGTGTCGGCATGGGTTATGGCTTTCCCATCTGCAGACCTCATTCCTCTCTTTTTCCATTCTAGTACCCAATCCACTAGGGACCAAAGGACGCAATCTGAGTCTGTGAAAATGGCTACCTCCTGAGTGGTGGGGGTATTTTCCAGTGCTACTGGTATAGCCACAATTTCAGCTGCCTGGGCAGAATATGGTGTACATTGTCCCCTCAGCACCTCACCCACAGGCACTTTTACAGCAGCAAAGACCACATGTGGATGGCCATTTTCATAAAAACAAGAGCTGTGCACAAACCAAACAATGTCTGCTATTCCCAGCATCTCACTCAGCACGGCCTCTCCCTTGAAGAGGGACGGCTCTCGAGGCAGTGGCTCAGATAATGGACATTTGTGCTCTTCCCTCTCTATCAGGAGGCCATAAGGTATTGGGGACAGTTCTGTGGTTTTTTCCATATCTACATTTTTGTTTAACAAAGCAAGGGTCCATTTTGCCAATCGAGGGCTAGCTACCTGGCCATTGTTGATTTTACAGTGAGTACATACTTCACTGGGGAGTGGGTTGTTTTCAGTAACACAGGAGACAAACCCACCAGGTATCCCCAATGTGTAGTGCCCAAACAAGTGCCAAGACCTCCTTTTCACATGGGATGAATCCCCTCTCTATCTCATTCAGGGTCTTGGAGGCATAAGCTACAGGTCGGAGACCTGTTCCATGGTTCTGTCTTAGCACAGCTCCCATTCCCTTGTCTGTAGTTGCTAGTTGTAATACAAATGGTTCTCCTACCCAGGGGCATGATAGGGCTGGGGCTTGGGCCAAAGCTTGTTTTAACTGGGCCATGGCTTCCTGCTGCTATGGGCCCCAGTTCCATTCTGCCCCTTTCTTTAACAATTCATGCAGCAGGGCTGCTTTTTCTGCAAACCCTTCTATAAAATCTCGGGAAAGGTTAACCATGCCCAGGAAGGATCTCAGAGCAGTTACGTCTGTGGGGGTTGGGAGTTTGAGAATCAGTTCAACCCTGTGTTGGTCAGGGGATCACCCTTCTTGTCCCAGGGTTACCCCCAAGACAGTGTACCTGCTGGGAGCACAGTCAGGCCTTCTTTGGGCTTATTTTAAAGCCTGTTTCCTGAATCTTTTGCATCACTCTGTCTAACACCTTTACATTTTCCTCCTTGGTCTGTGTACAGACCAGGACATCCACATAAGAAATCACACTATCCCTTTCAGGCATTCCCACCCACATTTTTGCTACATGGACATGGCAGATAACAGGTGCGTTATTCCATCCCATGGGGACCCGGGCAAAACACAATTGTTTTTCCTGAAAGGTGAAAGCAAATTTATAGTAGCTGTCCCGGTGTAAGGGGATAGCAAAGAAAGCGTTAGCCAAACCTAAGACTGAAAACCACTGGGCCCCTCCTACAATAGAAGCCATTACCTCCTGATATTTAGCCCTATGGGGGCCATAGGCGGAGTCACCTGGTTAAGGGGGCAAAAATCCACTACAAGCCTGTAGGTTTTGCCATCACTCTTAAGGATGGGCCATAGGGCAGCATTGTTAGTGCTGGGCTTTTCCACTAAAACTCCTTGGCTCAAAAGCCCAGCAGTTGTTTCCTTTAGGATAGCTTCTGCCTCCTTTGGCTATCAATGCTGCTTCTGGGGCGGAGGATCAGGGCCTGTGACTAGGATTTCTGGATCAATTTTACCACATTCTATTTTATTCTTGGCCCACACCTCCTGGTATTTCTCTAAAAGAAAAGGAGTACTTGTGGCACCTTAGAGACTAACAAATTTATTAGAGCATAAGCTTTCGTGAGCTACAGCTCACTTCATCGGATGCATTTGGTGGAAAAAACAGAGGAGAGATTTATATACACACACACAGAGAACATGAAACAATGGGTTTATCGTACACACTGTAAGGAGAGTGATCACTTAAGATAAGCCATCACCAGCAGCGGGGGGGGGGGGGGGGGGGAAGGAGGAAAACCTTTCATGGTGACAAGCAAGGTAGGCTAATTCCAGCAGTTAACAAGAATATCAGAAAAGGAGTACCCGTGGCACCTTAGAGACTAACAAATTTATTAGAGCATAAGCTTTCGTGAGCTACAGCTCCCTTAATCAGATGCAATGCATCCGATGAAGTGAACTGTATCTCACGAAAGCTTATGCTCTAATAAATTTGTTAGTCTCTAAGGTGCCACGGGTACTCCTTTTCTTTTTGCGAATACAGACTAACAGGGCTGCTACTCTGAAAAGAATATCAGAGGAACAGTGGGGGGTGGGGTGGGAGGGAGAAATACCATGGGGAAATAGTTTTACTTTGTGTAATGACTCATCCATTCCCAGTCTCTATTCAAGCCTAAGTTAATTGTATCCAGTTTGCAAATTAATTCCAATTCAGCAGTCTCTCGTTGGAGTCTGTTTCTGAAGCTTTTTTGTTGAAGTATAGCCACTCTTAGGTCTGTGATCGAGTGACCAGAGAGATTGAAGTGTTCTCCAACTGGTTTTTGAATGTTATAATTCTTGACGTCTGATTTGTGTCCATTCATTCTTTTACGTAGAGACTGTCCAGTTTGGCCAATGTACATGGCAGAGGGGCATTGCTGGCACATGATGACATATATCACATTGGTAGATGCGCAGGTGAACGAGCCTCTGATAGTGTGGCTGATGTGATTAGGCCCTATGATGGTATCCCCTGAATAGATATGTGGACAGAGTTGGCAACAGGCTTTGTTGCAAGGATAGGTTCCTGGGTTAGTGGTTCTGTTGTGTGGTGTGTGGTTGCTGGTGAGTATTTGCTTCAGATTGAGGGGCTGTCTGTAACCAAGGACTGGTCTGTCTCCCAAGATCTGCGAGAGCGATGGCTCGTCCTTCAGGATAGGTTGTAGATCCTTGATGATGCGTTGGAGAGGTTTTAGTTGGGGGCTGAAGGTGATGGCTAGTGGCGTTCTGTTGTTTTCTTTGTTGGGCCTGTCCTGTAGTAGGTGACTTCTGGGTACTCTTCTGGCTCTGTCAATCTGTTTCTTCACTTCAGCAGGTGGGTACAGATTGACAGAGCCAGAAGAGTACCCAGAAGTCACCTACTACAGGACAGGCCCAACAAAGAAAACAACAGAACGCCACTAGCCATCACCTTCAGCCCCCAACTAAAACCTCTCCAACGCATCATCAAGGATCTACAACCTATCCTGAAGGACGAGCCATCACTCTCGCAGATCTTGGGAGACAGACCAGTCCTTGCTTACAGACAGCCCCCCAATCTGAAGCAAATACTCACCAGCAACCACACACCACACAACAGAACCACTAACCCAGGAACCTATCCTTGCAACAAAGCCTGTTGCCAACTCTGTCCACATATCTATTCAGGGATACCATCATAGGGCCTAATCACATCAGCCACACTATCAGAGGCTCGTTCACCTGCGCATCTACCAATGTGATATATGCCATCATGTGCCAGCAATGCCCCTCTGCCATGTACATTGGCCAAACTGGACAGTCTCTACGTAAAAGAATGAATGGACACAAATCAGACGTCAAGAATTATAACATTCAAAAACCAGTTGGAGAACACTTCAATCTCTCTGGTCACTCGATCACAGACCTAAGAGTGGCTATACTTCAACAAAAAAGCTTCAAAAACAGACTCCAACGAGAGACTGCTGAATTGGAATTAATTTGCAAACTGGATACAATTAACTTAGGCTTGAATAGAGACTGGGAATGGATGAGTCATTACACAAAGTAAAACTATTTCCCCATGGTATTTCTCCCTCCCACCCCACCCCCCACTGTTCCTCTGATATTCTTGTTAACTGCTGGAATTAGCCTACCTTGCTTGTCACCATGAAAGGTTTTCCTCCTTTTCCCCCCCCTGCTGCTCCTTACAGTGTGTATGATAAACCCATTGTTTCATGTTCTCTGTGTGTGTATATAAATCTCTCCTCTGTTTTTTCCACCAAATGCATCCGATGAAGTGAGCTGTCGCTCACGAAAGCTTATGCTCTAATAAATTTGTTAGTCTCTAAGGTGCCACAAGTACTCCTTTTCTTTTTGCGAATACAGACTAACACGGCTGCTACTCTGAAACCTGGTATTTCTCTGCAATTGCTAAAACTGCTGGGGGCCAAGCAGGCCATTCCAATTCCTTAGATGCCTTAAGGGCTGCTATTCGATAGCTGGCTGAAATCTCCACAGGCTCCCATGGGGTGCAAGGAGGCATTTCCCACAAAACCCTGTTAGCACAATCAACCAGCACTCTCAATTCCCTCAGAGCATCTATTCCTAGAATACCTTCTCCCCCCAAATCCATCAAGCCAAATTGCCTTTGGCTCTTCTTTGTCCCCACACTATATGGGATTTTTTTTACAGAAGGGGACAATACTTTGTGCCTCATTAAATCCCTGTAAGGTTTTGACTCCTGCCGGAGGTCCAAACAGGTGTTTATTTTGGGTACTAATTAGGGAGTAGGTGGCACCTGAGTCCACTAGTAAATTCTGTCTGAACGCCCCTCCTGCAAACTTCACATAAATCGTGAACCTCCCTACTCATTGGTGTTTAATTGTGCCACAATTGGGGGATCCTGGGGCATCCCTATAGGGCAGCAATCAGTGGTGCACTGGCGCTTTTTCCTCGATGCTCAGCCAGTTCATGTTCTGCCAATTTCGCTAGAAGTTCAGCAGTAGGCAGCCAGTCTATCATTTCCTTTTGCTCATATTTTAAAAGCCGCTTCCAAATTTCCCCATGCCATGGGTCGGAGGTTCTTCCTCGACCCTTATGTGATCTGTCTCCTTTTTCTTTTCCCTGTGTGCTATTTGGAGGGGCTATAGCAGCCATCTTATCAGGTTTCCTTTTAGGAGGATGCATATCCTTTTGGACCTCATAGGGTTGCTTTGCTCTATCCTCAATAACTCTTGTTCGAACTGCTGCCAGATCCATATCCACTAAGGCCATACAAATTAAAGGGAGAAATCCTTGGATTAAAGCTTGTTTGAAAGGGAGGGCTGCAAAGTCTGGGTTAATGACATTTGTCAGCCCAGAATGTCTCCATGCCAATTTCTTTCTGGCTATATAACTTTCTACTCTCTCCCCGGCCAGTTGCTTCTCCTGGTGAAATATAACTGTGGGGATTTCTTTTGGGAAGACGTTGTGTATTACTTCCCTCTGCACATTTGTATGCTTCTCTGTATCATCTGCTCCAGGGGGTGGGGTGGGGGGACGCATCTGGATATCATAAGAGAGCCCTGCAAAATCCTCAGGGATCGTACACTCCCTGCATATAGCTGCCACATCAGGTGGAGTGAATCCAGCCATGCCAGACTCTTACCATCCACCCCTCGGCTGTGCTCCTATTCAGCGGGCCAACTGATTTCCCTACTGCCCTAAGCTGGTCAGGGGTAAAGAATCTAGTGTCCACCCGCTCCTCTGTTCCTCCCTGACCTCCTTGAGGTCCCCTTTTTGTGACAGAGGTTCTGACTATGGGGGCCATTGGAGGAGGCCTTTGCAGATCTTCCAATGATTCCCGTAGGGGGCTATACGGAGACTGCTGGATGGGATCCAGGTGAACTCACCAGGGTCCGTCAGCTCATAGTTGTAATAAGGGGGGCATGCATTGGGATCTTCCTCTGATTCTATGTCTTTCTCCCAGCTACGATTCCCTCTGATCACTGCTACGATCCCTCTTTGCTCTCCCAACTGAACCTTAAGGGCACAAATCTGTCTCCGGCATTCCCCATGGTCTGCCTGGGTTCTGCTTTGTGAATCCTTCCGAAGAGCTCTGACTGCAGCTTTGCTCTCCATGGTCAGCTGTTTCAACTGAGACACTTCCCGCTGCAACTTACTACTGACCCACTCACGGTCACATACCTGCTTCTGCATTCCTACAATCTGTGCTGCTTGTGTCAGAGACGTAGCTCTGAGAGCATCAGTTTCTGCCTTCAAATCACTTCACTTTTCTTTTTCACTCTGATTCTTTTAATTCCTGCACATGGTCTTTTAACCAATCTATCTCCTGATCCAGTGTTTTCGCAACCATCCACAACCCCTGCAAAGCGGCCTTTTTTCTTTGCCCTAGCATTCGGACCTCCCCACCTTCCTGCACTAACCCACTGGGCTTCCAAGGCCAATTACCCCCATACTCTTGTACAAAATCTGTCAGGCTATTTCCCAACATCATGTTCAACTGTTCATTCTTTCCAGTTGTTTCCCTGTCTCTGGACATAATTTCTCCACTCGAGCAGGCAATCAGACTGCATTCTGAGTCCTAGTAATGGAATGTATCTGTAAATTAACTCGCAAACTGCAACACAGGAACTTGTAGGGAGCGACCCCACCCCACTGTCTTTTACCTCCTTTTGCAATGGACAAACTACAAACTGTGTGTACCATCTGTTTCCTTCCTCTCTACCACTCCTCTATGGGACATCCAAATTCTGTTACCTGGGGTTCTTCCAACCCAAAGTTCTTGGTAACTTTTACTCTGTGCGAGGTGGGGTCAGGAAATAAAACAGGGGAGACACGGCCATCCAACCGATAGGTGGCTGGAACAGACAGGACAACACAAGAGTGCTTTCACTTAAAGCTAAACTTTACTTAGTCTCAAGCACTTTTATACACACATCTGCAACAGGTTAGTAAAAGGCCCCCAACCCTTGATAATTACCAAAGCTGAGTGTGGCTCTCAAGTGGCACAGCGGCAGGCTTCTGGTGGCCAAATCTTCTGTCTGCCGGTGGGGATGGCAAGATGTATCCAGAGGGAGAGTCCAAAAGGAGTCCAACTACCTTAAACGTTTCCCCCTTATTTATACATTAGTAATAGAATGACGTGTCCCTTAAAGAAAACTTGTTAAGTAAGCAGTTTCAATAGTCAAGCAAAAGGTTCCTTCTGATTATCAATTAACCAGATGTGGGTTTTTCCAGAGTTTGCAGCCTTGAGGCCCCCAACAGACATTCCTGGGGCGCAGTCCTGCTCTTCTAAAATGCAGCCACTTCAACACAATTCTTATCAGGAAGCATGTGGGGTCAAGCTGCCCTCTCTGTGGCACCCAAAGACAACCCCCCCCCCCCCCGCCTTGGTTAAGCTAAGCCTGCTGACTTGGCCAATTTACAGCCTGCTGACTTGGCTGCTTTTAGCAATAAGCCATAGTGGTTTCAGGCACTTTACTGGTTGTCAAAGTGTCCCCATACACTTGCATATTTATACCTGCCTCTGGAAATTTCCACTACATGCAGCAGACGAAGTGGGTATTCACCCATCAAAGCTTATGCTCCAATACGTCCGTTAGTCTATAAGGTGCCACAGGACTCTTTGCTGCTTTTGTATGTTTGTGTCTAATTTTGTAAGCAAGTAGTTTATAAGTGAAGTGAAACTTGTGGGGTATCCAAGAGAAATCAGACTTCTGAAAGGGGTACAATAGTCAGGAAAGGTTGAACCGTTGTTCTAAGGGACCAGTCAAGGCCTGTTAACATCCCTGTAGTCATAGGACAAAAATGGGGGAATAGGGCATTCACCACTCTGAACTACCAGAGGAGAATCAAAGCCCTAAGACCCTGTGGGGTGGAAGAGACCCAGAGCTCAGGCTCCAGTCTGACCCCAGCGGTCTACACAGCACTGAAACAGCCCGTTAGCCCCAGCCCCGGGACCTCGAGTCAGCTGGCATGGGCCAGCAATGCGTATTTCTTTGCTGTATAGACATACACTCTACCATGGCATTACAGCTTCTTTATTAAGGGTAAGTCAAAGCATGCAGAATATTAAGAGCAATATTACTAAATCATCTGATTACAGAAGCGGAAGCAGCTGCTGTGGCTTTCAGCAAAGTTTATGGCCTCTTCAGGATCTATGAAGAATGACTTAATCACATCTCTGCCAAAAAAAGTATTCCACATTTTGTGATGAGATGCCCCTGGTGTTTTTGGCCTCTGAACTCCAAATATCTCCTGTGATTGAGAGAGAGAACAGCTAGGTTTCTGCACCAATTTCCCTATTTTTTAAAAAAATATTTAAATGTCTTATATGAAATGCTAAGATGTGTTCTAATTGCAAGACATTATAAATCAGCCAAACAGGATGAAATAATTTTTCCTTCCAAAGATAAAGCCATCATCAAGATATAGATGAGGGAATAATTCCCAATTGAGAATTTATTCAATGATTTTATCTTCTTCTCTGCTCAGGAGCTAGCCCTGGCCAGAATGATTCCAGAGTTTCTTCAGCAGACAAGCCTGAGCATGGAGGTTGTTCAACCTGCAAATTGCCACTGTTACAATGGAATATACCATTAGATATGCCTCTTGTCATTTATGTAACTAATTTATATTATGAAGGCCCCAATTCCACAATATGACGCATGCAGGCAAACTCCTGTGCCGGGGTATGTCTACACAGCATTTTGGAGCAAGTCTCCAAACCTGGATTGACAGACTTGAGATAGCATGGCTTGTGCTAGTGCTCTCAAAATATCTGTATAGACAGCACTTTGAAGTTGCAGGTCAGGCTGGAGCCTGGGCTCTGACGCTTAGGGAAGCGGGTAAGGAACTGGTGAAAGGGGAGATTACCATGGATCACTGACAAGTGAACTCTCAGGCTGGAGGGAAGTTAATAGTGGAGTTGCTCATTTAACATTTTCATTAATGCCCTTGGCACAAAAAGTGGGAATGTGCTAATAAAATCTGTGGATGACACAAAGTTTGGAGGTATTGCCAAGACAGAGGAGAACCAGAATATCGTGCAAGAAGATCTGGACAACCTTGAAAACTGGAGTAATAGAAAAGGGGTGACATTTAATAGTGCAAAGTCATGCACTTAGGGACTAACAACAAGAATGTTTTATATAAACTGGGCATGTATCAATGGGAAGTGACCGAGGAGGAGAAAGACCTGGCTGTATTGGTTGATCACAGGATGACTGAACTGCCAATGCAATGCAGCTGTGAAAAAGGCTAATACAGTCCTAGGGATGCATCAGGCGAGGTATTTCCAGCAAAGATAAGGAAGTGTTAGTACCAGTATACAAGGCATTAGTGAGAGCTCATCTGGAATACTATGTGCAATTCTGGTCTTCCGTGTTTAAAAAAGGTGAATTAAAACTGGAACAGGTGCAGAATTGGGCAATTAGGATGATCAGAGGAATAAAGAACTGACTTTGTGAGAGGAGACTTAGGGTATGTCTGCACTGCAATGTAAAGCCAGGGTTAATGGGACTCAAGTCAGCCGACCCATGTCAGGGACCCCTGGGCTTGAGCATCTGTCACGGAGTCCCTGGGCGATGCTCTGGAACTGCTCTGTATGAAGTCAGCCAGGACTCTGGGGGAGCCTCCTGTCTCTGAGCAGACTGTCGCCAGGGCAAGAAGCTCACACAGCTTCGGTCTTCCTGGGTCTGACCTCGGAGCATTCAGCATCCCCTTCCACACCATGAGTTCCCGCAGTAAGTCCTCCCGGGCGGGGCTCCTGGGAAAGCCCGAGGGCCCTGCACCGCAACTCCGCAGTCAGCAGCAACTCAGCCAGCATAGTAAAACAGAAGGTTTATTAGTCAACAGGTACACAGCATAGAGCAGAGCTTGTTAGCCCAGAAATCAGTGACTTTCAGCCAAATCCAGCTTGAGGACCCCGGGTCAGATGCCTCCTCTTCTAATCCCACGCAGCAGACTGCCCTGGACCCCGCTGCCTGGCCTCCAAACTGCCCATTGCTCCTGCTCCGCTCTTCGTCCTGCTTAGCGGGCACAGTGTCACCTAGTCGCCTCCCCCTCCTGGTTGTCTGGTTACGAAGGGCATTGGCCATCACCTACGTACAGGCAGCTGGAGCAGTCTCCCCTGCCCCGATGGCCTCAGCAAAAGTCTCACACACAGTTCCCATCACCTAGGCATTGGTGCAGTACACAGGGAAACTGAGGTACACACGGTATTAGTATAGGGCAGTAAGACTCACATGCAACATAACAAGGTAAAAAGAAACCCATTTCGTCACAGCATCTACATTGTATTTTAACTTTACATTAAGACTTTTCTAACCTGTACTCGAAGCTAGGACTCTGGCATCCACACTGCAGGGTGTAGATCTAAGTCAAAGTAACCATATCCCAGAGTCCCTAGTTCCCCCCTTCCCATCCTGAAGTGTGGCCATTCAAGCCCTAGGGCCATGGTGCACTGTGGGAAAAGTTTGGTGCCCGCCCTGAACATTATAGGAAATTGAAAGCAGCTTGCTTTGCAGAAGGCGTGATTGGTTCATTCCACATTGCAAAGCCACGAGGCTCTCTGCCAGTGTGCCAGCCAACCGGTGATCAGAGCAGAATGGGTTAATGTGGACCTGAGCTTCTGCTATTTACAAAGGTAGGGTGGTTTCCATTTTCAATAGAGTGGATTGCAGATTGTTGGGATAGAGGACTAAGGAGGTTGTCCCATGGAATTGTGGGATACTTCTGGCTGACTTCAGGGACCCAAGGTAAGCGAAGCTGTATCTACACTGCAAAGCAATAGGGCTTGGACCCTGGGTCCTGGCTTAACTCAAGCTCAGACTCTCCCCCCCTGCAAGGTCCTGGGACTCTGGGTCTGAGCTCTGGGTTAGCACAATCACAGTGTAGACAAAATGGGGGTTAGGCTTGAGCCTAGGTTCAAGCATAGGCTTATGTTGCAGTATAGACACCCCCTTAAGGAGTTCGGCTGTTTTAGTCTAACAAAATGAAGGCTGAGTGGGAGTTACAATTGCTCTCCATAAATACATCAGAGGGATCAATACCAGGGAGGGAGAGGAGTTATTTAAGTTAGCACCAATGTTGGCACCAGAACAAACGGATATAAACTGGCCACCAACAAATTTAGGCTTGAAATTAGACAAAGGTTTCTAACCATCAGAGGAGTAAAGTTCTGGAACAGCCTTCCAAGGGGAGCAGTGGGGGCAAAAAACCTACCTGGCTTCAAGACTGAGCTTGATAAATTTAATTTGGGGAAAGGTGGTATAATTTGGTTGCCTACAGTGGCATAGGGACCATCCACGATTGCTAGTGGCAAATATCTCCAAGAGCCAGTGATGGGACACTAGATGGGGAGGACTCTGAGTTTTTACAGTGAATTCTTTCCCAGGTGTCTGGTTGATGGGTGTTGCCGACATGTTCAGATTCTAACTGATCACCATATTTGGGGTAGGAAGGAATTTTCCCCTCAGGTCAGATTGGCAGAGACCCTGGGGGAGGGAGGGAGAGTTCGTCTTCCTCTGCAGTGTGGGGCCTGGGTCACTTGCTGGTTTAAGCTAGTGTAAATAGTGTATTCTCTGTAACTTGAAGTCTTAAATCAAGATTTAAGTAGCTCAGCCAGAGGTTATGGGTCTATTACAGGAGTGGGTGGGTGAGGTTCTGTTGCCTGCAACGTGCAGGAGGTCAGACTGGCTAGATACTCATAATGGTCTTTTCTGGCCTGAAAGTCTCTCTGAGTGTAGTAATTACTACAGAGAGCCCCGGTTCTAGAATTCCAGAGCAGATGCTGTGACTTGCTTCTAAGAGCTCAAGATATCGCTAGCCCACGTAATCTCTGCAGTGACCTCCTGCTGTAGAGTCATGCTTTAAAGCTCCATGATATCATTTCTAGATCACCAAAGCTTAGGGTTGCCAACTTTATAATCACACAAAGCCAAACACCCTAGCCCTGCCCCTTCCCCAAGGCCCCTCCCTCCCTCACTACATTCCCCCTCCCTCGGTGGCTCGCTCTCCCAAACCCTCAGTCACTTTCACTGGGCTGGGGCAGGGGGTTGGGGTGTGGGAGGGGGCGAGGGCTCTGGCTGGGAGTGTGGGCTCTGGGGTAGGGCTGAGGATGAGGGGTTCAGGGTGTGAGAGGGAGCTCTGAGCTGGGGCAGGGGGTTGGGGTGCAGGGGGTGAGGGCTCTGCGGTTCGCAGCGAATGGGAGTGTGGAGCCAGTGCTCAGGGCAGGGGCAGCAGACAGAGTCCTGTAGCCCCCCACCTAGGAGCCAGACCTGCTGGCCACTTCCGGGGCACAGCGCGGTGCCAGGACAGGCAGGGACTAACCTGCCTTAGCCCTGCAGCACCGCTGACCAGACTTTTAACAACCCAGCCAGCGGTGCTGACCAGAGTCACCAGGGTCCCTTTTCCACCGGGCGTTCCGCTAGAAAACCAGACACCTGGCATGGCATCCCTACAGACGCTCCACAGCAGGCACTGAAGACCGTCCATCTGGAGCCCTTTGGGATATGAACACTCCAAATGGGGCCTGGAATAGAAGCTTTTTCATCCTTGAATATGGAGCCACCGTCATGGAGTCTCTGAGCTTTAATAAGAAAAGAGCTGCAAATAAAGTCAGTGAGTGAAATCCTGGCCTTGTTGAGGTCAAAGGCAAAATCAGTGATGCCAGGATTTCACCTTGTCCATTTACAGAGTTCCTCTCAAGTGTGCTGTTTCTGATGCTGCATAAGATGTGAGCTCTGAGTGAAGGTTTTAGCACATTCAGGGCATTAACAGAGATTTTCTCCAGTGGGAGTTCCTTGATGTTCATAATGAGCGAGCTCCATCAGAAGCTTTTCCTGCAATCGGTGAGTGTATTCAATTCCTCTCCTCTGTGCAGCTCTTGTATCAGATAAATGCTGAGCAGTGACTGATGCTCTTGCCACATTGAGGACATTGCTGTTCTATATGGAATCTGATATTCAGTGAGACTTGACATGAGTGAAACGTCTCTCCCCATCTGGACACAGGTTGGTCTCTCTCATGCGTGTGTGTAGTGTCTCTCTAAGTTCCCTGGGGACTGATATGGTAGAAAGATTAATTCCATGTTTTTCTATGCTGCTTTTCCAACCTCCTTCTGGTCTTCTCACTCTGGACCTTGGGAGACAGTCAGATTAGATGAAAAGGAGTACTTGTGGCACCTTAGAGACTAACAAATTTATTGGAGCATAAGCTTTCATGGGCTAAAACCCACTTCATCAGATGCATGGAGTGGAAAATACAGTAGCAGATATATATATATATATATATATATATATATATATATATATACACAGTACATGAAAACATGGGAGTTGCCTTACCAAGTGGGGGGTCAGTGCTAATGAGACAGTTCAATTAAACTGGAAGTAGTCTATTCTCAACAGTAGAATATCAAGGAAGGGAAAATCACTTTTGTAGTGGTAATGAGGGTGGCCCTTTCAAACAGCTGACAAAAAAGTATGCGTAACGGTAGGGGGAAATTAGGTTTTGTAATGACCCATCCACTCCCAGTCTTTATTCAGGCCTAATTTGATGGTGTCCAGTTTGCAAATTAATTCCAGTTCTGCAGTTTCTCGTTGGGGTTTGTTTTTAACATTTTTTTGTTGAAGAATTGTCACTTTTAAGTCTGGTTTCAGAGTACCAGCTGTGTTAGTCTGTATTCACAAAAAGAAAAAGAGTACTTGTGGCACCTTAGAGACTAACAAATTTATTTGAGCATAAGCTTTCATGAGTTACAGCTCACTTCATCGGATGCATTCAGTGGAAAATACAGTTGGGAGATTTATATACACAGAGAACATGAAACAATGGGTGTTACCATACACACTGTAATGAGAGTGATCAGGTAAGGTGAGCTACTACCAGCAGGAGGGGGGGAGAACCTTTTGTAGTGATAATCAAGGTGGGCCATTTCCAGCAGTTGACAAGAACGTGTGAGGAACAGTGGAGAGTGGGAGGGGGGATAAACATGGGGAAATAGTTTTACTTTGTGTAATGACCCATCCACTCCCAGTCTCTATTCAAGCCTAAGTTAATTGTATCCAGTTTGCAAATTAATTCCAATTCAGCAGTCTCTCGTTGGAGTCTGTTTTTGAAGCTTTTTTGTTGAAGTATTGCCACTTTTAGGTCTGTAATCGAGTGACCAAAGAGATTGAAGTGTTCCCCAACTGGTTTTTTAATGTTATAATTCTTGACGTCTGATTTGTGTCCATTTATTCTTTTACATAGAGACTGTCCAGTTTTGCCAATGTACATAGCAGCGGGGCATTTCTGGCACATGATGGCATATATCACATTGGTAGATGTGCAGGTGAACGAGCCTCTGATATTGTGGCTGATGTGATTAGGCGCTATGATGGTGTCCCCTGAAGAGATATGTTGACACAGTTGGCAACGGGCTTTGTTGCAAGGATAGGTTCCTGGGTTAGTGGTTCTGTTGTGTGGTGTGTGGTTGCTGGTGAGTATTTGCTTCAGGTTGGGGGGCTGACATTCTTGTCAACTGCTGGAAAAGGCCCACCTTTTTGTCAACTGTTTGAAATGGGCCACCCTCATTACCACTACAAAAGTGATTTTTCCCTTCCTTAATATTTTACTGTTGAGAATAGACTACTTCCACTTTAATTGAACTGTCTCATTAGCACTGATCCCCCACATGGTAAGGCAACTCCCATCTTTTCATGTACTGTGTATACCTGCTACTGTATTTTCCACTCCATGCATCTGATGAAGTGGGTTTTAGCCCACAAAAGCTTATGCTCAAATAAATTTGTTTAGTCTCTAAGGTGCCACAAGTACTCCTTTTTGCGAATACAGACTAACATGGCTGCTACTCTGTTTCACTAATCAGTGTCTCTTGTTTGAAGTAGAGTTAGTCAAAAAATAGGGGGAGGGATTCCTAATGATAATTTTGACGAAAACAACAGCATTTTTTTTTTTTTTGGTCACAGCTGAAAATGGAAGTTTTCAGGTTTTGGCCAAAAGATTTTTTCAATGACAATTCAAAATTTTTCCCTGGAAAGCAGACATTTTTGGTGAAAACTTTAGTTGAGTTGAAAACCCAATATTCCATTGAAAAATGGTTTGAAGGGAAAAATTTCATCCAGTCCTAGTTTTAAAGTCTCATCAGCAGCTTTTAGTTTCTTTGTCCTCATGTCATTTGCATATCCACTTTCAGGACTGTCTTACTGCATTTCTCCTTCCCAGTTCACCCGTGATGATCTCCTATCAAGGTTTTCTTTTCCTTCAAGCTTCCTTCCCATCAGGAGAACCTCTCCACTTTCAGAACTGGGAGTGGTTGGTAAAGTCACAATTCCCATAATTCTCTTGCATCATCTCCCTATAGATGTCCCTCTGCTTTTCCTCTGAAAGAAATACAATTGCTCATTATACTCATTGCTATAAACCTCAGATGCTTTGTCTAAATAGAGTATTTCTCTCTCAGCTACTTTGGTTATATACTTTTGATTGTTTTCTGTTTAGGAAATATTAGATGTCTCTAAAGTTAAATGATAGTCATATTAAAATTCCTGGGGATATTGCACAATGCCAATGTAAAAGTGAGTATTGGCTTAAAAAAAACATAGTCCGGTATGTGTGGTCTTTAAATTATTGATGTTTTCATAGCCAGGTGTATGAATAATGCATCACTTTATGCTGTGCATAGTTGGCGATTTATTTCCATTACATTCCTCGTGGGATGTGTATTTGTTTTTTTAAAGCTTTGGTTTCACTTTTGAGATTAAGGAGAGCTGATGTTTATGGAAAGACAGTCAACAAATGTTCATGCAGAAGAAACATAGACTTCCTACCAAGAAAGTGTGATCACATCAAATAAAGACTCATATCACAGCAGGCCAATCCATAGATTTTATATAACTGAAAAGCCTTTTTAGTCGTTTTTCTCTAGTACAGACGTAAAGATGTTAAGAGATGATTTATCTTTAGTTACATGTAATGGATCAGAAGGGTAATTGTTAGTGTTCCCGTGTCCCTGTGGTTTCCAGAACCCCTGGAAGCCAGTGGGCGTCTTGCGGTTGACCCAATACTTATATTGTTAATTGTTCTTGCACATGTTGCATGTATTCTCTCAGTGTAGTGTAGTTTAAAGAGAGAGTCAGGTCTGTGTGTAGCATTCCCAGAGCTGTCGTCCTTAAGCAGCAATAATTCCCAGAGAGGGAGCTGACTTTAATTAACTCTCCCACTTGGTGTGGTGGCAGGGACAGGAATACAGCCAGGACGGGCAGTGCCTGAGGAGGAAGGGAGGCTGGGGATGCTGGATCGAGGGAGGCTGGACAAAGGAAGGGGAGCATGGAAGGATAAGGTGTGTCTGAGGGGATGGAAATTGCTGGGCTGAGGTGATGGGAGGAAAGATGGGAGAGTTTGTGGAGGGGAGATGGGATGTAAAGAGGTGGGGGAGCATGAGCGAGAGAGAGATGGAAACGAGGAGACATCGGACAAGCGTCTGGTTACTCAAAGTCCCAGAGCGGGTCAGTGGCAGCACCAGGGACAGCACCCAGCATGCTTACACTACCTACTAACCTTGTAGCTTCCTCCTCCCTGGCCGTGACTCCTCCCTCTCTTTCACTCACTCCTGGCAGCTCCCACTTGCACACAAGGGCTCTCTGCTGAAAGGAACTGCTTGCTGCTCTGATCTGAGCTGCAGGAAACGAGGTGATCATAGAATCATAGAATATCAGGGATGGAAGGGACCTCAGGAGGTCATCTAGTCCAAACCTCTGCTCAAAGCAGGACCAATCCCCAACTAAACCATCCCAGCCAGGGCTTTGTCAAGCCTGACCTTAAAAACTTCTAAGGAAGGAGATTCCACCACCTCCTTAGGTAACGCATTCCAGTGCTTCACCCCCCCTCCTAGTGAAAAAGTTTTTCCTAATATCCAACCTAAACCTCCCTCACTGAAACTTGAGACCATTACTCCTCATTCTATCTGCTACCACTGAGAACAATCTATATCCGTCCTCCTTGGAATCCCCTTTCAGGTAGTTGAAAGCAGCTATCAAATCCCCTCTCATTCTTTTCTTCCGCAGACTAAACAATCCCAGTTCCCTCAGCCTCTCCTCATAAGTCGTGTTCCAGTCCCCTAATCATTTTTGTTGCCCTCTGCTGGACGCTTTCCAATTTTTCCACATCCTTCTTGTAGTCTGGGGACCAAAACTGGACACAGTACTCCAGATGAGGCGTCATCAATGTCAAATAGAGGGGAACGATCACATCCCTCCATCTGCTGGCAATACCCCTACTTATACAGCCCAAAATGCCATTGGCCTTCTTGGCAACAAGGGCACACTGTTGACTCGTATCCAGTTTCTCATCCACTGTAACCCCTAGGTGCTTTTCTGAAGAACTGCTGCCTAGCCATTCAGTCCCTAGTCTGTAGCGGTGCATGGGATTATTCCTTCCTAAGTGCAGGACTCTGCACTTGTCCTTGTTGAACCTCATCAGATTTCTTTTGGCCCAATACTCTAATTTGTCTAGGTCCCTCTGTATCCTATCCCTACCCTCCAGCATATCTACCTCTCCTTCCAGTTCAGTGTCATCTGCAATCTTGCTGAGGGTGCAATCCACGCCATCCTCCAGATCATTAATGAAGATATTGAACAAAACCGGCCCCAGGACCTACCCTTGATACCGGCTGCCAACTAGACATGGAGCCATTGATCGCTACCCATTGAGCCCGATAATCTGGTCAATTTTCTATCCACTTTATAATCCATTCATCCAGCCCATACTTCTTTTACTTGCTGGCAAGAATACTGTGGGAGACCGTGTCAAAAGCTTTGCTAAAGTCAAGGAACAACATGTCCACTGCTTTCCCCTCATCCACAGAGCCGGTTATCTCATCACAGAAGGCAATTAGATTAGTCAGGCATGACTTGCCTTTGGTGAATCCATGCTGACTGTTCCTGATCACTTTCCTCTCCTTTAAGTGCTTCAGAATTGATTCCTTGAGGACCTGCTCCATGATTTTTCCAGGGACTGAGGTGAGGCTGACTGACCTGTAGTTCCCAGGATCCTCCTCCTTCCCTTTTTTAAAGATGGGCACTACATTAGCCTTTTTCCAGTCGTCCGGGACCTCCCCCAATCGCCATGAGTTTTCTAAGATAATGGCCAATGGCTCTGCAATCACATCCGCCAACTCCTTTAGCACTCTCGGATGCAGTGCATCCGGCCCCATGGACTTGTGCTTGTCCAGCTTTTCTAAATAGTCCCGAACCAATTCTTTCTCCACAGAGGGCTGGTTACCTCCTCCCCATGCAGTGCTGCCCAGTGCAGCAGTCTGGGAGCTGACCTTGTTCGTGAAGACAGAGGCAAAAAAAGCATTGAGTACATTAGCTTTTTCCACATCCTCTGTCACTAGGTTGCCTCCCTCATTCAGTAAGGGGCCCACACTTTCCTTGACTTTCTTCTTGTTACTAACATACCTGAAGAAACCCTTCTTGTTACTCTTAACATCTCTTGCTAGCTGCAACTCCAACTGTGATTTGGCCTTCCTGATTTCACTCCTGTATGCCTGAGCAATATTTTTATACTCCTCCCTGGTCATTTGTCCAATCTTCCACTTCTTGTAAGCTTTTTTGTGTGTTTAAGATCAGCAAGGATTTCACTGTTAAGCCAAACTGGTCGCCTGCCATATTTACTATTCTTTCTACACAGCGGGATGGTTTGTCCCTGTAACCTCAATAAGGATTCTTTAAAATACAGCCAGCTCTCCTGGACTCCTTTCCCTCTCATGTTATTCTCCCAGGGGATCCTGCCCATCAGTTCTCTGAGGTTGTCAAAGTCTGCTTTTCTGAATTCCAAGGTCCGTATTTTCCTGCTCTCCTTTCTTCCGTGTGTCAGGATCCTGAACTCGACCATCTCATGGTCACTGCCTCCCAGGTTCCCATCCACTTTTGCTTCCCCTACTAATTCTTCACAGTTTGTGAGCAGCAGGTCAAGAAGAGCTCTGCCCCTAGTTGGTTCCTCCAGCACTTGCACCAGGAAATTGTCCCCTACACTTTCCAAAAACTTCCTGGATTGTCTGTGCACTGCTGTATTGCTCTCTCAGCAGATAACAGGGTGATTGAAGTCTCCCATGAGAACCAGGGCCTGCGATCTTGTAACTTCTGTGAGTTGCCTGAAGAAAGCCTCGTCCATCTCATCCCCCTGGGCCGGTGGTCTACAGCAGACTCCCACCACGACATCACCCTTGTTGCTCATGCTTCTAAACTTAATCCAGAGACTCACAGGTTTTTCTGCAATTTATACCGGAGCTCTGAGCAGTCATACTGCTCCCTTACATACAGTGCAACTTTTCTGCCCTGCCTGTCCTTCCTGAACAGTTTATGTCCATCCATGACAGTACTCCAGTCATGTGAGTTATCCCACCAAGTCTCTGTTATTCCAATCACATCATAATTCCTTTACTGTGCCAGGACTTCCAGTTCTCCCTGCTTGTTTCCCAGGCTTCTTGCATTTGTATATAGGCACTTGAGATAACTTGCTGTATGTCCTGCTTTCTTAGTATGAGGCAGGAGCCCTCCCCTCTCGCCCTCTTCTGCTCGTGCTTTCTCCCGGTATCCCACTTCCCCATTTACCTCAGGGCTTTGTCTCCTTCCCCTGGTAAATCTAATTTAAAGCCCTCCTCACTAGGTTAGCCAGCCTGCTTGCGAAGATGCTCTTCCCTCTCTTCATTAGGTGAAGCCCGTCTCTGCCTAGCACTCCTCCTTCTTGGAACACCATCCCATGGTCAAAGAATCCAAAGCCTTCTCTTTGACACCAGCTGCATAGCCATTTGTTGACTTCCACGTTTCGACGGTCTCTACCCAGGCCTTTTCCTTCCACGGGGAGGATGGACGAGAACATTACTTGTGCCTCAAACTCCTTTATCCTTCTTCCCAGAGCCACATAGTCTGCAGTGATCCGCTCAAGGTCATTCTTGGCAGTATCATTGGTGCCCACGTGGAGAGGCAGGAAGGGGTAGCGATCCAAGCGCTTCATGAGTCTCGGCACTCTCTCCACCACATCGTGAATCCTAGCTCCTGGCAAGCAGCAGACTTTTCGGTTTTCCCCGTCGGGGCGGCAGATAGATGACTCAGTCCCCCTGAGAATAGACTCCCCAACCACCACCACCCACCTCCTTCTCTTGGTAGCGGTGGTCATGAAACCCCCATCCCTAGGACACTGCATCTGATTCCTTCTAATCAGCGGAGTCTCCTTCTATTCCCTTCCCTCAGTTGTATCGTCTGGTCCACTCTCTGCATTAGTACCTGTGGAGAGAACATGAAAACAGTTGCTTACCTTTATCTGCGTTGCTGGTACATGGACGCTCCCCTTTCTTCTTCTGGAGGTCACATGCTGCCAAATTTCTTCACCATCCTCCTGTCCCCGCTGCACAGCCTGCTCTGAATCTTCAGCACATTGTGTCCGTAGAAGCATTACCTGATGTCAGACCAGGAAATCTTCAGTTTCTCTTATGCAATGCAGGGTCGATACTTGTTTCTCCAGACCTTGAACCTTCTCTTCCAGTATGGACATCAGCTTGCACTTTGTACAGACAAAGTCGCTTCTGTCCTGTGGAAGAAAGACAAACATGGCACATCCAGTGCAGGTCACAACAGCTGAACGTTCACCATCCATATTACCTTCCTTCTATGAGCTTCCTCAGGAGTTGTAGTGACTACTCAGAGAAGTCAGCAAGATGTAAGCCTCAGTGGGCCCTCCCCAGGTGAGCTCCCTTTGTTAGCCTCTCTGCTCTTCACCGCTCAGCTGGTTCGCAGCTGACTGGCTTTTTATAACAGTCAGGCCCACTCAAGGCTCTCCTGGAACAAAGCACTCCCAATTCTCACTTTTCAAACAACCAATCAAGCACACGGTCAAACTGTCCCCACAACAGACACTCAGATACTCACCAACACAGCCTTCTTAATGCAGCCCTTAACATACCTCTTATCAGACAGATCCCAGGCAAACTCCCTCTGTTGGCCTCTCTGCTGTTTGCTGTGATGAGTTGAGTTTGGCTGCTGGCTGAGCCTGCAATGCACATGGGAACTACCCCTGAGACCAGCTGTGGGGGAGCATGGAAGGTATCAGAGAGACACCACTTCTGAGGAGGCACCTGTTGCATTTTTCTCTCCTGTGGTCCCTAGAGCAGCCGCCACAGTGTTTTTGGTTTTGAAAGAGACTTAGGGTTTTGCAGCTTCCCATTTGTGCGCCTCATTCTCCTCAACTGTCCCACCATCACTCTGCTGTGTCTTCAGCCACCTCCTACAGGGAGCAGCTGGGGCAGGGAGCTGAGAAAGTGACCTTGGTCAGCTTCAGCCACACCCAGAGCAACGCAGGAAGGAGGCAAGAGAAAAAATGTTTGGTGCAGCATCCCAGCCCGCTAGCCCTGCAGCCCGAAATTTTACAGCATGGCCAGATCCCTGCTGACACATCTAGCTCCCTGGCAATGGCATCCTCCAGAGAGGGCACAAAAACCTGATCACTCTGGTTACAATGTGTGTGGTAACACCCATTGTTTCATGTTCTCTGTGTATATAAATCTCCCCAGTGTATTTTCCACTGAATGCATCCGATGAAGTGAGCTGTAGCTCACGAAAGCTTATGGTCAAATAAATTCCTTAGTCTCTAGGGTGCCACAAGTCCACCTTTTCTTTTTCTTGGTATTAGGGAGCAGCTGCTGCGCTCTCCCCAGCTGTAAGGCTTTCTGACATTGTCAAAATGCACATTAGTTTTTGCATGAGCCATCTCGTCTTTTGAAATGAGTTCAACGCACAGCACTGAGTCAGCTCATTAACGCTGGATGAAAGCACATCGAAGCTTCTGAGTCAACGTTCCCTCTGCAGCAATTACGGCCATGGGGAATGAGAAGTGACTAAACCTAGGACAAGCCATGTATTCTTAAAGCTTGTATCTGGCAACCGGATACTCCAATGATGGGTACATTAGACATGCCACAGGCAAGTGATCGATTTACTTTGGTTCCCCACGGCTTCATCTGCGCTTTGTTATACCAATGACTCAACGTTAGATCTGTGCTCAATGCTCAGTTAGAGCTGTGCTCAATAACTGATTTTTCAGTTCACTGCATGCAGGGTTGTAGCCATGTCGGTACCAAGATATTAGAGAGAACAGGGGGGTGAGGTCATATC
Source organism: Dermochelys coriacea (assembly GCF_009764565.3). NCBI lineage: Eukaryota > Metazoa > Chordata > Testudines > Dermochelyidae > Dermochelys > Dermochelys coriacea. Next base: position 131,305,777 of record NC_050072.1, read on the forward strand.
AAAAGTTGGTCCACTAAAAGATATTCCTTCACCCACTTGGTTTTTTCAGTTCACTGGCAGTACCAAAAGTGTGGAAGGGAAATCCGTTTTGGGTTAACCAAAACATTTTTTGAACCAAAAAGTTGAAGAAAAATTCATTTTGTTTTTTAATTCACCCACTTTGATGGTTGTTCCTCCTCCTCCTCCTCCTCCTCTCTCTGGACCTGATTCAAATCCCACTGAAAGTCTCCTGGACTTCAATGGACTTTGGATGGGGCCCTCTTTCAGTATTCCTCAGCTTTGTCATCTCTTCCCTCTTTCCCTTATCCCTGGGTGACCCCTTCAAACATAACCTTATAAGCTAATGTTCCAGACCTCTTTCTCTTTTTTCACCCCAACCTCTACATTTCTGTCTATTTATTAGCAACTGAAAAGAGGTGTTTAGAACAGAAATACTTTCTCACCCTTAACTATAGCATTTGCTTCTGTACTACAAAGGCATTTTCTTCTGTTTCTGTCGTCAGTGCATGTCGTGTGTAAACAAAAACAGAAATAATGGACTGGAAATTAATAGTATAAGCCAGGGGTCGGCAGCCTTTCAGAAGTGGAGTGCCGAGTCTTCATTTATTCACTCTAATTTAAGGTTTTGCATGCCAGTAATACATGTTAACGTTTTTAGAAAGTCTCTTTCTATAAGTCTATAATACATAACTAAACTATTGTTGTATGTAAAGTAAATGAGGTTTTTAAAATGTTTAAGAAACTTCATTTAAAATTAAATTAAAATGCAGACCTTATCAGTTTAGTGTGATGCAGCTGCTTTTCCTTGCTGAGTTTTCCAACATCTGACATGTATTTGGATACTTTAAGCTGCACACAGTCTTCTGAGTGATCAGTTGTTAACCGGCTCTGAGAGGGACAGAGGACAGATTTCATGTGTGAAAATACATGTTCACACAGGTATGTGGATTGAAATGCTGAAAGCATTGCAAACGCAATTTTCTTCAAACAGTTAAATTTCACTGGCAGCAAGTCAGAATAGATGCCCCATGAACTCTCGGTAGCTTTAAGTGCACTTCGCAGATCTTCAAACTTTGATGCCCACAATTCTGAGCTTTTTAACTGAATGAGCTGCATTTCGAAATCTTCAACACCCATCCACTGAAATACAGATGAATCCAAGTTGCTTTCGTTGAACTTTTCAGGTTTAATTAGAAAAGAAAGCACTGGGCCAAATCGCTGGAACTCTTGAAATCTGTCAGAAAATTCTGATTCCAGTTCTTGCATGTACATTCAAATCTCAACGTCAAATGCAGTGCGCTGTTCCACGTGGCATGAAAGTGATGTAAGCAGCAAATCAGGACTTTAAAATATCCCAGTCCAGTGGTGCTGGAACAATTTTTAAGGTGGGGTGCTGAGCTGTGCACCCTCTTGCCCCAGTCTGCACCCCTCACTGCCCCAGGCTGGGGCCAGTGGGCCACAGCTGGGGGTGTCTGCAGAGCCCCGAGCTGGTGGCCAGGACCCCAGGCCAGCAGCAGGCTGAGCAGGGCCGGCAGACGGAACCCCAGCTGCCAGGGAGCCATCGGCTGGTACCCCAGGCCAGCAGCAGAGCCCCCGGACCGGTGGCCAGGACCCGGGCAGTGTGAGTGCCACTGAAAATCAGCACGCGTGTCGCCTTTGGCATGTATACCATAGGTTGCCTACCCCTGTAATAATTGCTTATTTCACTTTTTTGGAAAGTGTTTTGAGTTCCTCAGATGGGGCCTGATCAAAACTTGCTGAAGTCAATGGAAAGATTCCCCCTGCCTTCAATCAGCCCTGGATCTGACCTGTGTAAAGCACGTCTAGAGAGAAAACTGTATTCAGTTCCCAGTGTTGCCACAGATGCCTTGTGTGACCTCAAGCAAATTGTTTACTTCCTCTGCATTTCAGTGCCTCGTAACAATCCTTCCTCCCACCCTTCATCTGTCTTGTCTCTTCAGAGTGTAAGCAGTTTGGGGCAGGGACTGCCTCTCACTGCCTGCATATACAGAACGTAGCACAAGGAGGCCCTGATCTCTTTTGGCAACTCTAGACACTACTGTAATAGAAAGAAATAACAGTAACTTAAAGGTTTGATGAGCCCCCTTTAGATCATTCACTAACCCCTGTCTCTTCCTCCATCATATTCTCATCTGACAGAAAAAGACTTTCCTATTTGGTCTTTGAACTGTATTTAAAAGAAGTGCAACCAGTGGAGACACTTCATTGCAAATGAGCAAAGAGATGTTTGGCACTGATTCACAACTGCAGCGATTTTAGCGGCAGGTTGACCTCCACACCATTTGCTGAAAGACTCACGCCAGGCCTGCTGATTGCTGGCGCCAGAGGGCAGGTAATTTTGTGACAGGGAAGAAGGCTATGGGAAAGAGAACAGAATTCCCAGAATACCCTTCACTTTTTCTTCTTTTTACACAGAGTTGTTTATATAAAGTGGAAGCAGATTAATGGTGTTCTCTAGCTAATATGATGACTGCCAAGAATGAAAACCAAGGTTTAGAAACAGGCAGTGTTAGAACCTGCAGGGCTGAAAGCAGGATTCAGGGGGGTTCTGGGCTGCTGACACTTCCGCATCATCACCGGAGGCTTAGGCTGGGCTCCCATGGGAGGACATTGTGAGGCTGGGCTTGGCAGGAAGTTCTGCCCAGCAGGACCAGAGTGGCAGCCCCTCACAGCCACCTGATTGGCTGATACCAGTATATAAACCAGGAAGCCATGAAGGGGAGCTGTCTGATCAAGAACACAGACTGCCTGTCTGTCTCCGCTCTAGACTCTGCTTGTGATAGACCTTAGACTCTGGTTTCTGACCCTCGTTTGTCCTCAGCTTTGTTATTCAGTTGCTGTCTGTATATTGTGCCTGTCCCCAATCTCCTGGTAACCTGCCTCTGCCTGCCTCCTGACGCCTAACTTCAATTCACCCAAAAGGCACCTCTCAGACTCTGACCCCAATACCTGACTCAGCCCGACTCCTGCTACGATCACTAGGTCTGACTGCTCTTGTCCCTGTCATGACAGTTTTCTCAGACTATCTGCATCCTCCTCAATCCATCCAACCCCTCCACAGATGATGGAAGGGACGGGCTGTCCTCCAACCAGTGGCTCCCTAAGGTCACCTGTCTGCAGGCAGAGAATCATGCTACACAGTGTGGACCCAAAGCACAGGTCCTGCGCGAACAAATAGACCGGTTCAGATGTCACAGGCCACTGCCGAGGCCCAGCCCCTATGCAGGAGAAGCAGCGACACTACATGTCCAAATAGACTGTGCATCACCTGCACTACCCCCTGCAGTGCCACTGCCCAACTGGATGATTGGAAATTCTGAGGTTTCCTGAACCAATGCCAGCCGCTCTTCCTGCTCCGCCCCTTAGTGTACCCCACAGACCAGACTGAGGTGGGACTAGCACCCAGCCTGCTTTCCAGCAAAGCGTTCCATTGGGCCCTGTGCTCTCCAACTGGGGTGCCTTCATGACAATCTTCAATGACCCACACCGCATCCACTCGGCAGAGGCTGCCTTCTGGAAGCTTTGCCAGGGGCAAGAGCCAGCCACCTCCTACGCCACACGTTTCCGATGGCTCGTGGCTGATGCTGAATGGAATGAGGCAGCCCATCTTTACCCGTTCTGGTGGGGGCTCAATGTTGAGCTACAAGACGAACTAGCCCGGGTCAAAACCCCACCCATCTAGCCATATTTATTGACCTCGCCCTGCACACTGACTCTTGTTTTCATGAACAGCCGGAGGAAAGGAGAGTTGGCTCAACGCCCCTATGCCCACCCTCCACATTGAGACCTGTACAACTGAGTCCTGAACCCATGCAGGTCAGGCTGGGTCACCGACGTCAGAACCCGGAGGAGAGAGCATGTCAACAACAGCTGAACCTGCAAGGGACCAGGACACACCTCCTGCCCAGCTCAGAAGAACTCAGGAAACAGACCAGACCAGCCCCAGGACAGCCCAGACTCTTAGGAACTACACTGCTGCATGTACATGAAAGAACCAGACAATGACATTGATGGAATGTCCTACAGGAGCTATTATCTGCAAGGTCCCTACCTCTTACTTGGTCACCAGATGGCAAGCAAAGTATGCACACTCACCGCCTCCACTAACAAGCACTTTGCGTATTTTAAGGATGAACTGGCCAGTTGAATCACAACAAAACAGTACAATGTCTAACTGCAGCTGAACAGTGTCTTCTCTGGCGTAGTGTACTTGAAAAAGAATTGCACTGGAAAAAGGCCTCGTATCTCTTAATTCTACAATGCCCTTCACATGCAGGCTTCCAACAGCTGCACTTAACTATTTTGTACCTTGGATATTTTCTGTTGTACAAATATAAACTAATGGTGAAGTGTGTGTGTAACTTTAAGCATGGCACTCGTCTCATCCCATTGAAGTCAATGGGACAACTTGTGCTTTAACATTACATATGTGCTTCAGTGCTTTGCTGGATAGAGGTATTACTATAGGTACTACTGGTTATAATAACTGAACTTCTACTATAGAAGTTTCTTCATAGTTTATTGGTGGTGGGTGAATATTTTCAAAAGGATTCAGACACTCTGGGTGGTTCAGAAAAGCCTACGGAGAACTCTTTGGTCTAGATATTGCAGAAGAATAGATTCTGCCATAAGATTCCCATTATTTCCTTTGGCCAGTTCAGATAATCTTTAGGAAAGGCCCCTCTCTTTGGTCTTCAGTGTTAGTTCTTCAGGGGTAGGATAAGTCAAAATGGACAAAAGGAAATATTTCACCGAACAACATATAATTAGCTGGTGGAACTCATTGCCACAGGATATTGAGGCTACACACTTAGGAGGATTCAAATATCCAAAGACATTTAGATGGAGAACAAGAATTACCAGAGTTGTTAGATGAAATCCTTTAAAAGTGGTGGAAGGCTATAAGCAGTCATGCTTCAGAACTGAATTTTCTGCAGGAACAGTCTTCCATTGGGAAATCCTGATTCAACAAAATAAAAATGTAGCAATTTTGTCAAAGTTTTCAACAGGAAATGACCAAAACTTTTCGTTTTGATACGGCCAAAATGTTTTGTTTGGACTTTATCATTTTGACTTTTATGTTATGTTATATTGTAATATAAAGGTAAAAAAATTATAATTTCAGGATATTTTGTTTCATGAAAAATTCCAACATTAACTTCATCCTGATTTGGGACTAAATGAAATTTCAAAAGCTACGTGCATGAAATATTATTCTCTCTTAGTTTGATGAAACTGGAAAGCAACTTTATTTTTTGTTTGATAATAAAAGGAAACTGCTTACTCAAATAAATCATGATCATCAACTTATATGGCATCCCCATTACTGGACGTTTGCAACCATGGCAGTCCATTCTGTATGATCCTCTGCTGACATTATACAAACTTGTCTCACTCCTTCTCTCTTGATCTCTGTTCTGTATTTTCATTTCCCATTATAATCTCCTTCTGATTTCAGTATAATTGTTTTATTACTAGGAGTTCATATCCATCAATCCCTACAGTTTATAATATGTTGAGCAATTTCAAGTGGTAGTGCTTGTCAAATAATTTTTGGGAGTCAATAAAACACAAGTATACTGTTTTCTCTATTTCAATTGATGTTTGTAATATAAACTTCAAGTTCATGGTGACTATCATGCCCTTTCCACATTTGAAGCTGTATTGTTGTTTGCTTATTTCCTTATCAATCCTTCCTTGTATTTGGTCTTGCACAACTTGCAAAAGTATCTTACAGGCATGGGATAGTAGGCTGTTTGTTTGTAATCTTGACAATCCATAGTGTTGTTCTTTTTGGAGATTTGGAAACACAATGAACTTTGTAAAGTCTTCTGGCAATTCTCCTGGCTCAAACTGATTCCTCATTACCTCTCAAAGGGCTTTTAAGCCTTTGGCCCCTATTTTTTTTTAACAATTCTGCTGGTATTTCCTGACATCCCAGTGCTTCTCCATTCAAAAGTCTTTTTATTGCTGCCATGATTCTTCATCCATTATTGGTGGGCTGACTTGATTGATCTCTAGTTGAGGTTTATCAGGCCTTTTACTAATTAGTATATTCTTGTCATCGCTTGTTCTTCTTGTCTTTAGGGTCTGCCACATATTGTCCATTTTTGTCCTTAAGGGTTACCCTTCTATAATTTATGGCACTTACCTTTTGATACATCTCACTTTGTTTGTTTGCTTTATCCAATTGCTTTGCATTTCTGATCCAGTCATTCATTCAGACTTTACTAATCTGCATTTATTCTTTATCATTTTTAATCTTCAGTATTCCTTTTTTTCTGTTGTTGATCTTTGTGCTTTTACTTTCCTTCTTTTGTCCATTACAGCAATGACATTATCCATGGGACTTTCTTAGCTATTAACTTCTTCCATACATATTTATCTGCAGCTTCTTTGATAGCATCTTTCAGACATTCCCAAGTGACTTGGTCTTTGTTCGCATTAATGTAATTCAATGAGACTTGTGCTCCCAAATCCGCTAGGCACCTTTAAAAAAAAGCCCTCCCCTTATATTAGTTACATACAAAGAACATTTTTTCAATTAGCAATTAAAAAAAACATTTTAGAGAAAAGATCCACTTTTAGCCTGGAGTAAGGTTGCATATGCAGACTTAAAAAGCCATTGCAGTGTGCTTGTGTGTTAGGCCTAGTATTTTGTTATAGTAGAAATAAAAAGTTTTTTGGTGGGATGCACCTTCATATTAATGAAGGTGTGATACTAATCTATGGTGAAAAAAGCAATGGAAGTATAAACAAGTCTTTGTTGGCTTAGGAAAGGTGCTGTATTAACTGAAAACATCAGTTTTCCCCATCACCTTCATCTTCGTACCTAAAGTGACCTTATTAACATGTGATGTTTTTTCTGCGAAGATACTTTTGTGTCAAGTTACTAGTTCTATAAAAAGAATTGAGCACGGAGAGAGATGCAGAGCTCTTTTAACACTGAAGCTCCTGCTGATCTTCTCAGGGTTGGAAATGAAAACTACACAATGCCAGAGGGCTTCCTCCCCTCCACCACTGCAAATAAGTTTAAAGAAGAGTTATTTATTGAACACAGGATGATATGTTAACAACAGGTGTGACCCTGAAAACAGACATGAGAAGCTCTTGACTATTGAAAATGTATTGGAAGCCATTTTTTCTTACTGTTTAGGGTTCTCCTCTTTAAAAAGAGAAGAAACATAAAATGAAATAAGCTGTGCAAACAGCCAGTCTGTGCTAAAACTTCCAATTATTTTTTTATTACCACTCCTTCCCTGCCCATTTGTATGCCTGGCCATCTGTTATGTTGTATCTTTTAGACTGTAGGCTCTTTGGGGCAGGGAGCACTATTTACAATGAAGGAGATTTTCAAAGGAACTGAACAGAGATAGGCGCCCAGAGGAACATCAGTAGAACTTATGCCTCTATTTCCCTTCGACGCTTCTGAAACTTCTCCCCTACATATGCTTGTACAGAATGTAGCACAATGTGGCCCTGGACTGGTTGGCCCCTGCGAACTATTGTAATATACATTTTCAGTAATAACTAGGAAATTAAAGCCAAAATAGCTACAAAACGGGAAGCAGCATGACACACAAAACAATGCAGCGTTGTAGCGCACGTGGTGGAGGCAGATTGCATCTGGCACAGCTTATTTTCTCTGTAGTGCACATTGAAATGGAGAGAGGCAGCTGTCCTGCTGCAGAAGCAGCTGTCATTTCGTGCTCAGATGCAGCCTGCTACAGAGAGACACACACAGTTTGTACTCGCTTGTGCAGAATTTCCTTTCTGGATTTTGCAGCCTTATTAATCTAAACCAGAGGTCAATCTGCCTGAAAGTGGTAGGGCTTTGTGCGTGGAAATATGTAGCAGGACATAAACTAGTCCTCCCACCACACATCTATGCCTGCTAACGCCTATCCATAAAAATACAAATCCTTTATAGAGGCTCCCTGTGGCTGGATTTTCTGTTGACTGCAGTCATGCTTGAGCAGGCAGGAACTTCCTCTCATAGTAAGCTGACGTCATTGTGCTAAAGCTACTCAGTGGAGTTCACTGAGACCCTTTTGTGCGGACAAGTAACAGCAAGTTCAGATGAGCAGCTTGGGAAGTGATGCTCAAGTTCAGCGTGGCTTCCTGAAGCAGGGTACGCATGCCCCAAAGAGGCAGTTTCAGCATGTGGGCGTCAGATGAAATCCGAAGTATACAGTGGATTATGGACTCCCATATTGTTAGTTTTACAAATCTGCGTTTGGATAACTGGGTGACCCAAATGCGAGGCCAGCTGTTCCCAAGCTTCACTTTCAGTTTCTTCCTCCTACTTTCTACTTAAAAAAAAATTAGTGCAAAATCCCTTGATGCCTGTCATCATCAGATGCTTCCCAATTGCAATTGTGTTTTGTTTGATAAAATGTGAGGAGTGCTGCTCAACAGCAAACAAGTGACTAAATGCTAATTGCCTTGATTGCGTGAAAAGCACACAGAGACTTCTTCTTGCCACAGCATTGGAGTTCCATTGTCCAGTGGACAGGATGGTGGTATGGAGAGCACATGCTAGAAGGAGCATGTCAAGATGGGGTGGATACACTGTTTGATAAGTTTAAAGAAGGAGGATATCTTAGTTTACTCACCACAAAATCCTGCTGGGGTCTACCATCCACACAGTGCGCCTCCTTCCTATACCAGCATGAAGTTTTTGGTTCAGCCATTGTTATTGATACGGGTCTAGTTCTGACTCAATGCCGGAAAATAATGAATACTCAACTTGATTGGTTTTCTGCTTCTGTGGTCATCTATCCTTCTCTTCATCCACTTCCCACTTTATGAACACTTTGCCTCCTGTTTGCTTTGATCCTCATCCATTGTCTTCCCACTGCCCTGTGTTTCCCTGCCTCACAGGTTATCTCACTGATGCCACCTAAATAAAGGGCTATCTAAGCACTCAGTGTTTCCGCAACAACAAAAGGTAGGCTTGCATGCTTCATTTCACCCGGAAAGAAGGGAAGAGTCATCAATCTTGCTGGATACTGGAGAGCTCAGAGTGTTTAGTCAGCTGTCCAATCAATTATCCACTTGAACAGACCATGAGTTTTAGAAAGAGTACTACATGCTATTCTGTCTGACATCATGTATTTATGACAGATTTAAGGGACTTGGGGAGACCAATGCAACCATGTAGAATGTACCTTGAAAGCAAAGCAAGTCTCGTTTTAATGGTCAAACATGGGAAATATTTTGGAGGTTAAAATATTAAAAATATTATATTTTTTGTTAAAACTTAAAAAAATCAAACTCCCTTAAAATACACCACACAACATCATGCCCATTCACTCACTACGTTTCTCAGTTACCTTATCCATCATTCTACAACAGGGGTCGGCAACCTTTCAGAAGTGGCGTGTCAAGCACCATTTTTATTCATTTATTCACTTTAATTTAAGGTTTTGCGTGCCAGTAATACATGTTAACGTTTTTTAGAAGGTCTCTCTCTCTATGTCTATATATTATGTAACTAAACTATTGTCATATGTAAAGTAAACAAGGTTTTCAAAATGTTTAAGAAGCTTCATTTAAAATTAAATTAAAATGCTGCTCTTACACCACCAGCCCGCTGAGCCTGCTGCCAGCCTGGGGTTCCATTCACCTAGGCCGGCAGCAGGTTGAGCGGGGCCTGCGGCCGGGACCCCAGCTGGCAAGGGGCCGGCAGCCAGAACCCCAGACTGGCAGTGGGCTGAGTGGGGCCTGCGGCTGGGACCCCAGACCGAAAGAGGGCTGAGCGTGTCAGCCCACTGCCACTCAGCCCGCTGCCGTTCTGGGGTTCTGTCCGCCAGCTCCTGCCAGCCAGGGTCCTGGCTGCCGGCCCCGCTCAGCCCGCTGCCAGTCTGGGATCCTGGCCGTGCCCACACAGAGCGGGTACCTACCTTCTCCCTGGTTCTAGCCCATTCTCTTCCTCTCTCTATGCACTGAGCTGAGGGTGGGAGTGCACTGAGCACAGAGCTGGGGGTGAAGGAGCAAGCTGGGGGTTGGGGTGTAGGGTCTGGCCAGGAGCTAGAATGAGGGAGGGGGCTCAGGGTTGGAGCAGGAGTTTTGGGTGTGGAGTGCTTACCTGGGTAGCTCCCATTTGGTGTGAGGGGTGCAGGTGGGAATGTGTGGGGGGGTGGAGGAGCTCCCGTTTGGTGCTCAGGCTGGGGGTGGGAATGTGGGGGGGTGCAAGAGTCAGGGTATGGGGTCTGGGGGGGTGCAGGAGTCAGGGAAGGGGGCTGCGGGTGGGTGAGGAGGGTGCAGGAGTCAGGACATAAGGTGGGGGGGCTGGGTATGTGTGGGGGTGCTGGAGTCAGGGCTGGGGTTGTGGGGGTACAGGGGTCAGGGCAGAGGGCTGTGCGGGGTGTAGGGGTCAGGGCAGGGGGCCGGGGGTGTGGGCTAAGGTCGTGGGGGTGCTCCCAGCTCCTTGCGCAGAGCAGCTCATGGCAGGGGGCTGGAGGGGATATGCCCTGATTCCACCCCCCCTTCCCCAAGACCTCGTCCCCATCTCTTCTCCACCTCCTCCCCGGAGCAGCGAGCGAGCTGCGGCTCCACTTCTCCCCTTCCCTCGCAAGGGCCGTCAGCTGATGGGCAGCAGGGAGGAAGAGGAGGAGGGGCAGGAACCCAGGACACCGGGGGAAGAGGCAGGGGAGGGAGGAGCTCACCTGCCCTGCAGCAGCAGCTGTCAGGAGCAAGCTTCTTCACCCTGCCCCCGCTAGGAGGTGGGTGGAGAAGAGCGGGCCGGGGCGGGCAGGATCTTGAATGGCTCACTGCTGCCGGCCGGGGTCCTGGCCTGGGTTCGGCAGCGGGCTGAGCGGTGCGGGTGCCTGGGACCCGGCAGGCAGCAGCATGCCATTAAAAATCGGCTCGAGTGCTGTCTTTGGCACATGTGCCACAGGTTGCCGACCCCCTGGTATAGGCTAAAGTCCCAGACCTCTGTTCTCTTTTTTCACTCCAACCTCTACATTTCTGTCTATTTATTAGCAAATGAAAAGAGGTGTTTAGAACAGAAATACTTTCTCACCCTTAACTATAGCATTTGCTTCTGTACTACAAAGGCATTTTCTTCTGTTTCTGTCATCAGTGCATGTCACATGTGTAAACAACAATAAAAATAACGGACTGGAAATTAATTGTATTTGTTTCATCCAGTAGTTTATATTGGATTGATCTCACACAACAGGGATTCTTTTTTAGAACAACGGTCTAGATAGGAAATTATTATGCAGAGGTTTCTTTAACCATATTTGGTGCCTCTGTTCCCCATTTGTAAAATAAGGTGATTGTTTTCTCTTTTACTTGGCCTGTCTCTGTAAAGCTTTATCCTGCAGAGTCATACGTGCTTAATATGCTGTAGGTGGGTGAAATCAATGGCATTACACAGTGTGCATAAAGTCATACGTGTGTCTGTCATTGCAGGATTGGGTCCTGGGGCAAGGCGCTGTCTCCTACTCTGTATAAATACGATGTATACTGGAATGGAGCCCTGCTTTCAGTTGATACTGCTAGGCACTCCTGCCAAATTAATAATTGATGATTTTTCAATACTCTGTGAATCCTCCAGTACCAGTGGTTTAGTGATACATGAACCACACTGTAGAAAACTATAGCAGGGCATTGAAACCGTGAGCTGCTGGGGTAGGGACCATCTTTCTCGAATGTCTGGAAAACACCTAGCACATTGTGGGCTCTGCTGGACAATAATAACGATGCTATAATGAGCCGTTATAGCATGTGTTGCAAATCTGTCTCAATGTTATGATTATTGAACCTAGAGAATGTCAGTTCTCCCTCTGCAGAAAAGCTCCCCATCTAGAAAAGTGTGTGGGGGGGGGGGTTTCACCTGCATATACTAGTAGTTTAACATGCAGGAGCTGTGTAGAAGCCACACCAAAGAACAGACAGAGCTGCTGCTGCTTGTGGGCAAACGTAGTCAACTTAGTGGGAGTGCTGTCAGGCTTTCCTAAGGGCTGGTGGTGTCGACCCCCTCCCACAAACACAGCTCCCCTGCAACTCTTCCTCTGTCACACACAGCCTGGAAGGGGTGGAGGATGGCTGGAAATGTGGTGATTCACCTGACACTAATCAGCTTTGTTCCCTTTTCTGCACACAGCATGAGCTCTCTTCTCCTGGCAGTAGTAAGAGTGACAGTGATCCTCTGGCTGCAGATTTTGCTTTGAATGCAGAACTGAAATACGTCTTTACATAACCGAGACCGTTCAAGAACTGAGGGTCTCACGCACCTTTTGTCCTGTTCCTTTGCTTTTCCAAACCTCTCGTCTCAAAAGGGAGTTGTAGTACTGTTTGGATAATGCTTTCGGAGAAGAGTCTAGGATTTCTTTACTCCAGCTTCTGTCTGTGGGCATATGTGTTCATGTCCTTGATTAAAGGTAGGTTTCTTTTTATCTTGTCTCTGAGAAATTTATTTAGTTTCCTGCTCCTATTTTCCTGGATTCAGCTTGATTGAAAGTTTTAACCAATTGTTTAATTTAAAATAACCTTGTTGTGTAAAAGTCCAGTATACTAAACGTGATTGTTTATCAAACCAAATTTTAAGAATGTTTTTAATTAAAACATTTCATTCTGGTTTGATTCAATGAGAAAATACCTCTAGACTATCATGGAAAAAAGGATATAAAGTGATTTAGTGTTAAGCCACTGCTTAATTAACAAGGGCTAAAGATGAAGGGTTCTCTGAATGTTTTGTATTAAAATTTATGAAAGTTAGAGGTTTCTCACTAAATATTTATTTAGCTTCATTTGTGTGATGATGCATTTTGCAAAAGCACTTGCATGACCTCGGACCAGATGCCATCAGTGAGTTTCAAAGGGATGTGTGCTCCCAAGTGACTTGGAAACTTTGGAAAATCCCACCCTTCATAGTTACCAGGACTCCATTATTGTGAATTACTGTATCGCTTTATATGGTACAAATAAAATGGGTTTTAACATTGACACAAATGTGAAAATAAATGAAACTACTGGAACTGGGGAAGCTCGGAACACTTACCTGCTGAATAACATCTTGTTTCAAAATGTTACTTTAGCTTTTAGATCTAGGGCCAGGACCATTAAAAAGCCAATAGATATTGTACTTTATTCAGAATATTTCAATCTGCTCTTCTTGATCTCATTCATACCTCACTCCTCTTTAATCTCTGTCACTCTGGCTGGCATGTGTCGCTTTTGCTCACTCTTCCTTATAGGCAAATGAAATAGTGTGGGGAAACATTGAGTTTTGTCCCGAGAGTCTTTGAGGAGCAGCTCAGTCTCCCACTTGCAAAATACATAGAGCATGGTTTCACAGGACACTAACCAAAGAGACAGGAGAGCTGAAAAAGAGATTGCATTTCGTTTGTAGTGGGTGCAATAACTATGTAAACATAAATAATATATAATCAATGATTTGAACCATCTTTTTTAGAATTTGCAGATTAGACATAACAAAATATAAGGTCATAGATGGAATGTTAAAAATGTCTGTCCATAAATGGAAGAAAAAATCCTACTTACCAACATTTCAAATTCTAATATCTGTATAAAAATATGGGCTGATTTTATTTCACCCTCGAGGAAGAAATGTCATTTTAAAAGTGTAGCAACAATGGTCCTACAAATGATATGTCTCCTTTGACAATGTCATGGTGTGTAGCTCAGTTTGAGTTATACCTGGAGTCTGAAGTCAGCAAAGATCTCATTGAAAGTAATACGCAAATATTTAGATGAGGCTACTTAAAAGTTGGTAACAGTTTGCCAATGAATGAGGTAAATTCTCTATCAGTTGCAGTCTTGAAATCAAGTGTGGGAGTCTTTCATTCAGATGTGCTTCAGTTCAACAGTGACTCAGTGGGCTTGCTGCAGGGCTACTGGGTGAAATTCTGGCTTTAATGGTTGCAATCTATTGGGTGGATAAGATGCACCCTTGAAATAAATCAACAAGTGTATGAGATCTTCTTAGGAGCTGAGCAATGGAATGCCTTGTGGTGAGCTGCTTTAGGATAATATAATATATATATATTGCATATAATATTTGTCCTTGTTCACCTCATTTACATGTCTGGCTATGGCGTGACCTGTTGAAGATGGAAATGTTACCTACTCCTAAGATGGAACATTTTCACTGACTTAAAGAACACTTCCCGCTATTCTTAGGATCTGTTCAGTGCTGATGGGAGCCGTAGTGTAGACAAGGCTCTAGTGACCTGTTTTTACCACCATGTTATTTAAACCTGCTGGCAGTAAGTACAGTCGAATCAGGGGTAAAACTGCAGGTCCAACTGGGCTGGGCTGAACTATCTATTCAGTTTAGTTACTTGTATATTCCCTATTTCCACAGTAATGGGATCTCATCCTCTGCAAGCTTTTTATCCTCACAACACCCCTGTGAGGAAGGGCAGTGCTATTATATCCACTTCACAGATTGGAAACTGAGGCACAGAGAGGCTAAACACCTTGGCCCAGGTCACACAGGAAGTCAAGCACAGCCCGCACCCATTTAGTACCCTAACCACTGGACCAGTCTTTCTCTCCAGAGCTAGGGCTCCAGTGGGTTCTAACGTTGGTGTAGAAGAACTGGTGATAACAGTAATGAGAATTCCTTTTGTATATATCCAATGTGTAGACAAGACTTTAGAGAAAAGGACCGAGATTGTCTCTCACAGGTTTCCAAAAAGATTTGTAACGCTTAGATTTTACTGGCTTAGTCACGGCTCCTAGACACTCACACACCAGCCGTAGCTCTTGGTGCCTGTTATAGTTCTGACCTTTTCTCCTTGTATCAGTTATCCACACTGTCTGGCTCAGGGCAGACACCCCCAACTGTGTGAAATTAGATTTCACCAACCTACTAACAAATGTGAACTCCCAAAGTACTACAATAGTCTTCTAATGGGTCACAGATTGTCCTCTTAGACTGGAGTGTCTATTTTGCCACCCAGGCCAACTGGACTATGTGATAAATGGTCACAAAATATTCTAGTTACTTCCAGTCCCAAGAGACGGGAAACTTACCCCACATCAATTGGTTCCTTATATCTCACACCAAAGACAATGCCTGTGTCCAATCCTGCAATAAATTATATAAAGGTTTATTAGAGAGGGAAAAGAATGTTATTTAAAGCGGACTAAAGATAGACTAGTGACTTCAGTGTATGGTTTCAAAACGTGATCGAGACTTGCAATAAACTCTGATGTGAGGAATTCAGGCGTCTGTGTCTCTTCCTGGAGAGAGTTAGCAAAGCAATCAACAAAGTCTTTGTACACAATACATTATTTGCCTTCATTAGGCCATCTAGGGTGCTAGAAAAGCACTTTACCTTAATCAGTGCTGCTTTTCCTATTTGGTGAGTTACACAATTACAGAGAATTACAATGCAAATGCTCCGTATAACTTTATACTGTGGTTATAGGTGAGATTAATACAGGCAGCATCCTACAAGCACTTTTCTAATGTGTAGACACATTCTTATGAACTGAATATCTAGTACCTATTTTGATAATTATAACGCACAGGGAGCCAGACTGGTTCCCAGCTATGTATTTGTCAGCATTCAGTGAGGCCTGGGGCCTTGGCACGGGCTGGCACCTGGTCTGCAAGCGTCACACAGGCCTTTAGCACTTCTGGGCTAGCCTGCTGCCATACCCTCTACCTGGGGCTACTCTGCAGTCTTCTTCCACACTGTCTCCCTCCTGAGGGGCCTTTGAGAGCATAGAACTTCAGCAGTCATGCCTGCGCTGGCTTCCCAGCCCCACCCTTCATTTCCAAAGCAATTCAGCCCTTGGTGTTACTCTTTTTAGTTCATGTCGCTATTGTGGTGGTGCGCAGAGGCACCAGTCCTACATGCAGTACAGCCACTGAGGCAGCAAGTCCCCTCTCTGGCTGAGCAGCACTCGGTTCAAATTGCGGGGCAGGGAAAGCAAAGGTTATTTTAAGCCCCTTTTGTGGTTTTCCAGTTCTGAAACCATCCTCTCCAGTGTGAACTAGAGAAGCCTAAAGGCTTATCTGGTCTACATCAGTTGTCAGCAACTCCCAGGGGCCATTACAGCCGACAGGGATCAGCAAGATGCAGGAATATCTTAGCTATGCCTCCTTGTACCTGACCACATGCAGTCCTGCATACCATTGGCCAGAAGAAGGGCCTTGTGGTAGGAAGCAGTACACCAGTTCTAAACCACTTGAGGATCCTCTAGGCAGAGATCACAGCTGTACGACCTTTTCTCAGAGAGTCATCCGGTGCCGACTTACAATGGATTTAGGGCTGCTTGGCTCCACCGAAGAGATGCATCCCAAAAGCACTGGAGATTTGGGCCTAGAGACTGCATCTCCCAAAGAGCTCAGAAATAATGGGCGAGGCAAACAGAAAAGCAAACTGGCCAAAGTACGTCTTGTGAATTGCTTTTAAAAAAAATCAAATTGAACCAAACAAGAGGCAAACAGAAAAGCAAACTGGCCAAAGTACGTCTTGTGAATTGCTTTTAAAAAAAATCAACTTGAACCAAACAATTGGCTTCCTCCCTCTTCCCTGTTGTCCAGCAGGCCGAGCCAGCCTGGGAACTTGGGGTGGGGGCAAGAGTTAGGTGCCTCACCCGTCCCCCTACACACACCCACACTCTTTCTCTCTTACCCCCCCCCCCATCCTCCAACTGGTGTGGCTCCTGCCACCTTCCCTCAAGGAGGGGTTGGATTGGGAGGTTTCCCATCTCAGTGTTCAGGAGATGGAGTCAGGGGGTTGGCTGCCCCCTCCCCTTGCAATGCCCCGAATAGTCTCACCCACAGTGCCGTTCAAGCAACAGCTGCTGAGAACAATTCCAGAGTGCTTGCTGTCAATTCTGGCCCGTTATACATCTACACGCTTGCCCTGCATCAACCTGGTATCTGAGCCCAGTCCTATTGCCAAGCTTTAAGGTACCACGTTTATATGTGACGGGCAGAGAGTATGATGATAGCTTCAGGAAAACCAGAATCAAGGATGGGACAGCCAGCACTGCTGCTGGACTAGAGGGACTGATGTTATAAGAAAAGAGGGCGGTGAGATTGGTGGCACAGAGCTCCGAAATGCCTTGACTGTGAGAAATAGAAGCTTGAGCTTGATGAGGGGACAGAGAGGACAGCTTGTGCAGAGATTCACAGAAGTGGCAGCACGCTCATTCATATTTTTACAGACCATTTGAAGAGCATCATGGGAGCAGCTGCTGAAAATACCTTTTCTGAATGGGGCTCCAAAGAAGCCTTGCAGCCAAGGAGACATAGGGTCTCCAGAGCCAAAGACCGTGATGTTCCCTGGAGCTCGGCATGGAATCGCTCCCAGTCCAGGCCTAAGAAACGGAGTAGCCTATGTACTATGCTGTAGTAACTAGTCCTATAATATTAGCAATAGGCTCCTAAAGCGGATGTGTGTTAAAGAGACTTTTAGATTCACAGATACTAAGGTCAGAAGGGACCATTATGATCATCTAGTTCGACCTCCTGCACAGCGCAGGCCACAGAATGTCACCCACCACTCCTATGAAAAACCTCGCCCATGTATGAGGTATTGAAGTCCTCAAATCATGGTTCAAAACTTCAAGGAGCAGAGAAGCCTCCCTCCAGTCAACCATGCCCCATGCTACAGAGGAAGGCGAAAAACCTGCAGGGCCTCTCCAATCTGCCCTGGAGGAAAATTCCTTCCCGACCCCATGTATGACAATCAGCTAAACCCTGAGCATATGGGCAAGATTCACAAGTCCAGATACTACAGAAAATTCTTACCTGGGTAACTCAGATCCCATCCATCTAATATCCGATCTCAGGGGATTAGGCCTATTTACCCTGAATATTCAAAGATCAATTACTTACCAAAATCACATTATCCCATCATACCATCTCCTCCATAAACTTATCGAGTAGAATCTTAAAACCAGATAGATATTTTGCCCCCACTAGTTCCCTTGGATAGCTATTCCAAAACTTCACTCCTCTGTTGCTTAGAAACCTTCATGTAATTTCAAGTCTAAATTACCCATTTATACACATTTGTTATTGTATCCATATTGGTGCTGAGCTGAAATAATTCCTCTCCCTCTCCTGTATATATCCCTCTGATATATTTATAGAGAGCAATCATATCTCCCCTCAACTTTCTTTTATTTAGGTTAAACAAGCCAAGCTCCTTAAGACTCCTTTCATAAGACAACTTTTCCATACCTCTGATCATCCTAGTTGCCCTTCTCTGTATCTGCTCCAGTTTGAATTCATCGTTTTTAAACATGGGAGACCAGAACTGCACACAGTATTCTAGGTGAGGTCTCACCAGTGCTTGTATAACTGTACTAAAACCTCCTTATCCCTACTGGAAATGCCTCTCCTGATGCATCCCAAAACCGCATTAGCTTTTTTCACAGCCATATCACATTGGCAGCTCATAGTCATCCTATGATCAACCAATACTCCAAGGTCCTTCTCCTCTTCCGTTACTTCTAATTGATGTGTCCCCAACTTATAACTAAAACTAAAACTATAACTCTTGTTATTAATCCCTAAATGCATAACCTTACACTTCTCACTATTAAATTTCATCCTATTACTATTACTCCAGTTTACAAGGTCATCCAGATCCTCCTGTATAATATCCCGATCCTTCTCCGAATTGGCAATACCACCCAGCTTTGTATCATCTGCAAACTTTATTAGCACACTCCCACTTTTTGTGCCAAGGTCAGTAAGAAAAAGATTAAATAAGATTGGTCCCAAAGCCGATCCCTGAGGAACTCCACTGGTAACCTCCCTCCAACCTGACAGTTCGCCTTTCAGTAGGACCCGTTGCAGTCTCCCCTTTAACCAATTCCTTATCCACCTTTTGATGTTCCTATTGATCCTCTTCTTCTCCAGTTTAACTAATAATTCCTCATGTGGCACGGTATGAAATGCCATACTGAAATCTAGGTAGATTAGACCAATGCCTTTCCTTTATCTAAAAAATCTGTTACTTTTTCAAAAAAGGAGATTAGGTTCGTTTGGCACGAGCTACCTTTTGTAAAACCATGTTGTATTATTTCCCATTTACCGTTGACTTCAAAGTCCTTAACTACTTTCTACTTCAAAATTTTTTCCAGGACCTTGTATACAACAGATGTCAAACTAAGTGGCCTGTAGTTAACCGGATCACTTTTTTTCCTTTCTTAAAAATAGGAACTATATTAGCAATTCTCCAATCATTCGGTACTACTACGGAGTTTACTACGGAGTTTACAGATACATTAAAAATTCTTGCTAATGGGCTTGCTATTTCAGGTGCCAAGTCCTTTAATATTCTTGGATGAATATTATCTCGGCCCCCCGATTTACTCCCATTAAGCTGTATCAGTTTCGCTTCTACCTCAGATATGGTAATATCTGCCTCCAAATCCTCATTCCCATTTGTCAGGCTACCATTATCCCTAAGATCCTCTTTAGCCTTATTAAAGACTGAGGCAAAGTATTTCTTTATATATTGGGCCATGCCTAGATTATCTTTAACCTCTACTCCATCCTCAGGGTTTAGCGGCCCCACTTCTTCTTTCTTAGTTTTCTTCTTCTTTATATGGCTATAGAACCTTTTACTATTGGTTTTAATTCCCTTTGCAAGGTCCAACTCTACTTGACCTTTAGCCTGTCTCACTTTATCACTACATGTTCAGACCTCAATAAGGCAGGTTTTCTTGCTGATCCCTCCCATCTTCCACTCCCTGTATGCTTTCTGCTTCTTCTTTATCACCTCTCTAAGATGCTTGCTCATCCAGCTTGGTCTACAACTCCTTCCTATGAATTTTTTCCCCTTTCTTGGGATACAGGCTTCCGATAGCTTCTCCAGCTTTGATTTAAAGTAATCCAAGGCCTCCTCTACGTTTAGATCCATAAATTCTTTAGTCCAATCCACTTCCCTAACTAATTTCCTTAATTTTTGAAAGTCAGCCCTTTTGAAATCAAAAACTCTAGTTGCAGATTTATTTTTGTTAATCCTTCCATTTAATTTGAACTGAATTAGCTTATGATCAGTTGAACCAAGATTGTCCCCTACAACCATTTCTTCTATGAGGGCCTTGCTACTTACCATAATTAAATCTAAAATGGCATCCCCTCTAGTCGGTTCAGCAACTACTTGATGAAGGAATCCATCATCTATCGCATCTAGGAAAATCTGAGCCCTATTATTATTACTAGAAGTGGTCCTGCAGTCTATATCTGGGAAATTAAAGTCTCCCATGATCACGCAGTTTCCATTAGTATTTACATTATTAAAAATATTAAAAAGTGCTCTATCCATATCCAAATGAGATCCCGGAGGTCTATAGCACGCCCAAGCACTATCGTAGGAGATGCTTTACTAGTTTTCTTCCCCAATGTAATTTTTGCCCAGAGGGACTCCGTCTTATCCATTGCATCGCTTCTTATTTCTTTACATTCTACATCAGCATTGATATACAATGCTACTCCACCACATTTGTTTCTGTCTTTCCTAAACAGCACATACCCTTCAATACCTGTAGTCCAGTCATGACTACTATTCCACCATGTTTCTGTTATCCCTATAATATCTAGTTTCACTTCCTGCACGAGTAGCTCTAGTTCCTCCATTTTGTTACCTAAGCTCCTCGCATTGGTATACAAACATCTTAATTTTTGCTGTTTGGCCTCGCTCACATTTTGTACCCTATTAGGCACAGTCATTCTACAGCCTGTATAACTTATATCCACACTACCCTCGCTCCTTATATACATTCTCCTACCCACGGCTGTATCCTTTCTTACTTCGTCTTCTTCCCTCTCAACGCTAAAATCTGGCGTGGAGATTACCTGGACATCTCCCAACCATCTCTCCCAGATTCCTAGTTTAAAGCTTTCTTTATCCGTTGTGCTAGCCTTGATCCTAGAAGTCTATTTCCTTCCCTACTCAGATGAAGTCCATCCCAAGACAACTGTCCTCTGTCCGTGAATGCCTCCCAGTGGCCATACATCCCAAAGCCCTCCTTATAGCACCACTGCCTAAGCCATCTGTTGACTGTCATAATCTTGTCACACCTTTGTTGCCCTTCTCTAGGAACAGGAAGGATCCCACTAAAGATCATCTGAGCCTCAATTTCCTTAAGCGTCTTCCCCAGCCTAGCATAGTCTCCCTTAATACTTTCCAGCGAGAATCTAGCCGTATCATTTTTCCCACATGAAGGATAATTAGGGGATTCTTTCCCGCTCCCTTTAGGATCCTTTTCAACCTCAGGTCTACATCCCGTATCTTAGCACCCGGAAGACAGCACACCCTTCTATTCTCAGGATCACCTCTAGTTACAGGCCTGTCTATTCTTCTCAGTAAAGAGTCCCCGATCACATAGACCTGCCTTTTCCTGGTGACAGTGCTATTCTCCAGTCTCTCCCCATTCCCTCTGGCTGCAAGTTCTTTCCATTCCTATTTTCCCTTATAATCTTCTTCAACCCATCCTAAATCTTTCTGGGGCTCATATTTGGTGTAGTCTCCCTTGACTCTTCCGCTTTTCCTATAGGACTAGCCTCTCTTATCTTCTTGCTTGCCCTTCCACCTTCAACAAGTACCTGCTGAGCGCCTTCTTCATTTTCCAACTCTGCAAACCTGTTCCTAAGCTCTAGTTCTCCTTCACTAGCTCTTCTTTTCCTCTGCATGGTCCTTTTACTCACATGCTTCCACAGACCACTTTCCTCACCCAGTCTCCCCTCAGAATTTCCCTGCCCTGCTTCCATCTGTGAGTCTGAGCTTTTCCCTTCAGATACCTCATATCTTTGCTCCATCATCTGCTCAAACCCCTTCCTAAACTCAACGAGACTTTCCACTTGCATCTCCAAACCTCGAATCTTTTCCTCCATCAGCTCAATCAGACGGCATTTCATGCAGAAAAAACTCTTACCAGGTCCCCTCTCCAGGATCATGTACATACCACAGCTTCCACATCCAGTCAACTTCAATGTGTCTTCCACCACATGAGTCACTCCCACAGCTGCCTCCGTATCTCTCATCGGCTTTCCACATAAGTCCTATTAATCTGGGAAACAACGGCCACACAAAAAAGACCCCCCCCCACAGCAAAAACAAACCCCAAACAAGCACCGCAATTCAAACTCCCACTCAAACTCCCCTGTTTAGAGTTTAGTGCTGTGCTTACTGCTTGCATTTGGCTGGATATCCAAAGGGTACATTGGATGTATTCATTTTCACCTCCGCAGACCTAAATCCAACCCCTGCTGACCAGGACTTGGTGTCCACTGAATTATTTACTATTTCAATATTTTTGTAAAAAGGTATACAACCTATTTTTGGAAAGGAGTGCTCCTAATGTGACAGTTTAATAGCATTTAAAAAATGCACGACAAGGTCGATTGAGATGGATGCCCGGCCAGTGCAGGCTGGCTACAACAGGAGGGGAGGAGGTGTGCTTTATTTCTCTGTGTAGTTATCAGTGCTCTAAGAATTGCAATAGATCCATGGCTGTTGATGTCCCAGGTGATGTGAAATCCAGCCTTGCCAGCTTGGATTTGCTAAGTGTGAGGAGCAAGCTCTGACACATTATGAAACATATTATGTTTGGGTATTACATTATAGGAATCACTTAAAAGACCCATTCACCCAAGCAGGATATTTTCCTAGGCAAGTGAATGCCAACACAATCTAAACTTTCATTTTAAAACTAATATTAAATCTTGTTGTAAGGATACGCTTTCAAATGTGACCTGAGTGTAATTGATATAGTACTGCCTTTCTGAGTCTGCAGGCACGCAGTGCCTCAGGTGCAGTTTACAGTGTCTCCAAGCTGTCGCAGACTGAAAACTGACCAGAGTCTGTCAATTTTCACTGTTGCTGGTGAGAACCCTGTGGGCAGAAGTAAAATTGACAAATCATTTTATTTTCACTTTGCAGCTGCTGCTTTGGAAAGCTTGTGAACATCACCAAATCAGGTGCTGGAGCTATTCACTAGGAAGGGGGGGGGCTCAAAAATAAAGACTAGGGGATAGAAATATTTCCTGCCCAGTTTTTGAGACTAATTGGTATCAATAAAAATCTTGAACTTGAACAGCTTATCAATACAGACTCGCTGAACCTTTTGGGATTTGTTCATTGTTTGTGGAGTCTCTGTAAAGACTCCCATGCTTTGAGATGCTATAAGGAAGGGACTATATACTGTAAGTGCATATTGTGACTTTTAATGCATATTCTTCATAAAATAGGATTAAGTATATGGCATAAATGTGATATATTTTATGCAAAATTTGTCTTGTAAGGTATCATTTGAAAGGTATATGTTATGAATATAATTATTCAATTTGTAGGCATGTATCATTTCTGTATATAAAGTTAGGAATATGGACTATGTAAATAATAATTACAACTGGGTGTGAACTTGGGGAACACCCTCCCAGACAAGAGGCCCTCAGCCTTTGTGGGCTGTTAGGAAGAAACAACAAGACAGTGAATATACTAATCTCTCTCCTTCCTAAGAGTCATCCTGGGATGTAGCTGTGACACTACTAGGTCAGGTGGTCCTGTCACCTGGTACTAAAAACCATCTTGGACTTCTAGTAATTTTCCACTAACAGGAGTGGGAGATCAAGTTTGGGGAAATAAAATATTCCTGCCTCATGTAAACTGTATTTAAGGCTGGGGAGGCAGGCAAACAGCACTCTCCTCCATTGCCAAGCCAAGAAGAAAGACTGCTGAAAATACTTGAATAGACAAAGGAACTAACCTGAGGGGAAAGGTTTTGAGTCCAGAATCAGACAGGAGTCTAGTCTGTAAAGACAAATACCTGGAACTGAAAGCTATGGAAATTCTGTAACTAACATAAAAGAACATTTAGGGTAAGAAATAACTCCTTGAAACCAAGTATCAGTGGCCATGTTAGTCTGTATCCACAGAAACAACAAGGCGTCTGGTGGCACCTTAAAGACTAAAAGTCTTTTTTAGACTTGTTATTTTCTTGAAACTAGTCTCTTTAAGATCTTAAGCTTAGTTTGCGTGTTTTGTTCTATTTCCTCAGTAATCTGCTGTGTTCTGTTCTCTTATAATCACTTAAAATCTGCCTTTTATAGTTAATAAAGTTGTTTTGTTTATTATTAAACCCAATTTGTGCAATTTCTAACTGGCGGGGGGCAAGAAGTTGTGCATATGTCTCTTCACATTGAGGGAGGGAGCAAATTCTTATGAGCTTGCGCTGTGCAAATCTTTCTATGTGGCGCAAAACCTTTGGATCTGCACTCCAAGGGAGGTGGGCACCTGAGTGCTGGCGTAAGTTCCTTAAGCTGAGTCTTCCCATAGCTGATGTCAGTCTCTGTCTTTCTGCAGCTGGGTGGGGCCCTGCCTGTGCATGTGCTAAAGGAGATTTAAGAGCGGGGAGTGGGGCCACAGAGAAGGGGCGCGGCAGTGGTGTTCGGATTTGTGCAATTAGAAACTTGGCAACGCTAGATGGAACAGTTTTTCTGTTGGAAAAAGCAGTTTCATCAAAATCAAAAAGATTCATAGGCATACTTTTCGTTGTAAGATTTTGACAAAATTTTCAACCGGAAAAAAAGTCAAAATAGATTATTTTGAGTTTCTTGGTTTCAATAATGTTAAAATATTTCATTTTGTCTATCTTTTCCATTCCTTTTTGTTTTGACTTTATATTAAAATAGTTTAATATAAAATAAATGTGATCTATAATGTTTTGCCCTTATCAAAATGAAATGTTTCAGTCGTTCCAAATTTAAAAATTTTGATAGTTCTGAACTGAAATTTTTGAGGGATTTTAATGCTACAGGAAATTATGAAAATACAACTTTTTCTTCCAATTAAGAACGAAAAAAAAAACATTCAAAACTTCAGGCTTTCTTACTGAAGGAAATTCCATTCTCCGACCAGCTATAATAATAATCCTAATTGTACCAAACATCCAATATTAATTTAAAGACTTCAAATGATGGTGTGACAGAATGCACCCCTGCATTCACACCCTACACACTATTGTAATAATCTTTGTACAAATATACCTCATAAGGTAGCATTGGAAAACTCATAACTTGCTGATAAGTATCATCCTGGTAAAATATGAGTGTCAACATTATAAGTGAGGTTGTAAGATTCCATTGTGTGGTATTAACACATGTTCCAAACTGAGGTTGGCAAACAAGTCTGTTCTAAACAAAGGAATGTGTGCTCTGCTTAATTTGCATTTAAGCAGTAAACAGTCATCAGGTAGGAAGGGAAACAAAGGAAGTTCAAACAGGTGAGGAAAAAAAGCAGCAGGGACCATCCTTCCACGTAGACTCTCTATCCTAGTGCCCAGGTGAAAATGTTTTTCAAGAGAGGGACTGTAACTATACAAAGGAGGGACAAACACCCCAAGGGGCCATTTTCTCTCTTCCTGCCCTCCATGGCACCTTAAGTGACAAAGGAAGGCTTTGTTAGACTCTGAGGGAAGGGGTCCTGACGTAAGAATTTTCTTCAGTAAGACTGCTGAAAGTATGTGGTGAGAAAACTTTGCTTTGAATTTAATATAGTTTGTTAAATTAGGCATCAGTAAGCATTTTATCTTTATTTTTCTTGTAACCATTTCTGACTTTTATGCCTCATTACTTATACTCACTTAAAATCTGTCTTTGTAGTTAATAAACATGTTTTATTGGTTTATCTAATCTAGTGTCTTGGAAATTCCGTTTGGTATGGCATATTTTGTTCATATTATTCTTTTAAAGAAATAACAGAACTGAAATAACTTGTATTCTCCAGGAGAGGGCTGGGGATGTGTTGGGGTCATCTTGCAATATAACCCTCGCTCGTGAGAACCAGCGTGTAACCCGTGTGGCTGGCAGGCTGCAGTTACACACACACACTCCAGGTGTGGCTTGCATGCTGGAAGGCTGTGAGTGGCACAGGTGGAAGCTACTTCAGCAAGGCATTGTAAGGCATCCAAGGTTGCAGCCCAGAGGTGACACAGACGCTTATTAGTCTAGATTGTACCCTGGTTTGTCACAACTGGTTAATCCACCACATCCCTAGGTAAGTTGTTCCAAAGGTTATTTACACTCTCTGCTAATAAATTGCACCTTACGTCTATTCAGAATTTGTCTAGCTTCAGCATCTGGCCAGTGGAACTTGCTATGCCTTTATCTGCTAGCTTAATAAGCCATCTTCTATCAAAATTGTACATTCACGTGTTAGTGCACCAAAAGTCTCCATTAACAACTGGAGGATGGGTTGAGGATCCAGTGAAAATCAGGCCTGAAATGTTCTCTCTCTTTTTCCTGCCTCTTCAGCAACTGCTTTCTGTTAATCTTTGTCAGTACAGGTTGCTCGGCGTGTGAACGAGAAGAACGGTTATTTCAAAAACTTTTCTCCCATTACAACCACTTCATCAGACCGGTGGAAAATGTATCTGATCCTGTGACAGTACATTTTGAAGTGGCAATTACACAGCTTGCAAATGTGGTAAGATTAATTACAGAATGGTTAATAGATACATGGGTGCTGATTTTAGAAGTTTAGAGGCACAATTGCATACACATAATTTACACGCACAATTGCATGTGCCATCAGAATGGTCACACATGTAAATAGCCATTTACACGTCTTGTGTGTGAAGACTTAACCATTTTCTAATGCACGTTGTATAGACAGTTCTGTAATATTCAAGGCTCAGATGATCAGAAGTTTCTTGAATTAATGGCTCAAGATGTACTTAATACTTAACTTTTATTACCCACCCAAAGTAAGGCTTGGTCTACACCTAAAACTTAGGTCAATAAAAAATGTTACACCCTGAGTGCTGTAGTTAGGTCGACCAGTGAAGAATTCTCTCATCCATTCATCTCATTCCTTTCTTGGAGAGGTGAACACCGATGGGAAAAATCCCTTCTGTCAATGCAGGAAGCCACTATACTGTACTCCTACCTGGCATAGCGGCCGCTCCGTAGTTGTGCCACTGTAGCAGCTGTAGTGTAGAAAGAGCCTAAGCGTCTCACAGATAGGCTGCTATTTGCAATTAACACATGTTCCCAAGCCTCTGCAATATCTCTCTCTCTCTCTAGGGCCCCAATCCAATACCCATTATATTCAGTACTAGACTGAGTACGTTTGCGTTACAGAGTTTCATTGGCATGACTGCATCGATGTAGTTATACTGGTGCAGTTTTCCTTAATGTTGACATTGCATTGTATATTGTATTGTGTAGACAGAGCACATTAAACCTTCAGGCCAGCAAAGCACTTAAACACCAGTGTAACTTTCTGTCTGAATAGTCCTCCTGACTACAATGGGACCACTTGTGTGTTTAAATTTAGGCATGTACTTCAGTACTTTACTGGATCAAGACCTATACGTGTTTTGTTTTCAGTCTGTATTGGACTAACCTGTAACTGTCTCAGGATTGATTTGTGGGATTTAAAAGTTTACACATATTTATTTATCTCTAGGATGAAGTCAATCAGATTATGGAAACCAACCTGTGGCTGCGGCATGTAAGTGTCAGAATTGTGCATCAGTATGTGTTTTGCATCATTCCTGGGCTTTGAATGTGTGTGTTGGCATGAATTCGATCTAAAGAATAAACATTTCTTTTGTAATAGTGTCTTCAGAGATACATGCTAGGTCTACTTTGGAAAGGTTGCAGCAGCAACACTGCCGCTGCAGTACTGGCGGAATTCGTTCGTCGACGTAGCAATGTTTACGCTGAGGCTTAGATTATCTTAATTACATTGCATGGAGCATGACATTTTAACTACCTAACTTTGTAGTGTAGACTAGCCCACAGAGCAAGAGAATTCAGTCTAACCAAGGGCACATTTGAAATGTTTTATAACTAAAGTACCATAATATTTAAAATTATTAAAATTAAAAATACACCTTTCTATTGTGTATTATTTTCCACCAAGTGTGTTACCGTGCATTTCATCTGCTACATTTCATGTCATTGGGCTTGGCCTAGCACAGTGGGGACAATTAAATAAGCAGATCTGCATAGAGAGATGAATAATTTCCTAAGAGCAATTTAAATGCCCGATTAATCCAGAAGCCAATAATTTTGGGTGCTTCACAGAGCAACCGTATTTTCTCAGATTTTTCCAAACATTCAGAGAGATATTAGCTTGTGCTCTCAATTATGCAAACAGGTAAAGATTGTGATGTTGCTCAACAGCATACACGTTCCTTCCTTTGTAAACCCACTTTTGCACTGCCTGCGTAGGTTCCTGCTGCCTCTTTGCCCTTTTTTCCAACAAAAAGAACTGTGGCCACCAAGAGAGATATTTGTTACACTGAAAGAAGTCAGGATGTAACGTTTACTTGTATGCTTTCCTAGGAGGGTAGAAACATTGCTTATCTCTCCTGTGTGTGTGTGTCTGTACAGAGGGACTGTGATATTTCAGAAGAGAAGTTAAGGTGCCCAACTCCCATTTAAATTCAGTAGCGTTTGGGTTCCTAACTCCTTTAGGTTGTTTGAAAAGCTTAGCCATTCCGTTTAATGGCACTCTTTGTGTGGCCCAGACAATGCGCTCTCCACCGCTAAGTAGGACTAAAGGAATGGCCGTGAGCTCCACGGGAAGGTGGTGTGCTCCAGTGAAAGGCACTAGTCTGGAACTCGATAGACCTGGGTTCTATTCTTTGCTCAGCCATTGACGTGGTGGGTGACTTTGGATAGATTACTTCCCCTCTCTGTACCTTTGTTTCCCCTTCCTTGCTTTGTCTGCCTTGTCTATATAGACTGTAAATCCTCCAAGACAGGGACTGTTCTGTATGTGTATGTACAACCCTGACCTTGGTTGGGTCTCTAGGCAATACTGTAATCATAAGGACAGCAGGCCCCGTGTCTCCTGCCAGTATGACAGAAGGACCTCCACACAAGACTTGCATAGATCAACGTGGCTGCTGGCTATGGAGAAGCAGCAAGCCCGAAGACAGGCCACAGCAATGATCCACAGGAGTTGGAACGTCAACCCGATGCAAGTGAGGATGGCGTAAACATGAGCAGTACTCTTGTGTACTGTACACACGACTGTTAAGTTAATTAACTTAAGAGGCTGCATTGCGTCCCAAAGCTCTCAAAGTGCTGGGCCTTAGCTTCCCTAGGGATGCACTGCACCTTTTCCAGGAAAATCATTAAGCCCGAGTTGAAAACACTAGGCTTAAAATAATTATTTTTCCTTCCTTTAGATTTGGAATGACTATAAATTGCGATGGGATCCAATGGAATATGGTGGAATTGAATTTGTCCGGGTGCCAGCGGATAAAATTTGGAAACCTGATATCGTCTTGTATAACAAGTATAATGCTTTTTATGTTTGCCATCTTTCAAAGGTCACCGTTTTATATAAGATGCTGTTTCACTTCCATGTTCGTATTGTTTATATTGTCGTTTGTATTTCTAGTGCTGTTGGGGATTTTCAAGTCGAAAGCAAGACCAAAGCTCTTCTTAAATATGATGGGGTGATCACTTGGACTCCACCTGCTATTTTTAAAAGCTCCTGTCCTATGGATATCACATTTTTCCCCTTTGATCACCAGAATTGTTCACTGAAGTTTGGCTCTTGGACATATGATAAAGCCAAAATTGACCTCCTGATTATTGGATCCAAAGTGGATATGAATGATCTTTGGGAAAACAGTGAATGGGAAATAGTTGATGCTTCTGGCTATAAACACGATATAAAATATAATTGTTGTGAAGAGATCTATACAGATATAACATACTCCTTTTATATACGAAGGCTACCCATGTTTTACACCATTAATCTGATCATTCCCTGTCTCTTCATTTCATTCCTAACTCTGTTAGTCTTTTACCTTCCATCTGACTGTGGGGAGAAGGTTACCCTCTGCATCTCAGTACTACTTTCTCTGACTGTATTCTTGTTGGTGATCACAGAGATAATCCCATCAACCTCTCTTGTAATTCCACTGGTTGGCGAATACCTGCTCTTCACTATGATATTTGTGACCCTATCAATTGTCATCACAGTGTTTGTGCTGAACATCCATTACAGGACTCCAACCACACATAACATGCCCAATTGGGTAAAAGGCGTCTTTCTCAAGCTTCTCCCCAAAGTCCTGATGATGACGAGACCTCTAGACCAACAGAAGGAAGCCAGCTCTAAAAAGAGTAAAAAATGGCTTGCCACTAAATCTGGCAAAATTAAGCAATATGGAGATGTTAAATTATACAAGGAGCAGAGATGCTACCACTGTGACAAGGTGAACGAACTTGCTACCGACAAAAGAAGATTGAGCCCTCAGCCAATTGAATGGGGGACGGAGCACGTCGAGTACTCTGCTGAAGTCAGCGAGGTAATCAGCAGTGTTCAGTTCATCGCTGAAAATATGAGGAGACAAAATGAAACTAAAGAGGTAAGAGAGTTATTCGCACTGCCTGTGAACCTGCACTGCATTGTGAATCTTCCACTCCTGGCAGGGAGCGGTTGCGTGCATGAGATGTCCCACTGAAGTCACCGGTGCTGTTCTGTACCTTTCCAAAAAGTTACCAGATTTGTTTGGAGTGGTTTTTTAGTGTTGCTGCTTACTGTTCAGGGTTCTGCAGTTGTCTCTATGTTTACAGACTTCACTCCTAGAATGGACCCATCATCTGGAGCCACCCGTGTACATAGGTTCAGATTTCCCAAGTAGTACCTTACCAGCACTTTCACAGGCCTAAATTTTCCTCGGTGGAAAGTGATTTTGGGAGCCTCCATTTTTGGGGGCCCAACTTGAAACGCCTTAAAAGGGGCCTGATTTTCAGAGGGTGGGTGCTGGTCACTTTCTGAAAATAAGGCCCCTTTAAGGGGTTTCAAATTGGGATCCCAAAAACTGAGGTACCAAAATCACTAATGGCTGTTTGAAAATTGTGGCTGCAGAGGTCTCAGTTTCTTCATGGCTGTCCAATCCTTTCTCTTTAGTTAAGGTATCATAGACTTCGCCCCCCACATCCGTTACTAGCACCTCTCTTCCTTCCCATTTATTTGTAGAAGCGCTTCTTCTTCCCTAGAATCCCAGCGCAGTATCGCCTCAGTCTACATTTGGGGCCTGTGTCTTTCCCGGTAAGCTTTAACTGATGCCCTAATCTTGTGTAGCAGACTCAGGACTCCTCTGCTGGGAGTTAAAGGGGCTTTTCTTTCTTGAATGCTCCTTTCTCACAGCAGTTATAATGGGTTCTAATGCTTCCTTCCTCCCCCCCGCTCACAAGAGGCTCAGTCTTAAAAAAATGCTGAGAGGAGGGTTGGCAATTAAGGTGCAGAATCTGGATTCAGTTTGTTCTTCTGCGACAGACGTCCTGTGTGTCTTCGGGCAAGTCACTTAGGGGTCGAGTCACCAAGAAGTGTAGGTGTAGTGATGCTGAGCGTCACGTTTAGGCCCTTAGATGATCACTGGGATAAACAAAGCATGGGTTATGTGCCTAAGCTCCGTATGCAACGAATAGGGAGAAGCAAGCGCCTTAGAATGGAATAGGATTCACAAAAGCCCTCACGCTAGGTGGCTGCTCACCAGAGGCCAAGCCGAGGGCTGAGTGCTAAGCCCCGCCTCCCTCTGCCTGGGATTCTTAGCAGGCTTCGAGGTGGAGGGATTAAGTAGCCAAAAATAAGAAGGGTTTTAAAAACAAGCCTCGGTGTTCGACTAATGAGTTTGCTTGTGCAGAATAATGAATTTTTATCCCAACTGAGACAGATGTCGTAGGATGTGAGGCTCTGAGGGCAGTTTAGAATTCTAGGAACTCAAGGGCAGGATCCTCAGCAGGTGTAAATAAGGGCAGCTCCACTGAACTTAATTCAGCTTCGTTGGTTTATACCAGCTGGCCGTCTGACCGCCAGCGCTGGCAGAGAAGGTGAGCAGAGGCCAGATTGTGGGTCTGAAGGAGCTGGATCCCCGAAAGGGTAGGGGCTTTTGAGCAGGGCTAGATCAAGGAAGAGGCACAACCGGACATACCTAAGGCTCCTGGAGTCACATGAGCTCGGAGTCCCAACTGTCATTTAAAAAAATGGTTTCAAGCCTTGATGGATGCCAAGAAAAACCTGGCAATATGACCTATTGTCACTGATGCCTGACTGAGTCTGCAGGCAGCCTGAAATGATAGTTCTCAGGGGTGTGAGCTGTACCAGACAGCTCAGCTCTGAAAGCTGCTGCCAGCTCAAGAAGGGTCATGGCCGTGGTGTGGGGCTGGGACCATCGCTGTCCCATGTGAGGTACGACTCTGGCCCTGGATTGTCACTCTGCAGCAGGACCCCCAGGAATTCTGGCACACTAGGCCAGAGTGTGGCCTGGAGCCTGAGGAAGTGAACGCTGGATCGGGGCTTTGCCACCCTTTGAAAGGGCATAGAATGCATGTCTTTCCCTCCAGAGTGTAACATTGCATTACCAAACTCTGTAACCAGTGCTTGTGGACTATGGTAGGGCAGGTTCACTGGTGCATTTCAGCTAACTCAAGATGACAGCAGCTTTGCATTCCGAGGACTTTTGCTTCTGTTCAAATGGGGGGCATTCTTTGGCAAGCTTTGACTTAATCCTTCGTACGCATCAGAACAACTCTTGCTGCTTAGGCCCAGCAAGGAGAGAAGGCTGGAAGGTGTCAAAAACCGGTGTCAAAAGAACAGCAGCACTTTGAAATGTGGACAAAGTGTTACAGAAATTGAGGCTGTAAAAGTGGCTGTATTTGCATTCACACAGAGCACAGCAGCAAGCTTTGGAAGTAGCAAAAGTGCCGTAAATATAAGAAACGAGGTAGTTGAGATACTGTAGTGTATTGGGCCAACTAGTTTTCGTGAGAGAGACAAGCATCTTAGCTTACACTTATCTCTTCTTCCGGGCTGGGAAGGGAACCTCACAGCTAAAAGCAAGGTGGAGCACATTGCTTATCATGAGGAGGTCCAGCTGGTCCACCTTGCATTTAGCAGCAACATTCAGAGTTAGTTTGCCAAGTCTGAAGAAGAGCTCTGGGTAACTTGAAAGCTTGTCTCTCCCCGAACTGATCTTGGTCCACTGAAAGATATTGCATCACCCGCCTTGTCTCTCTGCAATCCTGGGACGGACCCGGCTACCACAACCCTGCATATAAAACTGAGAAGGCTGCTGAAAAGGGAAGGAGACATAAAAGGGACAATGTCAGCTCAGAGTTAGCCACAAAAAAAATAATATTCCAGGGCTAAGTACCAGTGAAAACGAGCCTCAGAAGGCCTAGGTGGGTCAGTTTTGTTTGGATACAGCTTCTCTATGTTTTATATTTACTTTCTGAACTTGCTGAGTCAGCAAAATGGAGCTAGAAATCTTGCAGAAACAGCCTCTCTCATGTGAATGCCAGTAGATCCTGCTGATATGCTGGCCAGAAATATCATAAGCACAGGGCAGAGGCCAAATATATTCACCGTGCCAGTCTTAGGCCTGACATACGTGCTGCTGGTGCTTTGTTTTCACTTTTAATTTGATGGTTTTGCTAATAATAGATGGCGACGGTTTAAGGCTTAAGACGGTTTAAGATTTTAATGGACAATAGCATCCTGTTTGGTTTGTAGTCCATTGATTGTCCTGAAAGCACTTAGGCCCCAATTAAGAAAAGCACTTGAGCACATGCTTGGCTCAATCATTTAAGAACTTTGCTATATATTACAGGTCTGATTCCCCATTTTGGACTGACATTGGTGGAGTTTGACCAGGACAATTGCGGAATATCACAGTGGTGAATTAGGCCGCAGATGTGAACAGTCTCTTGAATAAGCTGTTCGGCCAAATTCTTCCGTTACACCAGTAGAAATCTGGAGGAACAAACTCCATTTGCTTCACTGGATTTCCAACAGTGTAACTGAGAGCAGGGTTTGACTAATTTCCTCTATTTTCTTATTTGTTGCAACATTTTTTCTCTTTCCTTTTGTAGGTTTTTGAGCTTTTTGGTTTTTATCCTAACCGTGAACTAATGAGATTGATTCTTATAGCCCATATTTTTTCCCTGCCTTAAAGTCTTAGAGTCAAATTCTGCTCTCCAATTCATCAGTTAATCTGGATTTACATGGGTATACCTGAATCTAATCCTACGGCTATCATCTACCGTGGTTCTGTTGTTTGCAGCTGATGCAACAAACTTAGCCAAGGGTTTGCAGTTGTGTCCAAGGTTTTTCAAAAGTCATTTGTGATTTTTGAGTGCCCAACTTTAGGCACATTGAAGGGCTGAGTATTCACTCTCAGGAAATCAGGCCCCTTTGAACATCCAAAAATTGAGGCAAGCATTAGTCACTTTTGTAAATTTCATAGCTCATGTGTATTCTTCTTCCCGACTCTCACAACTCCCTTACTCAATATAATTATTTCTAGCAGGGGATCAAATGAACCCATGACATGTATAGTATGTTTAATGTGGTTAATCCTTTTTTTTCTGCATTGCAGGTGGAGGATGACTGGAAATACGTGGCTATGGTGATAGACAGGATGTTCCTTTGGGTATTCATCGTTCTCTGTGTGTTTGGAACAGGAGGGTTATTTCTGCAGCCACTGATAGCAGACACATAATGCTGGCTGGCTTTTGTTTAGTCCGATTCCATACTTTTTTGAAGATTCAGACATCTCCTCCACTTTCTGTTGTTACACTCGGCTCATCCTCCAAGGGTCTGCAAAGCACTGCTGTTAAGATGATGTTCCCTCTGGCTAAGAGATCAGGGTGTGGCTTCCTCTTGCAACAGTCAAAGGGCGAGAGAAGGCATTTCATCCTGCATTCAGTTTCAGACTGTAGCATATCACCGTCGAATGCCACTGACTGACTTCAAGGGTTGTCTGCCGGCTCTCCACCGGGCTGATGACACCATAAAATGACTGGGCATGTTGCACATACACTGATGATCCCTTTGGGGATGTCTGTGGCAACACCTGCTCCCCTAGGAGGAGATTTTCAAAATCCATCGGCCTAACTTTGCTCCAACAGAAGCAGAGCTAGGCTAGTGGGAATTTTACCATTGCCTCAATTGAACTCAGAGTTAGGCCAGCGCTGGACCCCTGGAAAATCCCCTGCCTAAATGTATTCTAGATCTCTTGCTTCTGCCAACAAGCACACCCTAAACATTGTATGTGTTTATTTTGCTGTCTTTATATCCATTTAGTACTCTTCACTTACAGCACTCGGATTACGCATGACAATAGAGCTGAATGTGTTGATGTTTTGTTGTATTATTACAGTGAAGCCATCAATGTGAAAAAAAGTACTATAAAAACCAAAATATGACCAGAGTGGTCAACAGGTGGACCACGAGCCAAATCCGACCCGCCAGATGCTTTTGAATGGACCCTGAAATATTTTTATTTACTTATCATTATTATTATTATGATTATAATTATTGTTAATTTTTTTATTATTTTCTCTGGAATTTGGACCTTGACTATACTTTAAACAAGAAATTTGGACCTTGGCAAAAAATAATTGACTAACTCTGAAACAGACCAATGGGGACCCAATTCAAGAAAAAAGCTCTCCATCTTCTGCATTGTGACCAACTTAAGGTCCTGATTCAGCGAAGCTGTTAATCACAGGGCTTAATTTTAAGTTTATGAATACATTCCATGGAAGTCAACCAGACGTAAGCAAATGCTTCAGTCCTGCAAAGACATGTGGTTAACTTTTTGCACTACACATAGGCCCATTGACTTCAATTATACCATTCACAGTGGATAAAATTAAACATGTGTGTAAATTAAGTGTGGAGATATTTTTACACCTTTTCCTGGTTTAACACAGGGTCTCTGCCTGGACATGTTCCTTAGGACTCAAGCCTGCATCCCTTATTAAGAGACAAAATGTCCATTGAAGTCAGTGGATGTTTTTAGTGATATAAGCAATGGAAGAGCCTGTCTCTTTCATGGGAAAAGATTTCTGACTATGACCTGGGTACAGTGGCCATGTGCTGTCCTTGATGCATGCAATATGTAGATAAAAGTTCTGATTGTCAGAGTTTCCTGGACTGATGCAATTTCTTATAACAAAAGAACATTTTTTAAAATAATATAACACAGTTAGCAGGTACTTAAGAACTCGGATTACTTAAAAGATTGTTTATTTCAAATGAGTATAGATCACTGAGTAGAGGGGTTTGATTTATGCCATAAATCAACACGGGCATGAAAAAAAATATCATTTTCCTATTACAGTATTTGAAGTGTATAGCAGGAAAATTATATTCCTTAAATATAATAATACAACCAGTGTTGTTTGTGACATAGTAGCATGCTGCTCAGTCATGTACCATGACTGCTATGCAGATGTTTGACCACGCATGCTTTATCTCATTAGCCATTACTTAAAAAAGCCTCTGGAGCACGCCTATTTGAGGAATATTTGTGGTTTTTTTAATGAGGACTTGAAGGGATACTGTCAAGTAGAATTATTTTTTTGAATTCACTGAATTGTGGATGGAAAGGGCAGTTGGGGCCTGAATTCTGATATTGGTGCATGGGCAGTGCCTGCTCTCTACCATTTACATTACTGTTATTTGCAAACAAACAGAAGCCAGATAAGGAAAGAGTTGCAGTTGAAAGTGTAAAGCAGTACTTGTGGCAGCTTAGAGACTAACAAATTTATTAGAGAATAAGCTTTCGTGAGCTACAGCTCACTTCATCGGATGCATTTCGATGAAGTGAGCTGTCGCTCACGAAAGCTTAAGCTCTAATAAATTTGTTAGTCTGTAAGGGGCCACAAGTACTGCTTTTCTTTTTGCGAATACAGAATAACCCGGCTGCTACTGTGAACCTGTCGATTGAAAGTGTGTTTCAGTGGAGGCCAGGGCCCAGAAGCTAACACCTCAGAAACAATAGGATACTTTCTTTAACACAAATTTTAGAGAATAGTGTTAAAAATTTCTGAAAATGTGTAGTTAAGGCATCCAGCCACTTATCAGCCCTCAGTGTCACCCCACCTAACTTACACCTCCACTTCTCCATCAAACACCCTTCCTCACTATAGATCCAGGGGACTAAGGGACCCCTCTGTACGCAGCTGGCAATCCAGCTTGTTGAACTCTAGCTCAGGTGAAAGGCGTGAGTTTGGTGTTTCACGGTGGCAAGTATTTTGTTGCAGTAAGTGCAACTTGTCCAATATTGGTGGCCACGTGATGACATTGACATTGGTGATGTTAAACGGCTTAAAAGCTGGCTACCTGATAGGTCCCAAAAAGTAATTGCAAAGGGGAATCATCACTGAGCAGGTGTGTTATTAATGGGGTCCCACACGCACCAGTTCTTCGTATTTTTATCAATGACCTAGAGGAAAACAAAAAATCACGAATAAAGTTTGCAGAGGATACAGAAATGGAAGGGGATGGTAATGATTATGAAGAGAGATCAGTGATCCAGAACCATCTTCATTCCTTGGTAACTCGGCACAGCCAAGTAATATGGACATTTAATACAGCTAACTATAAAGGTATACATATAAAGTGGATAGAAAGCTGGCTAGATCATCAGGCTCAATGGGCAGTGATCAATGGCTCCATGTCTAGTTGGCAGCCGGCATCAAGCGGAGTGGTCCAGGGGTCAGTCCTGCGACTAGTTTTGTTCAACATCGTCATTAATGATGTGGATGATGAGCTGGATTTCACCCTCAGCAAGTTCGCGGATGACACTAAGCTGGGGGGAGAGGTAGAAAGGATGGAATCTAGGGATAGGGTCCAGAGTGACCTATACAAATTGGAGGAGGTCTAACTTGAATATTAGGAAAATCTATTTCACTAGGAGGGTGGTGAAGCACTGGAATGGGTTCCCTAGGGTAGTGGTGGAATCTTGACCTTAGAGGTTTTAAGGCCCAGCTTGACAGAATGATTTAGTTGGGAATTGGTCCTGCTTTGAGCAGGGGGTTGGACTAGATGACCTCCAGAGATCTCTTCCAACCCTGATATTCTATGATTCTACATCTAGGAAGAAAGAACATAGGCCGTACAGATAAGATGGCGCTCTATCCTAGGAAGCAGTGTCTGTGAACAAGATTTGGGGATTGTGGTGGAAAAGCAGTTGAACAGTTGAACATAGTGGTCAAAAGAGCTAATGTGATTCTGAGAGGCATAAACATGGGACTCTCAATTAGGCATAGAGAGATTCTTTTACCTCCGAATTTGTCTCTGCTGTGGTTGTTAGTGGAATATTGTGTCCTGTTCTGGTATCCACAATTCAAGAAGGATATTGGCAAATTGGTGAGGGGTCAGTGAAAAGCAATGAGATTGTTATGCTAAATAGGTTCATTGAGTCTTTCAGTACAGGACATATTTTCTAATCCTTCAGTCAAAGAGAAGCTTAAGTGGTGCAGACAGCTACAGCGGCACAGGAGCTAGCAAACAGAGCTCTAAATAGGGGAGTTTGAGTGGGAGTTTGAAAGGGGAGTTTGTGTTGCGGTGCCTGTTTGGGGTTTGTTTTGCTGTGGGGGGGGGTGGTCTTTTTGTGTGGCTTGGATTTCCCAGATTAATAGGACTTATGTGGGAAGGCGATGACAGATATGGAGGCAGCTGTGGGAGTGACTCATGTGGTGGAAGACACATTGAAGATGACTGGATGTGGAAGCTGTGGTATGTACATGATCCTGGAGAGGGGACCTGGTAAGAGTTTTTTCTCCATGAAATGCCATCTGACAGAGCTGTTGGAGGAAAAGATCCGAGCTTTGGAGCTGCAGGTGGAAAGTCTCGTTGAGTTTAGGAAGGGGTTTGGGCAGATGATAGAGCAAAAATATGACGTATCTGAAGGGAAAAGCTCAGACTCACAGATGGAAGCAGGGCAGGGGAATTCTTAGGGGAGACTGGGTGAGGAAAGTGGTCAGTGGAAATATGTGACTCAAAGAACCAGGCAGAGAAAAAGACGGGCTAGTGAAGGAGAAATAGAGCTTACGAACAGGTTTGCAGAGTTGGAAAATGAAGAAGGGGCTCAGCAGGTACTTGTTGAAGGTGGAAGGGCAAGCAAGAAGATAAGAGAGGCTAGTCCTATAGGAAAAGCGGAAGAGTCAAGGGAGACTACACCAAATATGAGCCCCAGAAAGATAAAGGATGGGTTGAAGAAGAATATAAGGGAAAATAGGAATGGAAAGAACTTGCAGCCAGAGGGAATGGGGAGAGACTGGAGAATAGCACTGTCACCAGGAAAAGGCAGGTCTATGTGATCGGGGACTCTTTATTGAGAAGAATAGACAGGCCTGTAACTAGAGCTGATCCAGAGAATAGAAGGGTGTGCTGACTTCCGGGTGCTAAGATACGGGATGTAGACCTGAGGTTGAAAAGGATCCTAAAGGGAGCGGGAAAGAATCCCCTAATTATCCTTCATGTGGGAACAAATGATACGGCTAGATTCTCGCTGGAAAGTATTAAGGGAGACTATGCTAGGCTGGGGAAGACGCTTAAGGAAATTGAGGCTCAGGTGATCTTTAGCGGGATCCATCCTGTTCCTAGAGAAGGGCAACAAAGGTGTGACAAGATTATGACTGTCAACAGATGGCTTAGGCAGTGGTGCTATAAGGAGGGCTTTGGGATGTATGACCACTGGGAGGCATTCACGGACAGAGGTCAGTTCTCTCGGGATGGACTTCATCTCAGTAGGGAAGGAAATAGACTTCTAGGATCGAGGCTGGCACAACTGATAAAGAGAGCTTTAAAATAGGAATCTGGGGGAGATGGATGGGAGATTTCCAGAAAATCTCCACGCCAGATTTTAGCATTGAGAGGGAAGAAGATGAAGTAAGAAAGGATACAGCCGTGGGTAGGAAAAAGTACATAAGGAGTGAGGGCGGTGTGGATACTAGTCTAATAGTATAAACTGGCTGTAGAATGACTGTGCCTAATAGGGTACAAAATGTGAGCGAGGCGAAACAGCAAAAATTAAGATGTTTGTACACTAATGCGAGGAGTCTAGGTAACAAAATGGAGGAACTAGAGCTACTGGTGCAGGAAGTGAAACCAGATATTATAGGGATAACAGAAATATCGTGGAGTAGTAGTCAAGACTGGACTACAGGTATTGAAGGGTATGTGCTGTTTAGGAAAGACAGAAACAACGGTAAAGGATGTTGAGTAGCATTGTATATAAATGCTGAGGTAGAATGTAAAGAAATAAGAAGCGATGCAATGGATAAGACAGAGTCCGTCTGGGCAAAAATTACATTGGGGAAAAAAGTATTAAAGCCTCTCCTACGACAGTGTTTGGGGTGTGCTATAGACCTCCGGGATCTAATTTGGATATGGATAGAGCCCTTTTTAATGTCTTTAATAAAGTAAATACTAATGGAAACTGCGTGATCATGGGAGACTTTAATTTCCCAGATATAGACTGGAGGCCAAAGTGCTAGTATTAAAAATTGGGCTCAGATTTTCCTAGATGCTATAGCTGATGGATTCCTTCATCAAGTACTTCCTGAACCGACTAGAGGGGATGCCATTTTACATTTAATTTGGTGAGTAGCGAGGATCTCATAGAAGAAATGGTTGTAGGGGACAATCTTGGCTCAAGTGATCATGAGCTAATTCAGTTCAAACTAAATGGAAGGATTAACAAAAATAAATCTGCAACTAGGGTTTTTGATTTCAAAAGGGCTGACTTTCAAAAATTAAGGAAATTAGTTAGGGAAGTGGAATGGACTGAAAAACTTATGGATCTAAAGGTAGAGGAGGCCTAGGATTACTTTAAATCAAAGCTGCAGAAGCTATCGGAAGCCTGTATCCCAAGAAAGGGGAAAAAATTCATAGGAAGGAGCTGTAGACCAAGCTGGATGAGCAAGATTCTTAGAGAGGTGATTAAGAAGAAGCAGAAAGTATACAGGGAGTGGAAGATGGGCGGGATCAGCAAGGAAAGCTACCTAATTGAGGTCAGAACATGTAAGGACAAAGTGAGACGGGCTAAAAGTCGAGTAGAGTTGGACCTTGAAAAGCGAATTAAAACCAATAGTAAAAGGTTCTATAGCAATATAAATAAGAAGAAAACTAAGAAGGATGAAGTAGGGCCGCTTAACACTGAGGATGGAGTGGAGGTTAAAGATAATCTAGGCATTGACCAATATCTAAACAAATACTTTCCCTCAGTCTTTAATAAGGCTAAAGAGGATATTAGGGATAATGGTAGCCTCACAAATTGTAAGGAGGATATAGAGGTAGATATTACCATATCAGAGGTAAAAGCGAAACTGAAACAGCTTAATGGGACTAAATCCGGGGGCCCAGATAATCTTTATCCAAGAATATTAAAGGAATTGGCAATTTTTAATGAATTTTTAAGGAATTTTTAAAGAATTTTTAATGAATCTGTAAACTCAGGAATAGTACCGAGTGATTGGAGAATTGCTAATATAGTTCCTATTTTTGAGAAAGGAATGAAAAATGATCCGGCTAACTATAGACCAGTTATTTTGACATATGTAGTTTGCAAGGTCCTGGAAAAAATTTTGAAGGAGAAATTAGTTAAGGACATTAATTGGGACAAAATACAATATTGTATTACGAAACTTAGATCGTGCCAAACCAACCTAATCTCCTTTTTTGAAAAAGTAACAGATTTTTTAGATAAAGGAAATGCAGTGGATCTAATCTACCTAGATTTCAGTAAGGCATTTGATACCGTGTCACATGGGGAATTATTAGTTAAACTGGAGAAGATGGGGATCAATATGAACATCAAAAGGTGGATAAGGAATTGGTTAAAGGGGAGACTGCAACGGGTCCTACTGAAAGGCGAACTGTCAGGTTGGAGGGAGGTTACCAGTGGAGTTCCTCAGGGATCGGTTTTGGGACCAATCTTATTTAATCTTTTTATTACTGACCTTGTCACAAAAAGTGGGAATGTGCTAATAAAGTTTGCAGATGATACAAACCTGGGAGGTATTGCCAATTCGGAGAAGGATCGGGATATTATACAGGAGGATCTGGATGACCTTGTAAACTGGAGTAATAGTAATTGGATGAAATTTAATAGTGAGAAGTGTAAGGTTATGCATTTCGGGATTAATAACAAGTATTTTAGTTATAAGTTGGGGACGGATCAATTAGAAGTAAAGGAAGAGGAGAAGGACCTTCATAGGATGACTATGAGCTGCCAATGTGATATCGCTGTGAAAAAAGCTAATGCGGTTTTGGGATGTATCAGGAGAGGCTTTTCCAGTAGGGATAAGGAGGTTTTAGTACCGTTATACAAGGCACTGGTAAGACCTCACCTAGAATACTGTGTGCAGTTCTGATCTCCCATGTTTAAAAAGGATGAAGTCAAACTGGAGCAGGTACAGAGAAGGGCTACTAGGATGATCCGAGGAATGGAAAACTTGTCTTATGAAAGGAGACTTAAGGAGCTTGGCTTGTTTAGCCTAACTAAAAGAAGGTTGAGGGGAGATATGATTGCTCTCTATAAATATATCAGAGGAATAAATACAGGAGAGGGAGAGGAATTATTTACGCTCAGCACCAATGTGGACACAGGAACAAATGGGTATAAACTGGCCACCAGGAAGTTTAGACTTGAAATCAGACGAAGGTTTTTAACCGTCAGATGAGTGAAGTTTGGAATAGCCTTCCAAGGGAAGCAGTGGGGGCAAAAAATCTATCTGGTTTTAAGACTCTACTCGATAAGTTTATGGAGGAGATGGTATGATGGGATAATGGCATTTTGGTAAGTAATTGATCTTGAAATATTCAGGGCATATAGGCCAAATCCCCTGAGATGGGGGTATTTCCTGGGTATCAGGCTGGGGACCTTAGTTTCTGTGAAGCTATGAGTCTATGGTGACTTGGTTAATGGCTATACATAGCTCTAGAGGTAACAAATTTTTGCTAATGGGCTCTTCAATCTAGCAGAGAAATGGCTAACAATCGCCAATGGCTGGAAGTTGAAGTTATACCAGTGAAGACAAGTAATATAGCTTACATTTTTATTAATAATGAGAATAATTACTCAGAAGATCAATATATTGTGATTCATGGTGGATTCTTGATCACTGGCAATTTTTAAATCCAGACAGGCTGTCTTTCTGAACTATTACCTTCAGACATGATTTTTGGGAGGTTCTCTTGCCTGTTCTGTTGACACATGGCGTTTTCTGAGCAGTGGCATTCCAGCTACAGTTTCAGAAACAAGCTGCACTTTCCATTGATCCTCACCTTGGCCAGCAGGGTCATGCTCTGACTTTGGTGTGCTCTAAATGTCCTTGCCAATGACGATAATCACAGGTTTCAGAGTAGCAGCCGTGTTAGTCTGTATTCGCAAAAAGAAAAGGTGCCACAAGTACTCCTTTCCTAATGACGATAATGTCACTGATCTGCGCTCACTGTTGCATCTTGGGCATAGAAAACTCCAGCCTCAGCAGTTTCTCTCCTGTGATGGATTTCATGTTGTGGTTCAATTACCATTTTGGCTAAACCCAGTGGGTCTGGGGCAATTTATCGCCGCTGGGGCCCAGTTAAGTCTCTTCTCCATTTTTTTACCAGCTGTGTTGTGAACAGAGCTCAGCAAGAAACAATTGTTCTGTCCCACAAACATTGCTGAGATTGCAAATTTTTTTCTCCATGCTGCACTGGCACAAATCCTTGCAAAAAAATTTTCAACCAAAGAGAAGCCTGCTTCACCCTAGAACAGCCAATAGCCTGGTGCATAGGGCCCTCCCCGGGTATGTGAAAGACCAACATTCCGAGCCCTACTCTGCGTGATTGGGAGCAGGAAGCTGGAGCTGGTGCACCTACTCACCAGCTGAATGCGCCAGGCTCACGGCTCTTCTGAGGCAGAGATGCCCAGATCATCCAGCCTGGACTGGAGGGTGGCTTTGTTGACATTGCAAAAATAAGGGTCAAACTTTCCATTTCAATGACTGCATTTTTCAACATAAAACGTGAGAAGTCCAGCCCAGCACTGGCTGAAAACTATGAGGAAAGCTTGCGGTGCGTCTTTCTAGGTGACAGATGATCAGGTCACACTGTGTCTTGGAGCAGGGAATTGACAATGAAAGACCTTTTACTCATCTGGTATGCTGAGAGCATCATATACTCTTCTTCTGGGCACTTTTCTTGGGGTGAAGTCAGCCTAAACCATCCTAAGGGACAGTTATACCAAATCTATAGTGCCATAAAGGCAAAAATGCAATGTGATAGCTAGCTTTGGGAAGCTGATGAATAAAGCACTGACAGCGTTCTCAAACTCATATCCATCATTAACAGCAGTGAATTAAGCCACTGGTAATTGCTGAAGAGTTTAATTTAAAACAAACCGCACCCCCCAAGACGACAGGCAAACAGTGTAACAAGTTGTAGTATTACATATCCTTGCTAACCACGCTGTAAATCGGCATCGATCCATCAGCCTCAGTGGTGCGCTGCCAGTTTAACCATTGGAGGGCAGGGCAACAAGACTGCGATGCTGTGGTCTCGGTCACCCTTTTTGATGGCAAGGCAGATGCGCCCACTTCTAAGAGC
Organism: Dermochelys coriacea; assembly: GCF_009764565.3. Lineage (NCBI taxonomy): Eukaryota > Metazoa > Chordata > Testudines > Dermochelyidae > Dermochelys > Dermochelys coriacea. The sequence continues at coordinate 131,350,179 of NC_050072.1, forward strand.
CTGAGCGAGGAAAGTGCTTATGCATGTGCTTTAGTTCAGGAGTTCTCAACCTTCTGAGCCCCCCCCCCCCACGCTATAAAAATGCCAGGGCCCAGCGGGGGACTCAGGGCTCTGAGGGGAGGGGGAGGGAAGAGAACCTTGGGCATAGGCGTAGTTTGACTTCTATTTTGGGGCAGGAAAGGGCCAGTGGGGCTCAGGTCAGCTCTTCAGGGCAGGGGCTAGGGAGGGAGCGCCATGTCCACCCCCTGACTCACCTCAGCAAGCCACCCACCTGTCTGGTTGGGGTGGGGAACGAAAAGTTATCACTCAAAGAGGTGAAGTGCTCATCTCAAACATTTGGAAAACAGCTCAGGGTGCAGCGGGGAGATAGGGGCTGTGTGCAGTCAGGGGGGGGTTAGAGCCTTGGTGGAGACAGGTAGCAAGGTGCAGGGAGGAATGTCAAGGAGTTGTGTGCTTGGAAGGGGGTAGCTGAGCATGCAGGGAAGGGTACTTAGGGTTTGTATGCAGTCAAGGGGGGTAACTCAGGGTGCAGGGAGAGGTAACTAGGTGCTTTGTGTGGACAGGGGGTAGCTCAGGGTTTAATGGTGGGGTTAGCTAGGGTCTATGTTCAGTCAGGGGGTTAGCTCAGGGCACAGAGAGGGGGAAGCTAGGGGCCATGTGTGGGCAGGGGGTACCTCAGGCTGCAGTGAGGAGGTAATTTGGGTGCAGACAGGGAGTATCTAGCAACTGTGGGCGGGTAGGGTTAGCTCAGGCAGGTGGTAGCTAGAGGCTGTGTGCTAATAGGGAGTGTAGCTCAGAGTGTAGAGAGGGAGGACTATGTACAGGCAGGGGTAACTAGGGGCTGTGTGCAGGCAGGGGTATAGCTCAGGGTGCCGGGAGGGGATAGCTAGGGGCTGTGTGCAGATAGGGTCATGTTATGTACCCCTCCCTTTTATGCTTGCTTCCCTCATGTTTTTGTGCCCCCTCACATTCAGAGTCAGGTGAGCATTACCTAATCAGAGTCCCAAACTGACCAAAGGAATGGGGGTGACTCACTCGAGAGACCAACAGCTCCTTCGTTGTTACCTAGGCCAGTGTGGGCTGGGTTTGTCCCATACATCCCCTGATGAGGTATGAACTGCCCCTCTGCTTCTAGAGAATTTCTGCCTGGGCTTGCTTTAAGCCATGGGGATACATTTTTCAGCCTCATAACTATATACATGAAATTACAACCTATAACATTACTATAAAAATGATTACTATAACATTACCATAACAACAATGCTCAGTACATCAGGAGCCTTCTGAAGACATCCAACTTGACAAACTTTGCATTAGATTAGATTACATTCATATTACAAGGATGAACATGAGGTTGCTGGGTGTTCCCCTGAGGTACAGAACATCACAGGAGGGTAGCTCAGACTGATGGGAGGGAGTAGTTAGGGGTTGTGTACAGACAGGGAGTACCTCAAGGTGCAGCGACGGGGTAGCTGGGGGGGGGGGGCAGAGTGGTTACTCAGGAGGCAGGGAAGGGATAGCTCAGGGCCTGTGTGCAGGCGGGGGCTGGCTCAGGGGCAGAAAGGAGTAGCTAGGGGCTAATTTCAGGCAGGGGTAGCTCAGAGTGCAGGGAGGGGGTAGTTCAGGATGCAGAGAGGGGTAGCTGGGGGCTGTGAGCAGGCAGGCGCTAACTCGGAGTGAGGGGAGGGGGTAGCTGGGGGCTGTGTGCAGATAGGGAGGGTAGCTCTGGGTGCAGACAGGGAGTAGCTCAGGATGCAGAGTGGGGATAGATAGGGGCTGTGCACTGGTGGGAGGTAGTTTAGGGCAAATGAAAACCAACTTGGCAGAGCACCAGCGTCTTCTACGCTCGATGTCCCCCGTTGGCTTGTCTAGAAGAGAAATCCTTGAGGCAAATCCCATAATATAAATCGTCCTACTGTACACTTACGCCCCATGCCATAGATGTCTATTAGGGACATGGAGCATCTCTGTAATAGTTTATAAATATTGTGTGGTGACCTGGTGGTTGGGATGCTCACTGTGTGAATACATTGGTTTAATTTAATGCGGAGTGATGGAAAAGTAAGCAGCAAGGCAAACTGATGACTGGAGTGACAGAAGGGTCCTAAAAGTGGAACAGGGCTACTGGTACCCGAACCATGGCTCTGCCCTCCACACACCACCCGCTCCTCCCAAGACTCCATCCCCCACTTGCTCCTCTCTGCCCCCTCCACCTCGTCACTCGCCCTTACCCCCAGTAAAATGTGGGAGGGCATAGGCCTCTGTTCCAGCGCCCCTGACCAGAGATAAAATCTTTACAGGCCAACAGGAGAGCTCATGGTCCTGAGAAGACTGGCTCAACTGCCTGGTGTCCCAGCCAACTCTATTGGACCACAAGGCAGTAAATTCCAGGAGCTGAAGGGACAAAGCAACTGGAATGAGGAGTGGGGGAGCTGTTGAGAAGCAGGTCAGGAGAACAGAGTGACAGAGACCGACCTCCATGGGGGAAAGCCAAATAAGTTAGGTCTGGTGGTGTCACCTGTCACCACCACAGAGGGCCAGGTGTGCCATACCTACGGTACAATCTAGACTGACAAATAGCTGTGGCCCTCTGTGGCTTGCACTCACTGGACAGCTGGGCTTGCTCAAAAGCATCAGCCAATGTAGCCATCTCTACTACAGCTTTTAAAGATTTATTCCAGACTGGTTTTCACATAATCAGTGCATATACTCAAGAAATGTTCTTGACCAATGAGCATCTACAACCCCTTTTTCCTTGAACCCACTTTCTTATTAGGTTACACAAGTTATAAATAGGACTCATGTCAGCTCCCCTTTTAAGATTTTAAGATTTAAGATTTTAAGATTGCTAAATTTCAACCCATACACTTCAGGAATCATTTGAAAATTTTGTAAAATGTATTTCAGAAATTCAGAATATATTAAACGTCCCTGAATTGGTGGTCCATTAAATACAGTCAAAGCTTTACTAGTTTTGCAACTAGTGTGGTGACTTTCTTGTGCTCAGGACTCATCAAATTCACGTCACTTTTCAAAAGCAATGAGGTAGTCCTCAATGCAGGCTGTCTCTTTGCATGCAGGACACAACTTGTCTAAGCTGAGGGTCCCTTGGGTGTGGGGAGATGTTGTTGACTCTGGGATCTTCCCATGTTTTTCTATCAGGGTCTCATATTTCCTCTCTTTTTCCTTGTCTAAATGGCTTTTCTATGGGCAGCTTCCCCAACTTCCTGTGCAGTGGTTGTTTCTTTCAGTCTCATTTCCACCTGTCATTTCTGGAATTCACATTCTTTCTCTCTTTCTTCTGCTTCTAAGCTGGCTAACTGTAGTTTTGCAGCTGTTCTGCTGGCGCTTATTTTTGTGCTTTACTGTTTCTAGTTCCTTCACCCGAAATATGCAAACAGAAAACAATAAACTGGAACTACTTTTTGACTGTTTCCAGCCACCACACTTGAGACTCACTTAAAATAGCTAGGCCAGTGCTTAGAGTGTAAACTTCATTTAAAATAACAAGCTGTGCATGTATCCTGCTGACTATCCCACTGTAATATACCCAGGTACAATCTGGACTGATGGACAGCTGTGTCCCCTCAGTTCTCCACTTCTGGTCTGCTCACACACAGCCTCCAGCATGTAAGTTACTCCCAGCTTTACAGTATGAGTGGTACGGGCAGCCACTCTTGAATTACACTGCAGGGTAACACCAGCCAATTCCCAGTCCCAGACTGTCCCCCAGAAATGTGCGTCTTGCACTGCCCAGCCCTCTCCTGGACAACACAAGTTCATATAAAGGTCCGTCATTTTATTAATAAAAAATAATATGCACAAATCCTGTTATCTCAAATGGAGTTTCCCAAACACTTCAGTCCAAGCACACTGGTTTAGATAAAACAACTTTATTAACTACAAAAGCTAGACATAAAGTGAATACAAGTAATGGGGTATGCAAGTCAGAATTGGTTAAAAAAATAAAATGCAGCTAAGGCCTAAATTAACAACCTCGTTTGAATTCAAAGCAAAGGTCTCTCTCACCACATGTTTCAACAGTCTTACTAGCTGAATTTCTTCCAGTCAGGATCCCTCCCCCTGGTTGCTTCCTTTGTTCTTCAGGTGTCGTGGATGCCATGAGTAGCAAGAAAGAGGAATAATTTGTGGTGTCTGCTCTCCCTTCTTATGCTTTGCATTCTTATAGTTCTTTGTCTTATTCAGGAAGCATTTCCAGCTGAGATTCAGGAGACAGAAAGTCTGTGTGGATGGAAACTCCAAGCTGTTTATTTGTCAAGATGTAGATTTTTCGCCCATGCACTCTTTTCTGCTGAAGAGTGCCCATTTAACCAGGTGATAGTCCATTTGATTTTGATGATATCTGGTTGAGACATCAGCTTGCCTTTTGTTTCTGAATAACTGGTTCATGGCTGCTCCCCAGACTTGGAACATGTCTTAGTATTATCCTACAGAGGAATCTTATATCTTTACACAATGTTGCCACACATATTTTACCAGTACGATAATGATCAGCAAATTATGAATTTTCAAATGATTCCTCACAAGGCATACTTTGTACAAAATGTATTGTAGTCCTGTAAAAGGTGTGAATACAGGGCTACAGACCATCACAGGCGGGCCTTAGGTAAGACAGACTAGACTGTAGACTGTTATTTCAAAGTCCTTTTTCTCTTAGGTTATGCTTGGTACAGTTAGGGTTAAACAATACTATGGCTGTCTGGTCCCCAGATGAGGACGGGTCAGGTCCCGGAAGAATGGAGAAGGGAAAGCACAGTACCTATCTTTAAAAAGGGGAACAAAGAGGATCCAGGGAGTTATAAACCAGTCAGCCTAACTTCAATATCTGGAAAGCTACTGGAACAAATTATTAAACAATCAATTTGTAAAAACCTAGAGAATTATAGGGTTTTAAGGAATAGCCAGCATGGATATGTCAAGAACAAGTCATGCCAAATCAACCTAATTTTCTTCTTTGACAGAGTTACTGGCTAGTGGATAGGAGGGAAGCTGTAGATGTGATGGATCTTGATTTTAGTAAGGCTTTTGACATAATCCCACATGATAGTCTCATAAACTAAGCTGGGAAATGTGGTGCACAACTGATTGAAACACCATACTCAAAAAGTAGCTATCAGTGCTTTGCTGTCAAACTGTGAGGATGTACCTAGAAGAGTCCTGCCAGGGTCAGTCCTGAGTCCAGCACTATTCAATATTTTCATTAATGTCTTGGATAACAGAGTGGAGAATGTTTATAAAATTTGAAGGCGACACCAAACTGGGAGGGATTGCAAGCACTTTGGAGGACAGGATTAGAATTCAAAATGACCTTGAGAAATTGGATAATTGGTCTGAAATCAACAAGATGAAATTCAATAAAGAGAAGTGCAGAGTACTTCATTTAGGAAGGAAAAATCAAATGCATCGCTACAAATTAGGGAATAACTAGCTAGGTGGCAGTACTGCAGAAAAGCATCTGGGGGTTACAATGGATCACAAATTGAATATGAGACTACAATGAGATGCAGTGCAAAAAAAGTGAATATAATTCTGGGGTGTATTTATAGGAGTATCGTGAATAAGACTTGGGAGCTAATTGTCCCATTCTATTCGGCACTGGTGAGGCCTCAGCTGGAGAACTGTGTCCAGTTCTGGGAACCACACTTTAGGAAAGATGTGGATAAACTGGATTCCAAAGGACAGCAACAAAAATGATAAAAGATTTAGAAAACGTGACCTATGGGGAAAGATTTAAAAAACTGGGCATGTTTAGTCTTGAGAAAAGAAGAGTGTGGGGGGAACCTGATAATAGTCTTCAAATATGTTAAGAACTGGTACAAAGAGGGTGGTGACCAATTGTTCTCCATGCCCACTGAAGGTAGGACAATAAGTAATAGTCTTAATCTGCAGCAAGGGAGATTTAGGTTGAATATTAGGAAAACCTTTCTAACTATAAGGACAGTTAAGTTCTGGAATAGGCTTCCAAAGGAGGTTGTGGAATCTCCATAATTAGAGGTTTTTAAGAACAGGCTAGACAAACACCTGTCAGTGATGGTTTACTTGGTCCTGTCTCAGAGCAGCAGGATGAACTAGATAACCTCTCATGGTCCCTTACAGCCCCACATTTCTATGATTCAGATGAGAATGGCCCATTTTCCCCACTGGACAATCCACATGTCTTGTTACACTTAACCCTTACTTTCATGTACCTGAAATTACCCAGAAAATGTATCAGTTTGTAAATCTGGAACATGAGCAAATTCAGATTGCACAGCTTTGGGAATGCCTCCTGACATAAATGCAAATTATACCTGCCAGCCACTACAGGCTCACAGTTTTCCTCATTTACCAATGGGGGAGACAGAAAGCAATGTATGCAAATAATCTGGAAGGAAGTAGGAGTATGCCCTCAATTCTTCTAGCGGGAGTTAAGACATTCTGTCCCTACAAGCCTGCTAATCCTAGGGTTTTCTATTCCAGTGACTTCAATGGGAGCAGAGTTATGCTAAAGCAGAGCACTTTGGAAAATCCCACTTGTAACTTGTTTATATTTTCTAATGCACAAACACACACCTTGTAATATCTGGTTATGATACACCTATTTAGGTATATAAAATAGCTGTGCTTATTACACTTAAAGATAACAAGATGGACTGACAAAACCTTAGCGCGTCAGTGCCCTCTGTATTACTAGACTATTTAATTTTTCTTTGAATGTAACATATTTAATACATGAGAATCCCATTTGTTAACAGACTATTTGGATCAAAAAGAAACAGTCACCTTTCAAAAAAAATCATGAAATCATATTGTAATATAATGAGCCTTTATAGGATTAATTAATTAGGGCTCAGTTGTGCAAACCTTGCTCACGTTAGTGAATAATTACACACACAAGTAGTTTCATTGATTTCAATGGGCAAGTAAATATCCAGCAACTTAAGGGTTACACAATTGAGTCCTCAAGTTGTACAGCAATTTGCAGATATAAAGCACTATTCAAGTGAAAGCATAATTATTATTATCAATATCATTTACTATAGCCAGAAGGCAATGTTTTTTCATTTCCATCTCAATTTGGTTTTGTCGACCTGCACTCATTGAAAACTAAAAGACCCATCAGTCTCAAGGGGCAACTGTATCTTTCAGCCATTCTCCACATTAACACATGAATTTATTCCTATAAACTGCTGCTTAACCATGCCTGTAAAGCGGGGGTAAATATTAAAACAGAACCTGTCACTGAAACCACCAAAAATAACCACAGAAAGATCCGATCGAGGACTTGAGCTACAAATTTCCAGTCTTGGACTACCTAGAAGAAAAAATAAGAACAATATTAGCTTGGTTTTTTTTTTTTACAAGTTTCAATATAATTTAGCTGCAAAAAATGCAATTAAAGATATGGTCTGTGCTAGTTATAATTTTAAACAAATGTTGCCAATGCCGTAAATATTGTTCCCTTGGGCCCCAATCCGTCAAACACTTATGCACGAGCTTACCTGAGTAGTCCCATTGACTCCAATGAGTGTACTGCAGTGATTAAAGTTAAGCACATGTATAAGTGTTTACAGGATTGGGGCCTTAAAATGGTTTGATAAAGATTTTTTAAAAGATTCGCCCTCAAGTACTTTGCCATCGATCCATCAAAGCCTCAGCCAGAGCTTTCCGAACGTGAGCTGTCCCATTTACTTCACTAGGTTTGAGTGCTTTACTGGGTCAGAGCCTAAAACACACAGTGCATTGAGGAAGAAATGGGAGTTTACATTCCCAGCTGTAAGTTCTGGCACATCACAGCATGCCTAACGTAAAACAAACCGGGAGAAAGTTTTTATCCTACCAATTTCACACGGAGAGACTATGACCATGGACTCAGAGATCACAATACAAATATTGTTTTTCCTGTAGATCCCCTTTTAACTCATTGCAGATATTGGGCCAGAGTCACCGAGAGGCTCCAGCTCTTCTAAATGTACCTTAATTGGCAGGGTTATGGCTCCTTTGTGTTTCAGTAGTGGTACAGAGGTGCTAAAGAGTACTGGTGACTCTGGTCCATTATGACAGGTTTCAGAGTAGCAGCCGTGTTAGTCTGTATCCGCAAAAGGAAAAGGAGTAATTGTGGCACCTTAGAGACTAACAAATTTATTTGAGCATACGCTAGCTCACAAAAGCTTATGCTCAAATAAATTTGTTAGTCTCTTAGGTGCCACAAGAACAACTTTTCTTTTTTCTGGTCCATTAGGTACCATTTGTTTGTCCAACCTAGTCACTCTGAAACTTCTCAGTAACCAGAAAGAATCATGCACACCCAAAACTGATCCTTTTCTGAAAATTACCTATCCTGCTGCCCTTAGCTAGAATAAGTAATTCAAGATATATCTACACTAGGGTGACCAGTTGTCCCAATTTTATAGGGACAGTACTGATTTTTGCGTCTTTTTCTCACATAGGTACCTATTACCCCCACCTCCTATCCCAATTTTTGACACTTGCTATCTGGTCAGGCTAGTCTATGCTGTATTGTAACCAGGTCTGTGAGACCCAGGCTTGTGGACTGAGTGTTTCCAAACCTGCGTTTGAATAGCCACACTGCATTGTAAACCTGAGTTTACAGTTGCTGGACCCAGGTCTCAGAGCCATGCTAAAAGGGCCATATGGCACTATGCAGACTGACTGACACAGGCCTGTGGCTGGAGCTGTGCCCTGCTGCAAAATGACAGGGCTTGGACCCAAGTCACAGCAGCACTCGGGCTCTAACCCACGCTGCAGCAGGGTCCACTCAGGGCGTGTGTGCTTGCTGACCTGAATCAGACTGATTGGTGTGTGAATGGAAGGGGGGCTTGGGCTCAAACCTGAGCCAGAGCCCCAGCTTAATGTGTCATGTAGCCATATCCTAAGTGGTCCAATGGCTTACACCCATACCAGGAGTACAAAAGAAGAGACATCTTTTAAGAATGTCTGCTAGCAGGCTGCCTAAACAGCCTTTTTGACCTCCAGGCAAGAGATAGAGAGGCCAAAATGGAGCCACGCTTTGCAGCAAAATAGTGGCTGCTGTGGCATTTTTACATCTGAATGGAAAACTGAGTGCAGGACAGGGTTGATTGGTGCCTGGTTCATGTAGCAAGGCAGAAAGAATTATGGTGATGCCCTCAGAGAAAGTCCCCTCCCTCTCTGAATGAGGTATGCTGGCAAGGCTGTTTGTGGGAAGTTTGTCCTGCTATTGCCCAGCAGCTAAAGAGAGGACTTCAATCACCAGGGCCCCTTTAACAAGCTTAACTGCTATGTACATTTCATTTACAGCTATGCAGATTAGCTTGGGGGTGGGGGGAACTGACACTATAGAAAGAGAGATTTCAGTAAAATGAGGCTGCTCACGTGGTAGAGGTTGGCAATAAAAGGCTGAGGTTCTAGCCTGACTCTGGGGAAGGAGCAGGTATGGTTGTGTGATTTCTATAAAATGAGGCAGCTAGCCAAGAGGGTCCCACAGTCAGAAGAAAAGGAAGTAAAACCCTTAGGTACCACAGAGATGCCACGTATGGAAGCAGGACTAGAGTGCTAGAAGGGGTGAGTGCCCTGAACAAAAGGGAATCAGGAAAGAAAGAAGTTGATTGCCGTGGCTAACTAGCAGGGCTTGGGAGCCTATTTGAGCCAAAAGAAATCCTTCTGAATTTGGAAATCTGAACCTTGTAAAGCCAATCAAACTTGAGGCTAAGCATGGAATATGTGAAAGGGAAATTAGAAAGGCTAAAAGGGATTGTGAAGAACAAAAAGCTACATGTATGAAAACAAACAAGATATTATTTATGTATATCAAAAGCAAGATGCTTGAAAAAGAATCAGTAGGTCTACTGGGTCACCATGGACTAAAGGGAGCAGTTAAAGTAGACAAGGTTGTTGCTGAGATACTAAGGGTATGTCTACACTGCAATCCGCGGCTGGCCCAGATCAGCTGACTGGGGCTTGCATGGCTCAGGCTGCAGGGCTATAAAATGTCAGTGTATATGTTCCCGTCCGGCTGGGGCTTGGAATCCCATGAGCCAAAGTCCAGTTTGAGCCCTGTGAGCCAGAGTCAGCAGACATGGTTGCAGTGTAGACATACCCACTATGATTTCTTTGCATCAGTCTTCACTGAAAAGGATACTGGGGAGAGAGACTTACCCAAACCTGCTCTTTTCTTGTACATTAGAGACTGTCAGATACTGAAGTGGCACAATGAAGTGGCTAAGCTGCAAGCATATATATAAGATTCCCAGACAATTTTGTACGGCTTTAGAGGAACAGTCATACATGGATTTTCTCTACCGGGCCCTTTCATTAACACAGCACATCTGGTGTGGGACCAGAGCATTGGTTCCACCCACTCCCACCCTTGCCCATCCACTTCCCGCTCATATATGCAGGGAAGTAGCCGGTGCTTAATACATAAAGAAGCTCATGACTGAGTCCTCAGAATTTTTGTGGTAACTAATGACCTGAGCATGCAACGTGTATGCTGGCAGAGCCCACATTCGCTTAGAGGGGAGCTTTCCCTGAGTAAGTTCCCCTTAATACTATTCAGATGAATTGAATAGCTTTCTCCAGGCTAAGGGTAGCCATTGTAGCTATCTGGCGGGGTATCTGTGAGCTTTTTCTCATGCCCTTCCTAGGTTGGCCAAGGAGCAAACAAATACAAATTCATAAACATCTCAGAAACATTTTGATTTGAAGTTTTTTTTAAAACAACAGACTCTCAGAACTGAAGCCTCAGAACAAAGGATACAATTAATTATTTACCACTGATTGGAAGTAGCTACAACAAACAGCTCCTTTCAGCATGGTACTAACAAAATATCTATTTCTTTTTCATAACTTGTCTCTATACATCACCCCACAAAATCATATCTTTTGGAAATTCCATGTGATTTCTACTTCTATGTTCATTTTTTAAAATGAACATCATAACAGACAGCTAGATAATTGGGGCAAAAAAGTTTGGAGAGCCAAACATACTTAATATTTAGTGTGTGATTCTGATATGACACACTAGTGTAAATCAAAAATACCTTCACTGAAATCAGTGGAGCTATGCTGATATAAAACAGATATAAGGCATTTAGATGGCTAAAGAACCTATTTGTAGGAATTAGAAAAGACAAGTTATTTAACTATGCTGGCTGTAGATGAAAAAAAATCTTCATTCTTTAAGAACAACCATGTACTCTTCACATGTTAACATTACCTGCCTGATGAAATGCTCCTTTTTTACATGGCCAGAGATGTATCTAATAGAATCAGCAGCTTTTTCCAAAAAAGCAATCACAATTTTTTCTCCATCGTTGACTTGTTTCTGTTTCTTTTTGCCTGAGAGCTTTGATTTTGACACTGGGATAGTTCCTCCAGCCTCTGAAAAGGAATAGCGGTCCACATGGCCCTTCATGCATAATAGCCTAGGAAGCTTTTGAAGGAAGAGTCTTTTAACCCAGGGAGCCATTGGATGGTAGGTTGCTGAGGACCGATGGTGCACGTTAATAACGAAAACAGTAACAATAATTGATAGGGTTACAAAAATCATAATAAACAATAAATACTCGCCAATCAGAGGAATGACTTTGGAAGAAGATGGTATTATTTCTTCAATTACTAAAAGAAAAACAGTAAGGGAGACTAAAACGGATGTAGATAATGAAAGTTTTTCCCCTTCATCAGAAGGCAAATAGAACACCAGCACAGTTAGAAAAGATAATCCAAGGCAAGGGACGATTAGGAAAAGAGTGTAAAAGAGTGGGAGGCGTCTTAAAACGAAGGAGTAAGTGATGAATGGGTAGGAATGCAACCCATCCTTTCTGCTGCCTTTCATGCCTTTGGCATTTAGGATTTCCCACTCTCCATTATCAAAGAAGTCTTTCCTATCAACATTTTCATCTACTAAAATCAAGTCAACCATGTTGCCATCATAGGTCCAGGATCCAAATTTCATGGAGCAATTCTGTCTATCGAATGGGAAAAATGTCACATCCATAGTGCAGGAACTCTTATAACTGGCTGGTGGAGTCCAGGTAACAAGCCCATTGTATTTCACTGTGGCTTTGGTCATCAGGGAGCCTTCAAAACGTCCATCGGCACTGGGGAGAGGAGAAACGGGATCAATTTCAGTTTTTCACCAGACCCAGCTCAGTCATTTGGATTTTCTGATTCCAGTTCTGTTTTCTATTCCTTTGAGATGTGCGAGCATTGACACAGTACAAGCACTGGGCAAAGAATTCCATAAATCCCAGCCGCTTTAGAAATCTGGGAGGAATCCCTCAGATGATGATGGTCATGGTGGCCTTGGGCTTTATAAAATGCTACTCTTTTCCTTGTTTAGCAGATCTCAACTTCTAGACTCCCCACGTCTCTCTCCATGTGATGCCCCCACCTGAACTATGGCCCAGTGGTCAGTGGAACTATTCAGGTGCAGGATGCTGGGGGGCAGCATGAACTAGTGGATAAAGCATGGGACAGGAAGTCAGGAGACATTGATTCTACTGCCAGCTCTGGTGACCAGCATCAGATGTCTGTAACTACGCAAGCTCTTCACAGCAAGGACTGTCTCTCACTGTGTTCACACAGCACTCAGCACAATGGGGCTCTGAACTTAGTTGGGATCAGTAATTCCAGACCTCCCAATAGTCCTAGGGTTTGTGGGACTTTGAGATCCTTCACAGATTCATAGAGTTTAAAACCAGAAGGAAAAATTAGATCACCTAATCTGACCTCCTGTATATCACAGACCATTACATTTCACCCCATTATCCCTACACTGAGCCCAGTAACTTGTGTTTGGCTAAAGTATATCTTCCAGAAAGGCACCCAGTCTTGATTAGATGACATCAAATGATGGAGACTCTACCTCTTCCCTTGGTAGTTGGTTCCTATGGTTAATTACCATCTTACCGTCTCTGGTAAAACACTGTGCTTCAAACTAATTTGAATTTGTCTGGCTTTAGCTTTCAGCAACTGGTTCTTGTTATGCCTCTCTTTTCTAGATTAAAGAGCCCTGTAGTACCTGAGATTTTCTCCCCTTGCAGGTACTGTGTATACTGTAATCAAGTCCTCAATATTATTTTCTGATAAGCAAAACAGATGGAGTTCTTTAAATCTGTTAGGCATTTTCTCCAGCCTTCAGATCATTTTTGTGGCTTCTCGGTACTCTCTCCCATTTTACAATATCCTTTTAAAAACTTTGCCACCAGAACCAGATGCAGTGTTCTCACACAGGTCTCACCAGTGCTGCATGAAGTGGTAAAATCACCTCCCTACCGAGTACTCTCCTGTTTATACTGTCCCACTTTGACCTCCAAAGCCCCATGTACCGGTTGAACAATTTCTGTCCTCCTGAGGATGGCTGCGCTTGGCTCCCCACTTCAGACATTGCAACCTGGTGCACAGGATCACAGCATCACTCCCTCAAATTTGGCCCAGCCATACCCCTCATTGGAGGGCTGGGCCAAAGCTGAGTGGTTCTGTGCCCTTGTGCACCAGGGACTAGGTTGCAATGCTTAGAGAGAGTAGCCAAGCCAACCAGCCCCACAGAACAGGAGCCAGAGGAGCTGCTGTTGTGAGGTGAGTGTGAGGCGGGCTCACTCTCCTACTTCCCCTCGTCAGGCCTCCCACTTCCCGGGGAAGGATTCATCCCATTTCAGACACTTGATATGTTGGCAGGTAAGTAGTTCTATGGTAATATTATAGGCAGAGCTGGTAGGGCTTCCTATTATTAAGGTTGCTTGATACTTCCCATTGTAAGACCCTGTTTTCAGTTGCTTATAACTTTGCCAAACTTTGACCATTCAGGTCCTCTCCTCCAGAACCTGATTGGAACTAATTATTCCTGAGTCTCAATATTCCTCAACTGTCAACAAATAGCTGTGAAAACCACTGAGAAAATGTCTGTCTCACACCTGCCTCCCCCAGTGGCTGCTCCTCACAGAGAATGACAACCTACTGCTGCAATCAGTTCATCTGTTATCTCAAGTGGCAGAGGTCCATGCATTGGAACTAAAGATTCACCTGTTGATGTTCCTGTGGGTGTCAATTATGGTTCCATGTGATGGATTTTCTGTTTTTTTTCGATTTGTTTTTTAAAAACAGGAAATTACAACGCAAAACTATATAAAGAATGTTAAAGTTGCAAAGTCATTGACGGAAGCAGGGGTCCTGTGGGGGAAAAAATAGTTTGTGTGATCATGTAATTAATGACTATCAAAAAGCAGACTTACAATAGGGCCCTGTTACAGTAGCATGGACAACCTTCATTCTGGCAATTTCTAACTGAAGGGTTTGACTTTGCAGCCTGAGTGTTTTTAATGTCTTTTTTGTGTGCAATAAATAATAATAATAGAAAAGTTGAGCCAATGTTTAAGTGCTTTGCTGGATCAGGGCCTACGCTAGTGCATGATGCACTACTCAGCTCTACTGCACACTGGAGATGGTCAATAGAGTATAACAGAATGTGCTAATCTCATCTGCACCTGTCTCCTTTGTGTACTTAGTTTGCTCTCTTCAGAACCGCTCCCTACTATGGAGATTTCCTCTGTGCAAGTTTCAGGGTACATGGTAGCTGGAATGCAGAGAAGGAACAAAAACATGCTCCAAACAAACAGCCCAGTAATTCTACTGTCTGTCTACAGAAGGCACCTAGGAGGCCAGGGAAACACTGTGAAGTTTTGTAGCACTTTAAGTAACATGAACCAAATTCTGCCTGGTGTTTTGCCCCTGTGCACTTGCAAGACAAGACATGGGCAAAGTGGGAGTAAGGGGAGAGTCCTGCCTCACACAGCAGCTGATCCAGAGAGTGGGGATGGGCAATTGCTCCTTTTCTCCAAAACCCTCCCTGGCAGAGTACCACTGGGATCATCTATTCTATCTCCCCTCTGCCACACAAGGCCAACTGGGAGTAGTGGAGAGATGCTACAGACTCTGCTCCTAGCAACAGGCTGGTGGCACCCAGCTGCACCCTGTGTTCTCCACAGATGCAAGTAATGTCAAATTCCCAGAGTTCAGATTTGGATCTGAATGTTCCCCAGGGTCAGGTGTGACTGGATTAACAATGACACATCAGGCCCAGGCTGGAACCACAAAGTGCAGATCTGAATCCAAACTGCCCCAGAGTTTCATTCTTTTATTTCTTTGAATTTGTAAAACACAATTCTAGGCATGCCTATCCAATGCGTAATATGGGCATAGACAAAGGATTGTGTCCCTAGACAAATGCATCTCAGCACACTCCCTGTTCACCAACCTTAGAGAAGAGAAGGGAAAGACAGGCTGTGCAGCCTGCCTGGAAAGTTAACAAATCTGAGCTCTGGCAGGCCAATGCGGGGAGCAAGTTCTGAAATGGAGGACCCCCTCAGAGAGAATGCCCGGCCAGCAGCTCCCTCTTGCTTACACTGTGGGAGCTCCATCCAGCTCAAGTGCCTCCGCTGATCTCAGCGGGGGCAGTATATCACAAGGGGAGGAGCTCTCTCCGGCAATCCTGTCCCAAGCTATTCAGGCCTGTGAATCCGACCCCAAACCTTACTGGAATCCAGTGCAGATCATGGAGCATTGATCTAATGCGCTCCCAGTGTCCAGTTCCACTCTGCACCAGCTTCAGTTCCTGAGCGGTCCCAACATGTAGCCCCAGGCAGAGTATATGACATTATATGGAGCAATCTAAGCCAGCCAGCATTCTAGTCCAGACACATTTCTGGATAGTTGCTATCTAACGAGATCCATGGTTAAGCACGGTGCTAGCCAGCATGGCTGGAACTCAATGTTAGTGATTCACTGAATAAGTCTAAACAACTATCTGAAACCCTGAGCGATGAGCCTTGCTTCAAAATGTGACGATCCTTATACTCACTTTTCAAACAAAACAATGTCCGGCAGCCACAGCGACTCTGACGGAACCCGGATCACCGTGATCCCACCATAGTCCTCAGGATTCCAGCACAACTTATGGTCAGTCCATTCCTGCAACGAGCCAACAACATCCTCTTTCCATTCATACACAAGAGGCTCCCACGCCAGATGTGTCATTGGGCCATCTCAGAGGGATTGTAATAAACAGATGTAAACCCAGCACAATGGGACCCCAAGTCCTTATTGGAATCTATGTATCACAACAACTGTTATTATTAATTTATTAATTATTAATTATTAATTATTATTATTATTATTGAAGTTGGTGGCGACCCCTATATTTAGGTTATAACACTTTCCATTATAAAAGGATTCTTGTAATCTTTTCTTTGAGAAGCTCTCTCACCTCCACTGTCTGCAAGAGGCCTGTGATATTTGGCAGGGAAAATCCCTTCAGGATAGAGAAGTTCCTTTTCTTTATCCTGTGAAATTCTATTCAGATTTGGTCAAGACATGAAAGGTTAAAAATCACCATTTTTTCCTTCTCTCCCTTGCGTTTTTCAGGAAAATGTTGGCAGGCTGTCAAAATCACTGAACATTCCCCGGCTGGGCTCACACCACCACCAAAACAGCAGCAGTAACGTGCATGGAGAACACCAGTCAGCTGCCAGGGTGGAGAGAACCAGGCTGATCCCCTGAGCCTCTTTCCTGCCCCCTCCAACCTGGCACATGGGACCCAGCATCCCAGCCCCCGTCTGGGGGAATTGTATGGGGCAGAAGCTCCCTCAGCTTCCAGAGCTGGCAAGAGAATGCAAAGCCAGGCTCCACCCATAAACCTCCGGACCTAGTACATGTCCCAAACAACTCTCCCTCTCCTTGGGGGCCCACACAGGGTAGGACCCCCCACCTCCCTGGGTGGGAAAGAGAGTGAGTGGCATCAGACTGCCTGTGACCATCCTATGAACCCAGCACATGCTGTCAATGGCCCATACTTCCTCCTTCTGCCATGTACTGTAGTTAGTTCTGCAGCTCAAGTGGTAACAGGCTGTGTTGCAGAACTGAAGTCTTGGGGTTCAAATCCTGTAAATGATGGAGGGGTGGGGTATTACAGGCATGCAATAGAAATGGATTTTTACCTTTGTCCTTAATAAAAAAATTAAGAAATTACATACAAGAATGACATTAAAAGAAAGTTCTTTATCCAAGCACACCAAAGTTAGGAAATGCCAGATTTATGGTTGCCATGCCACCCTCATTCTCTTGCCTGTGCAACCCACATACATTACCATAAAGTCTTCAATTACATTATCACATACTGTGTTATCCACAAGACCCCCCTCATTCAGTGCACAGGATAGATGACCAAGGGGGCTGAAGGGGATGCTGGTGAGTTCATATTTTAGGAGCAAATCAGGTGTAGGCCTTGCTTTCAGCACTGAGCTTTGGCATGATTTTCCACCTCCTTGCTTTGTTTCTTTGGTTAGCTTTGTTAACTTTGGATCATGTGGTGCCCAGTCTGAAGAGCTGGGGATATGAGCAATTCTCACTGTGAAAGAGATTTTTGCTGCTGTATTCATTATTTATGGGGGTTTTTAGGTTGCCCTGGGAGATTGCAAAGAGAGAAGAGAGAACTAAAATCAATACCAATAATAACGGCAGCTTTCGGTAAAAGCTCAGGAGACAGGGCCTAAATAGCTCCTGGGTTTTCCCAGAAACATCCTGCCTGGTACTTGCTGATTGGTTATGGATATCCAAGAATGCAACATTCTTTGGCACCTCACATACTATGGATATGCAGCATTTGCAATGAGTCTGCCATTAGGGATGATGCCCCACTGATATCCATTGATATTGCTGCTACACAGCTCATTCTCCTACCCTGCGGCTTTGACCATGTCACCCCTCTCTTGGTGTAAGGGACTGTTGTCCCCTTACTAAAACGCAGTGGGGATTTTTGGTTGGTTAGCTCCCAGTACCAAAAGGAAGGGGAAGGGTCGACGGGAAATCAGGACCTTGAGATTGACAGTCCCCAGGAACAATGGAGAGAGACCAATGCTCCAGGTCAGCCTGATTGACAGGGCAGGCAGGCTAATGATGGAGTCGCAGGGGTTCTGAATTGCCTGGAACAGAGTGGGGCTGAGCTAAGGAGAGAGCAGGGGCCCGAGCTGAGTGGGGAAGAAGGGCTGCGCCAACCAGAGAGAACCAGAGAAGCAGCCCAGGGAGCAGACCTCTGCTAGGAGCAGAGCCACAGAAGCAGCACAGAGAGCAGATCTGTGCTGGGAGCAGAGCTGCGGCAACCAGAACCAGAGGGGTGAGAGAAGCAGCCCATGGAGCTGGAGGCAGAGCAGCAGCAGTGCTAGGGCTGGAGTTGGGGCTGGAGCTGGAGTAGTCCGAAGCCAGGTGCAGTGAGCAGCTGGGGAGAACAAGGGGGGGACCCTGGGTAGCAGGCCCAGCACAAGGAGATGCCCCCAGCCAAGAGGCCTTGCAAGCGAGACTGGGAGGGGGCCTGTAATCCCTAACTGGGGGGGGCTGATGCTGGGAAGAAGGGTCCTGCTACCTAGAGCCTGAGGGCGTGTGGCCACTGCCAGAGCAAGTGTCCGACCCGCGGCATCCCTGCAGCACAGCCAGGGTCTGGGCAGGAGGCCTGGGACTTGTGAGGAACAGACTGTGAATTGCCCTGACATCCCAGAGACACTGGTTGTGATGTTCCCTGCCACAGGGCAGGGTGGCAGGTTTTCCTTTAACCTTTCCCATTTTTTCCTTATTTTTTTAATTGATTGCTGTTTAATAAATTGTATTTGCTTGAACTGTATGTAATGATCAGTGGGACAGGGAAGTCCCCAGTGCAGAGAGAGTACCCCGGAATGGGGACACCCTAGCCCCTGCCCTAAGTGACCAGAAAAGGCTGGGGGTTGAGCCCCCCAGGAATCCTGGGCCCAGCCTTGTTTGGGTTACGAGGACTCTGTCACACAGGAGAGTGGAAGGGGAGCCCTCAACGTCAGGCAGGCCTCTGAGTAAAGGAAGTCGGAGCGAGGACTCAGATCCTTTCACTAGCCCATTTCCCCAGGGTAGTGTATAAGCCAGGAAAGTTTCCCACAATAGCAGTACATTCCTATACTATACATACTTATAGTGGCATCCCTCCATGGGCTTGCTCTTCTCTACTGCACAAATATAAGCTGCTTGTCTTCGCTCTCAAGGTCCTTCACAGTCAATCCCCACCCTACCTATCATCTCTCATTCACCATCAAAATCTCAACTCCCGTCACCAATTGTCCTGTGATGCCAGCCTCCTTTGCTCATTTGTTAAATTTCCAAACAAGCTCCTGCGTCCTTTCTCCCATGCTGCCCCACACAGTAGGGAGAAGCATCCCCAAAACTAACTCATCTGCCTCCTTCAAACCACTCTTTCAAACGCTGCTTTGCTGTGTTGTCTAAAAAAAACTTGACAGTGGTTAAGCGATTAGGGTGCTGATACCACCTTGTACTCCCCAGTCTGTCTGCATCCACCTGTTGTCTCTTGTCTTATAGACTGTAAATTCCTTGGGGCAGAGACTGTATTTTTGCTCTGGGTTTGTAAAGCGCCTAGTGCAACAGATCCATGAGTGGGGCTCAGAGGCACTACAATAACGCAAATAACTTTCTGGGATGACTCTAGTGCTAAGAGGATCTCAGAGAGGAACAAAAATTAAAATTAAGTTACAACTTATTTCAGTGCCTAATATGTCACCAGTCCTTCCACAAGCCAGGACTCCCTCACCACCAAGGGGTGCAGGACTCAAGGTGCAGGTTACAATGATTCTGCTACAAACCTTAACTTTAGTCTCCTTCCCCAGCGCTCAGACACACTCCCAGCAGGTGGCGGCCCTGGCCATGTGGTGGCTGATTTTACCTGGGGAGCTGGGGGGCTAACTCAGCCAGGCTGGCGGAGGGAGGTTCCCCAATAAAACTCTACAAACTGGGAGCCACCTTGAAGAAGGAAAGGGCCAAGCTGAGGGATGTTGCTTCCAGGTCCCTAGAGGCCAGTTCTCAGGGGGACCCTGCATGCAGGCCTGGGACATACCAGCTCTCACTACTCCCAAAATGGCTTTTCCCCTCTCCAATGCTCCCAGGGACAGGCATTTCACTTCCTATTGGCCAGGCAAGCTCTTCTTCCCAGGCTTTCCCCTGTCTATCATTTGACTCTACCCCGCCCGCTTCTCTCAGACAGTGCCCCTCCTCTGTGCTGGCATGCTGGCAGCCATCCGGGCACCTGCTGTCCTCCCCCATGCCAACACAAGTCCTCTCGCTTGAAAAAGTGTCTCTCCTCTCCCTCTGGGTGGCCTAGCAGACTCTGAGTCTGCCCTTGGCCCTGCTTCCTCCCAGGGACAGCACCCCTCCCTGAGTCATATGCACACAGAGCCACTGGATAATTAGATAAATTCTACTACTGTCTTTGTGCTCCCCCGTCTATTTGTCTGTCTGCACATGTTGTCTCTTGTCTTAGGGCAGGTGCACACTTAAAACACTGTGCTGGGCCACTGTAGCGCCTAAGTGAAAGTGCTCCTACGCCGACGGAGAGCTTCTCTTATCGGCATAATTAATCCACCTCCCCGAGAGGCAGTAGCTCTGTTGACAGGAGAAGCTCTCCTGTCGATCTAGTGCTGTCCACATACGGGGTTAGTTCAGTATAACTACGTCACTCAGGGTGTGTGTAATTTTCACAGCCCAGCCTAAGCACTGTAGTTATCCTGATATAGGACTGTACTGTGACCCTGGCCTTACATTTAGATGATAAGATCTTCTGGGCAGGGACGGTCTCTTTGGTCTGTGCCTGTACCACACCTAGCACAATGTGGTCTGCAACTGGGGTCTCTGGATGCTACCACAATACAAATCATAACTACTAATGATGGCTGAAAGGGGCTAATGGCTGCCATCAGGTGGGTCTAGGATCTAAGACAATCACTGACCTTGTTAATGCCAGTGGGTGCCAAGCACCCTCTTCAGGATCAACAGAAGGCACAGCTGCATGCAGCTGCAGACAATGTGGGCTTCTGCCGAAAGCAATAGGTCTCAGGGCAAGCTAGAGCTAACCCAGGTAGATTAACAAGGGTTTCCCTGGTCGCCAGCGCAGGGACTAGGCTGTGTGTGCTGGAAAGAGAAAGCCAGCAGGAGTCATGATTGTGACCCTGAGAGGAAGCAGAAACAGAGCTTGAGCACAGGGCTCCCTGGAGTGTCAGTCTTGGGGATTTCTGAGCAAGGAACCTGCCTACCGTCTGCTTCTACTGCGTTTGGGGAAATGGGACTTTGTGGACACTCTGTGAATAAACAAGATTACACCAAGAATATACATAAATTATGTCACCGATTTTGCCTCCTAAGAAAAACAACCCTACAAGGCCCTGAATTTTGGCTAACCACTCAGGGCAAAAGGGCAACACAAATAATAATCAACTAGGATTGCAAATAGGAGGATGTTGTGCTGTCTACTTTTTCCTTTATTTTATTTGGGGGGGGGTGGAATGGGGAGCCTGGAAGGATTTACTGATTTCATTCCTTGGGAAATGCTTCCAAGATGTTTGAGTGAATTTTTCCATGCCATAATACAGCAGCAGTACTTCAGTAATTCAGAAAGGGCTACCTGGTACCCACAGCAGTAGCAGTCGGCAGCCTCTGCATTACGGGGAGTATCAATGCTGGGGTCACTAAAGTGAGGACACCTAACATATTGCTTTAAATAAAACTACGCGCTTTAATACCTTCAAGATTGTTTTACTGATGCAAAGGAGAATTAGCCAACACATTAAAAAAGGCAATGGTCATGCAACTGCATTGAATTAGTTTCCTAGTGCTTTCTTGTTAAGGCTATATCCATTCTCATGCACTGTAATTAGAATTATCATTTATATTACCATAGCACCTAGATGCTCCAATGGAGATCAGCACCGCATTGTGCTAGGTGCTGTACAGACACACAGTGAGAAAGAGTCTCTAGCCCAAAGAGCTTACAGCCTAAGTGGACAAGAGGCAGGAGGGGAAACAGAGATTTGCTATGGTCTCACCACAGGTCTGTGGAAGAGCCAGGACTAGAATCCAGGTTTCCTGATTTTCACTCCAGTGTCTTAGCCACTTCAGTGAAATCAACTCATGCTGGTGCCTGTAATTCTCACCTCTGATAGCTGCTCCCTGTGGATGGACAGGCATTGCCTGACGTTCTGCCAAATCCACCTAGACTGAGCCCTGCTCTACACTGGGGCGTGGGATTGATCTAAGTTATGCAACTTCAGCTATGTGAATGACATAGCTGAAGTTGATGTACTTAGATCAACTTACCGTGGTGTCTTCACTGCAGTGAGTTGAGTGCTACCGCTCCCCCATCGACTCTGCCTGCACCTCTCACAGCGCTGGAGTACAGGAGTCAACAGGAGAGCACTCGGGGGTCAATTTATCACGTCTAGACTAAACGTGATAAATCGATCCCTGCTGGATCCATCGCTGCCCACCGATCCGGTGGGTAGTGAAGACATACCCTGAGTATCCACCACTTAAGACTAGGGAGAATAACGTACAGCCTAATACTGACAGATAGCTCTTCTTGCTTTTCAGCCTCAATACTCCATTTCTTAGTTTCATCTCATTACTCCTAGTTACAGCCCTGGGTATTGCACTAATAATTCCTCCTCCTCCTCCTTGCTGGTTACACACACCAGAGATTTGTAGTCTGTTGTGTCCTCCTTCAGTTATGGCTTAGCCAAGCTGTACATATTTACCCCTTCTAAGCCCGCTTCGTATATTAGTCCCTCCAGGACTCAGATTGTTTTTCTTGTTCTTCTCTGAACTCCCTCCAGTCTGTCACTATCTTGGGGCTAATAAGGACCCACAGCTGAATGCAGGGTTACAGATGGGGATCTATCAGAGTAATAGAGGGGGACTGCTACCTCCCTGCTCTGGGATATGATGCCATTGCATATGCAGCCCAGATCACACTGGCCTTTGTTTTGCTTGCATCCATATTATATGGCCAACCCATGTCCATACTTTGTTGCCCATCATTACTATTAATAATAATTTGTATTATGGTGTAACATTAGCACCAAAGGGCCCTACGCTGGAGCCAGTCTCGCTTCGTTAATCACTGTACAAACATAGATTCACTGGTTTTGTGGCCAGAAGGGACCATGATGACCTGCTGCACAGCACAAGCCAAAGAACCTCCCCCAATGGTTCTTGCACCAAGCCCACTGACCAAGTGCTTTATTTTGGAAGGACATACAATCTTGATGTAAAGACTCCAAGTGACGTTGAATCCACCCTTGGGGATCTGTTGGGAGGGGACAGGAGGAGCTGCTCACCCAATACCCCTCCCGATGAGCAAGTGGGCAGGGAAGGGAATGGAAAGGGGCAGGGAATGAGAGGAGACCTGGCTCTATTTTCCTACTGGTTGGCCAGAGAACCTGGTCGGGTACATGGGATGAGTGAGCTGCTCCACAAAAAGGAGTGATGTAATTCACTCCTCCCCAGAGCAAGGGGGAAGCAGGGAATTGTGATCGGAGTCCCAGTTTATGCTCTTGTGTGCTCCTGCAGCTACATATGTGCCATCTCTTATGCTGAGCAGGTGCCTGCATGATGCCAATCCTCAAGTGATATTTAGCCGCACAGAGAACACTGCCAGCTGGCATAAATTAGAGCAGTCCCTAGCCTGCTCTAATTCACACCAGTGGGCTGGGACCTGTGCCAATGTACCATCAGAATCCAGGAGACATAACTTGCTCCCAAACCATCCTTGATGCAGGAGGGAACCTGGGCCAGTCCCTGTAGTAAAACAGGCTTCCGCACAAGTGCAGTCTGTGACATCGCACTCCCCGACCTGCACTGATATCTCCCTGTGCTAAGGTGCCATTTTGTGTCTGCAAGGTGAACAGTCATGGGTGGCAGATGAACCGTGGGCTTGGGGAGGCTAACCCCCACCGGCCTGCCCCTTCTGCCAGAGGCCCCACCCATCCAGCCCCCCTCCTGCGGCCACCAGCCTTCCCCTTACCCTGCCCCTGCCCCAGCCCCAGGCCCAGGCTGCCTAAGCACCTCCAGCCCTGGAGCCAGGCCTGCCGACAGCAATTCCAGACCCCAGGGCAGAACAGTCAATAAACCCTGTAGCGGGGTGGTCACCCACTCCAGCCTTAAAGGGCTTAAAACAGCCCAGGAGAGGGCTGTGACTGGGATCAAGCAGTTCCCGGGCTGATTGGGAGAAGCAGACTCAGCTGTGGCCATGCCCCAATCAGGTCTCAGCTGGCCCTTATAAAAGGGCAGTGGGCCAGGAGCAGACTCTCTTCCTGCTTTTAGAGGGAGTGTACCTGGGTACCTAAGGTGAAGCAGGGCTGGGGAAGGCCAGAGGAGCTGGGAGGCTCCAGACTGGAAAAGCCCCAGGCTGCAGGCCTGGCAGATGGCCTAAGACAGGGTACTGGGATTGCAGGGGGAAGCTCACTGGTAGGCAGAGGCAGCAGGTCCAAACCCCTCCTTGTCTGTGATGATTGGTTTATATACTGCAGTCTGCCCCAGTGAATGGGGGCTAGATGGTGACTGGGCAGTAGCCATATACTGAGGTGAGGTGGAGGTTGGGGGTTCCCCTGGAAGGGGGAGACCCAGAGACTGTGGGGCACTGCCAGGGGGCAGCACCCCAAAGAAAGGGGCACTGAGGTCCAGGAGGGACATGGGGGGGGCAGCGGCAAGTGGGATACTGGCCTGCAGAGGTTGCTCCAGAGGCTGGAAGAGCTAATTCCTTGAGACCCCAGCAGGAGGTGCCACAGGGGGAGAGTCCCACACCGTGACAGGCCCCCTAGAAAGGATGGGCCTGGCATCTCTTACAGATGGGCCAAGGGGAACCCTTGCTTCTTTCCAGTCTCCTACTGTCTGTGTTTCTGTGGATCATTTTCTCTAATACACATTTACCAACCACAGAGATCCTAACTTTCAGCTCTTCCCCATGGGTATCCATCTAGCTGCCTTTCCCATCCACCTGGGACTGGTGCAAGCTCCAGAGCTGCTTCAGAATTTGTTTCTCAGATACCACCCAGCCCCTTCCCCATTATATCACCAAACGAGTTTCTTCTCATTGGCCTTTGGGAGGATCAGGCAGAATAAACTGCAGTTTCTGTAACTGTAACTTCACTACCTGAAGGATGCATCTGGAACTTGTAGTGCAATGTCTCAACACTGAAGAATTCCCTCTCCCCTTCCTTCCCCAGGCCAGGGGTAATCTGATGCCCTAGTAACCAGCCAAGATCTGTTGTGTTTTTTTTTTTAAGGTATTTCCAGACAACCTGTCAAAAAACTAGGCACGTATCCAAAGGTATTTGAGCATGCCAACACCATAACTCAGATCCCAGTGGGGAACCATTACAGCGGTTATTCTTTATGCATTTTTATTACAGTAGCACCTATTAGTCCCAACTGAGATCAGGGCCCTAGTGTGCTGGGTGGTGTACATAGAGACAGTTCCCTGCCCTACAGAGACTACAATCTTAAACTCAACATTAACCAGTGACCTAAATAATGATTACATGGTTTACTGTGTGCTCATGGGCTTTATAAACCCACAGCTGTGGATATATGAAAATTCTCACGATAATCCGCCAAGGCTTGTATGTTCCTCTTTCACATGTTACTCATGCACGAGTTGAAGCTCTTTTTGGAGCCTTACCTTCTTATCCATAGACTCCAAGGTCAGAAGGGACCATTGTGATCATCTAGTGAGTCTGACCTCCTGCATAACACAAAATAATTCCCACAGCAGATCTTTTAGATCTTGATTTAAAAATGGTCAGTGATGGAGCATAGAATATCAGGGTTGGAAGAGACCTGAGGAGGTCACCTAGTCCAATCCCCTGCTCAAAGCAGACCAACACCAACCAAATCATCCCAGCCGGGTCTTTGTCAAGCCGGGCCTTAAAAACCTCTAAGGATGGAGATTCCACCACCTCCCTCGGGAACCATTCCAGTGCTTCACCAGCCTCCTAATGAAATAGTGTTTCCTAATATCCCACCTAGACCACCCACACTGCAACTTAAGACCACTGCTTCTTGTTCTGTCATCTGCCATCACTGAGAACAGCCTAGCTCCATCCTCTTTGGAACCCCCTTTAGGTAGCAGAAGGCTGCTATCAAATCCCCCCTCACTCTTCTCTTCTGCAGACTAAATAACCCCAGTTCCCTCAGCCTCTCCTCATAAATCATGTGCTCCAGCCTCTTAATCATTTTCGTTGCCCTCCAATTTGTCCACATCCCTTCTGTAGTGCGGGGACCAAAACTGGACAGAATACTCCAGGTGTGGCCTCAACAGTGCCGAATAGAGGAGAATAATCATTTCCCTCAAGCTGCTGGCAATGCTCCTACTAATACAGTCCAATATGCCATTGACCTTCTTGGCAACAAGGGCTCACTGCTGACTCATATCCAGCTTCTCATCCACTGTAATCCCCAGGTCCTTTTCTGCAGAACTGCTGCGTAGCCAGTCGGTCCCCAGCCTGTAGAGGTGCATGGGATTCTTCCGTCCTAAGTACAGAAGTCTGCACTTATCCTTGTTGAATCTCATCAGATTTCTTTTTGCCCGATTCTCTAATTTGTCTAGGTCACTCTGGACCCTATCCCTACCCTCCATCATATCTACCTCTCTCCCCAGTTTAGTGTCATCTGCAAACTTGCTGAGGGTGCAATTTATCCCATCATGATTAATGAAGATGTTGAACAAAACTGGTCCCAGGACTGACCCCTGGGGCACTCCGCTTGATACTGGCTGCCAACTAGACATTGAGCTGTTGATCACTACCTGTTGAGCCCAACAATCTGGCCAGCTTTCTATCCACCTTATAGTCCATTCATCCAATCCATACATTTTTACCTTGCTGTCAAGAATACTGTGGAAGACCATATCAAAAGCTTTGCTAAAGTCATGATATATCATATCCACCACTTTCCCTATATCCACAAAGCCAGTTATCTCATCATAGAAGGCAATCAGGTTGGTCAGGCATGACTTGCCCTTGGTGAATCCATGCTGACTGTAACTGATCACCTTCCTCTCCTCCAAGTGCTTCAAAATGGATTCCTTGAGGACCTGCTCCATGATTTTGCTGGGGAATGAAGTGAGGCTGAATGGTCTGTAGTTCCCCAGGTTCTCTTTCTTCCCTTTTTTTAAATATTTGCCTTTTTCCAATCGTCCAGGACCTCCCCCAGTTTCCATGAATTTTCAAAGATAATGGCCAATGGCTCAGAAAATCACATCAGCCAACTCTCTCAGCACCCTCGGATGCATTCGATCGGATCCATGGACTTGTGCGTGTCCAGCTTTTCTAAATAGTCCTGAACCTGTTCTTTCACCACTGAGGGCTGCTCACCTGCGCCCCATTCTGTGTTGCCCAGTGCAGCAGTCTGGGAGCTGATCTTGTCTGTGACGACCAAGGCAAAAAAAGCATTGAGTACTTCAGCTTTTTCCATATCATCTGTCACTAGGTTGCCTCCCCCATTCAGTAAGGGGCCCACACTTTCCCTGATCACCTTCTTGTTGCTAACATACCTGTAGAAACCCTTCTTGTTACCCTTCACATCCCTTGCTAGCTGTAACTCCAGTTCTGTTTTGGCCTTCCTGATTACACCCCTGCATGCTCGAGCAATATTTTTATGCTCCTCCTTAGTCATCTGTCCAAATTTCCACTTCTTGTAAGCTTCCTTTTTGAGTTTAAGCTCACCGAAGATTTCACTGTTAAGCCAGGTTGGTTGCCTGATATATTTGCTGTTCTTTCTGCACTTCGGGATGGTTTGTTCCTGCGCTCTCAATAAGGCTTCTTTAAAATACAGCCAGCTCTCCTGGACTCCTTGCCCTCTCATATTAGCCTCCCAGGGGATCCTGCCCATCAGTTCTTTAAGGGAGACTAAGTCTGCTTTTCTGAAGTCCGGGATCCATATTTTGCTACTCTCCTTTCTTCAGGATCCTTTTCTCAACCATCTCATGGTCACTGCTGCCTAGGTTGCCACTCACTTCTACTTCCCCTACCTATTCTTCACTGTTTTTAAGCAGCAGGTCAAGGATTATTATTAGTGAACATAAATAAATCCTCTGGTGAGACTCCATCACTATTCCCTGTACAACAGTCCCAACGGCAAAACATCCGCACCCCACAACTACTAGCCTACAATCATCCCATCACCCCCAAACCATCTTCAAATACCAGTGAGAATCCCCTAATGAGATCAGCCACATAACCCCTAAGAACAGCTACCAGCCTCAAATCAAATGTAAGCAGAATCAGAATGAGCTCTACCCTGACATCTGGTGGTGGGCTGTGAAAAAGGACTTCAGGTGCTGATCTCGTTTGCATGGGCACTCATGTTTGCATGGGCACACCCACCCTGCCTAGGATGATGGACTGCTTGCCCAAATGGTCACTTTGGCTGCTGTGGGATGCCCAGTCTCTCTATTATTGGGGCAGGAGTAATAAAGGGTTGTTATCCTGGTTATCTGAATCAAGGACAGTAGAACTGTACTTTGTATTTTATGACAGAGGGACTCGCCCTCAACTAAGTAACACTCGCTAGGCAAAGGACATGGGTCCCAGTGAATTGAGAGAGGCTGGGGATAGGTATGTGGGTCCCCTTCTGAGGGTCCTAAACACCATTTTGATGCCTCTCCATGGTGTAACAACAGAGCTAGCTTTGGCTCCATTAGGAGTCTTGTTACATGCTGCAGAGCTGAAATCGCTGATACCTAGGTCTAAGTATTAGATCTACTTTGGGCTAGTGGTGCACCAGCACTGGGGCTCCCCTACTACCAGCTAAAAATCACTGAAAGCTGAATTCACTAAAGAGCTGAAGTTGTTGAGAGCTGTATTAAGGGGGGGAGCCTGAAGATAAGTTGGTGAGCGGACAGCAGGATGGCTAGCATGGAGAGCGGAGCAGATAGCCAGGCGGCTAGCGGAGAGGCACGGCTGGTGGTGAAGACTGCAGCAGAACCCCATAGAGAGGCGTGGCACTCGGCCGTAGACCCGAGCAGCGGAGCATGTAAGATGCCCCCCATACCTCCCTCCACTTCCACCCAGGCTGGGAGGTAAACTCTGCAGATGAACTTCTGAACTCTGGGGGGCTGCACTGACCAAGGACAGAAACTGTGCGGGAATGACTATTGGGTTGCTGGATTCAAGACCCCGAGGAGAAAAGGACACTGCCAAACTTACTTGGGTGTGGGTCTTTTGCTCATGGTTGGTGTTATGAATCCTGTTTGTGGTGTTTCCCCAACATAATGCTGCATAGTTTCCTTCCTTTATTAAAAGGCTTTTGCTACACTCTGACTCTGTGCTTGCGAGAGGGGTAGTATCGCCTCTTAGAGGCGCCCAGCGGGGTGGTATGTAATTGTCCCAGGTCATTGGGTGGGGGCTTGAGCCGGTTTGCATTGTTATTGAAACGGAATCCCTAGATACTGAACCCAGTCCTTGTTGCTGCCAACTCTGATGGGCAAGAGGGTTACATAAAATAGCCTAAAATATGCCCCCACCAGGCCAGTGCTGTCACCAAAACACCCTCCCTTCCCCCAGATCTACCCTGCCCTTCTCCCTGGCAGACCCCAACGAAGCCTGGCTGGCACCCAGCAGGGGCTGCCAGTGCCTTTGCTGCAGATGTTGGACCAGCGGTGGCTGGATCCTGAGTCCAATCTCGAGTCTTCCCCACAGCGGGCCTGTGCCCAGCTCTGTGCCCCCACCGCCCCACTTGGCTCCTTCCCCCCCAAGCTGTCCTTGCCTACCTCTGCCTGCCCCCCATTTTCCCTTCCCAGCCCGGCTTCCCGCAGTCATCCCCAACCCAGTTCCCCCACCCCCACATGGATGCAAAAAGTTTTGCTCCTGGATACAAAGTTGCAGCGATTGTTGCCGCAGCCCGACTATCTTCTCCCCCAGGTTCTGCCCCACCCCTCCTCCTGGCGCAGCTGGGAGGCTGCTGCCCCAACTCACCCTCCAGCCATCCAGGGCCCCCTCCTGCTTCCCTGGGGATGGAGCCTCCCCAAACACAGAGCTGTTTGGGGAGGCTCAGCCTCCCCTGGCCTTTAATACCTGCTGCCCATGTGAACAGTTGTGCATCATGTTACAAGTGCTAATACACACAGCCTGGGGACTTGCATGACGAACAGCTCGCATGAACACCAGGGATTTTTCAGTGGTATGGACTCTCCTGGCACCTGCTGCAAACACCTAGGATAAATGCGATATAGGAGGCCCATTGCTCTTTGCCACTGTCATTTTAAAGCCCCTCTGTGACCCCAGATACATTGTCTTCCCTTTGATCTATCAGAGGGCTGTGTCTGACCCTTACTTCTAGGGGTTGTATTTTGCTTGTTACGTCATGTGTATGATTCTCTGGAGGCAGCACCTCACACTCAGAAAGTTAGCCCAAGCACACAATAGCTATAAATGCTATTGTCATTGCCCATTGGACCTAGGCCTGATACAAATGAAGGTTACAGACAAGATGATCTGTTGGCCTTTTCCAGCTCTAACTTCTATAATTTTATCAAAAAGTGCCTGACTTTCATCCTCTTTCCTGAATCCTGGTTCTTCTGACAGATAGTTTTCTGGCAGTCAACTAAAAGTCACAGAATGTCCTTGCAGTGTTTAACCAGACAGACCATGTCAGAATCCATATCTTCTTATGTCACAATTTTCAACAAGAAGTCTAAGCAACTCCCCTGATACACCCAAGAACTAGCTTGGCAAAGAAGAGTCAAAACTGACCAGAAATGGTGCCTTTATAATAACCCTTTGCCCCAACGTCTAATGTGTTGGCCAGAACTACCTATCCACTTGTCTGAAGTCCCTGTAACCTCAGCAGTATAATATCTGATTGATTTTTTTTTCCACTTTCCACCATCCCAATTGATCATTTAATTTACCTTAATGTTATCAACATTTGCCCTGTTAAAATTTGTGATCTCATTTTGCCCTTTTTAAAACTAATAGCATCAGCCACGGATCACATGACATGTGAATCCCAATCTTTCAAACCTTAATGGGATATCCAAATCCCAACATTGGATGCTCACATCAGACTAGGCATCTAAATGTCTAGTTTGTGCACCTATGTGCCAACCTGAGCATCCAACTGTTGGAATGAGATGCCCAAAGTATCCATGTGTGAAAACTCGACTGCGTTTCCCACTTATTTTCTGTTCACATAGGAACATACGACATAGGCCAGGAAGGGACTTCCTGGGTCATTAAGTCCAGACCAATGCTATTGCAGGCAACCCTATCATATAATCCTGTTCATAAATTTATCAAGTTCTGTTTTAAAACTAATTAGGTTGTTTGCCCCCACTCATCCTATTTGAAGGCTGTTACTTGATCTTTATTGTTTTCAGTCTCAACATTAGTACTTAGAAATTCTTCAGCCATCGAATAGTCCTGAACAAGCAAATCAAACAACTGAAAGTTATATAGTTTCTGTCTGAAACTCTATGCCAGTTGCTTAAATTACACTAATCACACAGCTGCTTTAACTCTCACTGGAGCCAGGTGCTACTTACGTTTACAGGATGCTTTAATGGATTGGATACTCGTTATAATTGTCATGATGTCTATGAACCAATAAAATTGACTAAACAAAACACTAAGTTCTTTGGGAGTTAGGGAGAAGGTGGGTAAATAATGGTTAAATGTATAGCTCTTTGGTTCAGTTTGTATAAGATATGTCATTCCAGTGAACAATGTCCCCCAGGACAAGCACATTATAAAAGGATGATGAATTTAAATACCAGGCATTGTAATTACTTTGGAAATCTGTCGACTGTTTTTTGCACCTCAGTTTGATCTTGCTGAGAAAGGGACCCCATGGCTAGAGGATAGTGCCAACCACTCTAATGCCTTCTAAGAGTGAGACATAATAGTCCCTCAGGGCTGCTACACTGCGCACCAAATCCAGAGGCCTGGCTTAGTTCTCTGCAGCGGAGTAAGAGGTTGTTCTAACAGACAGCTGGCATAAGTGCAGGACGGAAAAGGAAGATCACGTGATTGTGTTTGCCAGCTTGTAGTCAAATGCTGGAAAACAGGTAGGCACGTGGTCCAGAATCTCCATTCCTCAGAAGCCCCTTTGGGATGATTTGAGTATCAGAGTAGGGAAACAAAAACTTCATGAAGGGCCACGCTGGCCTTATTCAGTCCTGGAGGGTAAGAACCCCATTACTCTCCTGATCAAATGGTGACTCCAACCACAGAGAGGGGGGAACGAGGTCTGCTTGCCTGGTATTTCCCCCGCCACCAAACAACTCAACATGTAATGTAATGGTCTGTTTTACCTGTTTCAGCCACACATTTGTTGTCATCAGCTGATTCTTTTCATCCTAGGGAGATAAGAGAATTGAAATTAAAAATATCCAAATAAATGGTTCCCATACTAATGTCTGACTGAATGGATTTCAGTTCCTTTAGAAATCTGAGGATTGGCCTATAGCATTAGGGTCTGATTTTCCAAAGAGCTCAGCACCCAGGTCATATCAGGAGCCCCTGGATTGACTCCAACGAGAGACTGCTGAATTGGAATTAATTTGCAAACTGGATACAATTAACTTAGGCTTGAATAGAGACTGGGAGTGGATGGGTCATTACACAAAGTAAAACTATTTCCCCATGTTATTTCTCCCCCCCACCCCACCCCCCACTGTTCATCAGACATTCTTGTTAACTGCTGGCCCACCTTGATTATCACCACAGAAGGTTCCCCCCCCCCCTTCCTGCTGGTAATAGCTCATCTTAAGTGCTCACTCTCCTTACAGTGTGTATGATAAAACCCATTGTTTCACGTTCTCTGTGTGTGTATATAAATCTCCCCACTGTATTTTCCACTGAATGCATCTGATGAAGTGAGCTGTAGCTCACGAAAGCTTATGCTCAAATAAATTTGTTAGTCTCTAAGGTGCCACAAGTACTCCTTTTCTTTTTGAGCAATTTTAAAAACCTCAGCTGGGGTTTTCAAAAAGGTTCCCAGGAATCAGATGCCCAACTCATTGAATTTCAATGGGATTGCAGCCCAAGCACTTAGCGCCCAGTCCTGCCACCTGTTAGCCCACACAACTCCCACTGAAGTCAATGAAAGCACTGTCTGGAGGCTCCTAGTAACATATGAATGCAACTCTGGGAAAGAATTTTCTTCTACAGAAATTAAAGCAAAATGTGCATGAACACCAGCTTTAGAAAGCAAAGGATTTTGTGGACTGTGCTGCTTACTTTGAAATAGAGGGAGAGGAAAAAATTAGCCACAGTCTGAACTACTTTTATTTTAGACTCTAGTACAAGCAAGTGGGCCTAGGCGTTAAGGGTTAAGTTAGGAGTTAAGTACTAGTGCAGCGCTCCGTGCTGAAAGGGAATAAATCAGAGAACTCCCTTGCACAACTGCACCTTACCATAGGAGCGTGGGGGTGTATGTGGAGAATGAGGGTGTCTGAGAAGATGTGGGCATAAATGTGATCCAGTGGGCTCATTTCTTGGACTTTCCAGCAGCTACTATGCAGAAGTAGTTCTGGGACCATGCTCCCATACATGTTGAGGTTCTCCAGCATGCTGCAAACTCACTCGTGCATTACAGTGTTTTATGGATGAGCAGAAAAATAATTTGTAGGGTGAAAAAATAGTTTCTGCTTCACATCTGGCTTCTTATTTTGGTTGCCAGCTGTGTCCAGACATGAGTTGTGCCCAACATTTATATTACAAACATTTGAGGGTTGCTGATGGTGATATTTCATTAAACTGGTTGAAAAAGAGGGGGGATTTTTTTTAATTCACTTTCCCCTTTTTTTAGAGTTTCAAAATGTTGAAATTTTGAAAACTGAAAAACAATCAGCTGCAGGAGAGTTGGAAAATGGCAGGAGGAAATTAGGAAAAGTTTGATGAAATTTTTCCTAATTTCTTTTTAATTTCAAAATTTAGATGTTAGAAATTTTATTTAAATTCAAAAAATGCTAAGATTCAGCATTTCAAATTTTGAAAACTGAAAAACATCAGCCTGCAGGAGAGTTGGAAAATGGGCAGGAGGAAATTAGGAAAAGTTTGATGAAATTTTTCCTAATTTCTTTTTAATTTCAAAATTTAGATGTTAGAAATTTCATTTAAATTCAAAAAATGCTAAGATTCAGCGCTCAGATTCACTTCATAACATGAAGAGCAACCTCATCTGTAAGCTCTATTCCATTCTCCTCCCCTTGGGTGTCTTTCTATTAGATGGTAAACTCATCAGAGCATGGACTATCTATTACTCTCTGCTTGTGAAAAGAAAAGGAGTATTTGTGCCACCTTAAAGACTAACAAATTTGTTAGAGCATAAGCTTTCGTGAGCTACAGCTCACTTCATCTAGCACACTTTATTACTATTTATTATTTGTACAACCCATAGTATCTAAGAGCCCCAATCACGGACTAGAGCCTCATTACACTAAGTGATATACAAGCACAGAATAAAAAAATGTTCCCTTGGCCCAAGGAGTTTACAATCTGTGCACAAGACAAGAGATAGATACAGACAGACCAAAGGGGAAATACAAAGAAACAGTGAGACAATATTGGAGGAGAGTCTTTCATGCTTGTTACAGAGTAGCAAGATGCAATATCATCCTAGGAGCAGAAATTGGGTAGACCGGGATCGCAAGGGGTGAGTTGTCATATCTCTATCCAACAATTGACATGCAACTGTCTGACAACTCCATTATGCATCCCATAACATAAGATGAAAGGTCAATGAACTAAGCTCTTCCAGATCCTAGTCCCCTAAAATTTGCCATGAAAAATGATACAAACATTAAAAAATTGTTTACCACAACGTGAGTTTGCAGGTGTAGGTTTTCTCTTTGTTAAAGGTCCTACAGCTTACTTACCACATCCACAAGCTGAGATATCTTTAAGCCAAAAAGGACTTTTATTGTATCGTTGGAGTTTTCAACAGGTCGGACCCATTTCTGGTACCCACGAAATAAGTGCCTCAGGAGGGCATCTTCGTTTTCAGCAATCAAACTGAGCCCAGCAACAGCTAAAAGGAGACAAAGAGAATGTGGGTTTATGTGAAAGTGCAACGCGAGGTGTCCTCTGAGTTGAAAAGAGTAAGAGAAAAGACAATCATCACCAATGAAAACAGGAAAATCTGCCTCAGGCAAAACCTTGCCAGATAGGGATTAAATTTACAGTCTCTCAATAGAACCACAGAAGGAGGGAAGTACGATTAGTCAGTTCAAATGAGAATTTTGTTATATTTAGTCTGTCATTGGGTAATCCTGATTTGATTAGGTGTTTATTGTTTATTAGTATATTTTTAAAAGATCATCAAGGGTGCCAGAACCTCAGATGGGCCTCTCACTGTAAAGCAGTGAAAATCCAAATCAATACGTCACCTCGGGAAGAAATCACACTTTTTTGTAATACATGACTTGGGGGCTCCCTGGTCACTTTGTACTCCAGGTAGACTGATCTATGT
Organism: Dermochelys coriacea; assembly: GCF_009764565.3. Lineage (NCBI taxonomy): Eukaryota > Metazoa > Chordata > Testudines > Dermochelyidae > Dermochelys > Dermochelys coriacea. The sequence continues at coordinate 131,385,504 of NC_050072.1, forward strand.
CATAGAGGCATTTGATCAGCTATAAGTAGGACTTGCTGTTTACAGAGCCTCCGTCTCATTTTGCTCACATGGACCTTTTGAAACTGAGTGCATACATGGAGTGATGTATTGCACGCAATGTTCCCTCTAATTTTTGACAGGACTTGTGCGCAACAAATTTCTTCTGTGCAAATTTTTGACAGGCCGTGTGTGCAAAAAATTTCTTCTGTGCAAATTGTTGTGCTTCTGTGTAAATTTTTGTGAGCGCGGTATTAGGATATAGATATTCAGGCCTGTCTGTAAAGGCCTATATTCTAAGAATGTAGGTGTATGTTTATCATTTAGCTAGTAATAGAGATATACAAGAAAGAATCTGTGTAAGGGCCTTCTCTCACTGTGACAGTCTGAGGCCTTGTGCTTAGGCCAAGGCCTTTGGCTAAGCTGCAGAGGCAGCCATAAGCTGGGAAGCGACCGTCACCTCCTCACATTCCAACCTAGTCAATATGGGGCTGTTAGGAAGGTGATTAGATCTATCACCTCCAGAGAAAGGGAAGAGCGTAGAAGATGTAAAAGGAAATTTAGGTTGATAGTTTTCTGTCTGGTAAGAACTCACTTATCAATAGACACAGCTGGGAAACCCGTATGTCTTTATAGATGTAGTTGTGAAATCCTCACTTCTGTATTGTTTTGTCATTATAGTTCCCACTTTGCTATTGTTTATTGACATGGTCTCTGTCTGGTTCTGTGATTGTTTCTGTCGGCTGTATAATTAATTTTGCTGGGTGTAAACTAATTAAGGTGGTGGGATATAATTGGTTAGCTAATCATGTTACAATATGTTAGGATTGGTTAGTTAAATTTCAGTAGAATGATTGGTTAAGGTATAGCTAAGAATATTACTATATAAAATAGGGGCAAACACGAAGTAAGTTGGGATTCGAAAATAAGGAAAAAGGAACTTGGATTTAAGCTTGCTGGAAGTTCACCCCAATAAACATTGAATTGTTTGCACCTTCGTACTTTGGGTATTGTTACTCTCTGTTCATGCGAGAAGGACCAGGGAAGTGGGAGAGTGAAGGAATAAGCTCTTTAACACACGGTGTTTCACCATGTGCACAGGGTTTAGGATCTGTGTGCATGCGCAAACGTCCACAGCTTAGAGGGAACAGTGATTGCATGGTTGTGTTTTGTGATGAACCTGCTATGCAGGAAGCTACCATTACCATCACCTCCTCCCCACCATGTTCTGATCCCCAGTGTGGACATACTTCTCCTGGCCAGGGGGCAGAAACTCTGTGAAGGACCCTGACCCAGGAAGTAACCATGCTCTGGGGAAGGTTAGATCCATCCATTCTACACGGCGCTTGGAAGTTTGGGCTCTCCACTACTTCGCATCCCTCTGCCAGCTGTGTCTCCAGCCCCTTGAGCTGCCATCTGCCTTCCAGCCCCAGGCCACCCCCTATTTCTCCAGGAGAAGTTGGTAGTCACACAGACAGCACTTGAAGGAGAGACTGAAGTTTCCTTTTCCTCTTGAAGACCCATGTGGTAAAATCCCACCCTGAACTCATGTTGCACCAGCCCTCTGGCTGGTGTTGCTGGATCTCCCCGCTCATGTCAGTCCAGGTCTGTGGGCTGCAGAGAGGAGCAGGGCTTTGCTTTGCCTGCTCCCTTCCTGCTTTGGGGGCCCACAAGGCATTGGGAAGGAGCAGTCACTGGGTGACCCTGAGTACAGGTGTAATGCAGCACCCGGAACTGAACCTGGACAGGGTGGCAGGTTTGTAGAAATTTTAGTGGTGCCCAGAACCTGTCCCTGCCTAAACTCTGCCCCCCCAACTCCTCCCCCCACCTGCCCAAGGCTCTGGGAGGAAGTTTGGGTGGGGGATGAGGTCTGGGGTGCAGGCCCTAGGCTGGGGCAGGGGATTGGGATGCAAGTTCTGGGAGGGAGTTTGGGGATGGGAGGGGGTGCAGAGGGAGCAGGTGCAGAATGAGGGCTGTAGGGTGTGGCTGCAGATGAGAGGTTTGGGGGATGGAAGGAGCTCAGGGCAAGAGTAGGGGTGTAAGGCTTTGTCTGGGGCTGGGAATGAGAGGTTTGGGATGTGGGAAGGGCTCAGGGTGAGAGTAGGAGTGTGGGGGGTGAGGGCTCTGTCTGGGGCTGGGGGGTTTTGGAGGTTAGAGAGGCTCAGGGCTGGGGGAGAGGGTTGGAGTGCAGGGGGATGAGGGCTTTGTCTGGGGCTGGAGATGAGGGGTTTGGGGTGTTGGAGGGGGCTCAGGGTTGGAGTGCAGGGGATGAGGGCTCTGGCTGGGGCTAGAGATGAGGGGTTTGTGGTGTTGGAGGGGGCTCAGGGTTGGAGTGTGGGGATGAGGGCTCTGGCTGGGGCTAGAGATGACGGGTTTGTGGTGTTGGAGGGGGCTCAGGGTTGGAGTGGGGGATAAGGGCTCTGGCTGGGCTGGAGATGAGGGGTTTGTGGTGTTGGAAGGGGCTCAGGGTTGGAGTCAGGGGATGAGGGCTCTGGCTGGGGCTAGAGATGAGGGGTTTGTGGTGTTGGAGGGGGCTCAGGGTTGGAGTGTGGGGATAAGGGCTCTGGCTGGGGCTGGAGATGAGGGGTTTGTGGTGTTGGAGGGGGCTCAGGGTTGGAGTGCAGGGGATGAGGGCTCTGGCTGGGGCTGGAGATGAGGGGTTTGTGGTGTTGGGGGGCTCAGGGTTGGAGTGCAGGGGATGAGGGCTCTGGCTGCGGCTGGAGATGAGGGGTTTGTGGTGTTGGAGGGGGCTCAGGGTTGGAGTGCAGGGGATGAGGGCTCTGGCTGCGGCTGGAGATGAGGGGTTTGTGGTGTTGGAGGGGGCTCAGGGCTGAGGCAGAGGATTGGAGTGCAGGGGGATGAGGGCTCTGGCTGGGGCTGGGGATAAGGGGGTTGGGGTGTGGGAGGGGCTCAAGGCTAGGGTAGAGAGTGCTGTGGGGGGGTGAAAGCTCTGGCTGGGGGTGTGGGCTCTAGGGTGGGGCAGGGCTGGGGATGAGTTTGGGGTGCAGGCAGGCTGCTCCGGGACAGGGGCCAGAGAGGAGGACTCCCCCCAGCCCTTTCCCTGCCACCAGCAGTGATCTCTGGGGGAGGAGCCCTCTTCCCCCCCCAGCAGCACACTCACCCCCACCAATGTCACTGCATGTGCTCCTAGGGCCCCTCTCAGGTCCAGGAATCTCCCTCGCCTCTCCCTTGGTGGGTGCCGGGGGTGCTACATGCGCCTCCTTCCCTGCTGTTGCCCCTGCCTGTAGCCTCACTGGGGGTGAGGGATGGGGCTGCCCCTTGCCCAGCATGGGGCAGGAGCGGGGACTGCGGGCGGGGGTCCCTGTGCTGGTGGAGGGTCCCCCCGGAAAAGGGAAGGGTGTGAGGGGGAAGGGCAGGCTCAGGGTCGGTCTGCCCTGGCAGTGGAGATGGGGGCACTAGGTCCCTGCAGCAGCAGTTGCTGCAGGGAGTCAGCCTGGAGCTGCGGGGCAGGGGCAGGGACGCTCTGCTCCAGGGCCTGGGGAGGCACGTGGGGGCCAGCAGGTGAGGTCAGGGGGGACACCTGGCCCCAAATATGGGTGGGGTTGGGCCCCTGGGCTCTGAATAGTGCTGGTGCTAAGGCACCACGTGGAGATATAACTCGCCGCCCCTGCCTGGAGCCTTCAGATCTTAGCACTTGAGCCTCTACTGCCTGAGCTAAAAGATCTAGCTCTGTTCGCCAGGGGTGCAGCAGGCTCATCCACCTTTCAGGGGGACAGGGCGTGACATTGAGTGGGTGGGGGCTGCAGAGGCATTGCTATAGTGCCTGGCCTCCTATAAGGTGCACAAGACTGGGAGGAGGCTCCACCCTGAGAATTCATGCTGCAGCCAGGCCCATTTGGGCTGCGATTGTCAGGAAATATTCACTAGATATCAGAGACATTTAAGCAGGGGAATGTCCATACCCCCATGGCTGATACAGAAAAGGGAGTCCTTTCATGGTGGTTAGACAATGGTCAATGAATTAAAGGTGCTGATTACACAACACCTTCCACTGACAAGCAGACGGTGTGGCAGTCTCCTGAGTTTGACCTGTCAGCATTCGTTAGGTAGCATCTAAACAAAGGGAGAGGGAGGGGATTCCCTTCCATCCCAGAGCCTGGCAATGCATTCAGAGTTCAATCTGGAGGCCAAAGATAGTAACGCCCTGCAGCAAACACATATGAATAGACTGGTGTCTCTGTTTATACATGTGTTTGAGGCCAATGGACAGGGTGTGCTGGGAGTAATGCTACAGTGAGGGCAAGTAAGGCCTAGGAACCAGCTGCAGCAGAAACATGCTCCCGGATCTGAGCTTTCACATAAACAAATCCATTTAACCCCTGTGATTACTCCCAGCCTGGAACTGGACATATACTCATGTAACACTCATCCTACATCTACAACCTCAGAGCCTGTGAGGATGGGAAATGCCCCATTCATCTCAGGTAGGTTCTTGACTCTGGAGCCCAACCATAACACTGCACACGGTAACGCTGTTGACTGTTTCACTGCTGATTCTGAGCAGAAACTTCCCAACTCCTGTGCCTGTCCTTCATTATTGGATATGGAGCTGGAGTGGAGAAGCTGGTACAGGTGACAGAGCACAGTTGACGGGGCGATGGGGACAACAATACGTGGACCAGGTGGCCTTTGGCCACTTTTCCACCTTCTCTGCACTGAGACAAAGGAGCCAGTTTGGTGCACGCGTGCGCGCGCACACACTCACACACAGAGGTACAATTTAGAGCAGCTTCTGGACTGCTCTAAGTTTTGCCAGTTTGTAACCGCCCATAGGGGCTGTTACACCAGCTAGGAAGTTCTGGAACACATCAGTCTCTCCCTCCCCATACGGCTCTCTCCGTCCTGATCACTGCACTCCCTGCTGCCCCTGGCATAACCCCCCTGTTGAGGAGGAGAAAGTGGTATTTAGCTGGTGTAGCTGTCTCTATGCTACCAGGGCATTTCATCCTGCTCATCCCCAGCTGGCTGGCCCCACCATCACACGCTGGAGTAGGGACTAGACTCTGCCTCTACAATGTCAAGCTTTCTCCTCCAAATGCCTGCCCACTCCCTTTCCCATGCCCACTGCCAAAAGCCTCATTGAATCTGCGTGCCCCAAACCCAAACTGCTTCCCACTGTTCCTAGGGACCAGAATCTCTAGCTGCCCAGCCCTCCAGCTTTCCCCTGACAAATGCTGCAGTGGTGCATTGCCAGCAAAATCTCCCAGCAGAGGGACAACCTGGGGGAGGCCGTAAACCAGAAAACATCCCAAACCTGGGAAATGTGCTGGATTTAACTGGAAAATAATGAACAACATCCCTTATCCCTTTCCTGATTTAATGTAATACAACTCGGCCCTGAAGCTGGCTCAGAAATGTCTCTATGCCACAGAATCAGTAGAGAAGAGGAAGCAGTTTTCATAGAACCTATGTCACAGAATACATGAGCCCTGACTCCGATCTGGGGGCATAATGGAAACTTGGTGGGATGATTCTTACAGTTGGATTATGATGAGCCTTGAAGAGCATGATCAATAGAGGAGATGCAGAAAGGAAAGAAGTGGGGTCCCCAGAAACAGAGCCACGAAAGATCGATCGGGCCAAATGCAGCTGTGGTGTAAATGGTGACATCAGTTATCCACTGGGAATAAATTGGTCCCCAAATGCAGGAGAGTGGGGCAAGGAAGAGGCAATGCTATGGCCCTGCCCCCTCCATAGGCATGGGATGAGCAGGCTGCATCCCATAAAATCACAGGCATGCTCCTTCTGGTGCAAGGGCTACTTTCCACACAATGTCTCCAGGTATTACGGGGGCCCCCTTCCTCCAGGCTGTGCCTAACAGGAATCCCTAAAGCCCTGAAGAAGGAAAAAAGCTGTTTAGGGAACTAAGAGGAATGGGGTAAAACTGAGTACAGAAAACACGTAGGCTGAATAGCTGGGAAAAAGTCCTTCCAGTGAGGTCTGTTCTTCCGTGATCTCGTCCTCCCAAAGAAATGTGAGAAGACCTTAGGCTAGGATCTTTTACAATAAGACTAGATGAAGCAGTGGGGAATACACTGAAAGAAGCAATGTTGCCCTTGAAGAAAGATGAACAAGATTATCACAAGCTGTAGGTAAGACCCATCTCCAATGTCATTGATTCGAGTGTTTGTGTAAGTTTCAGTGCTCATCACCACATTTATTGTGTGTACGATGAATTCATCACGCTTGCCATACCACTTAATATCTCCCCTCGTTAACTTTTCCTCATTTATTTGGTTTGTGGTTTCTGATCCTACTGGCAAAGGAGTTGATAAATGAATAGAAAAAGCTCTGGCAAGGATGGTGGCAGGAGCTTTCTACACATGATGTGCACTGGAAGAAATACACAAACGGTACCTTTTGCCTTTCATCTTTTCACTTGAGCGGCTAGATGCTCATCTCGATGCTGGGGATTGTCTCTTCTTTAGCATCACACTCTCTCTCTCTCTCACACACACTCATAAAAACACTACTTTTCTTCTCAACTGTCAAATATTTTGTGGGATTGGGCACTAAACCGAAGATGCACTTTTCTGAGTAGAAAGTGGCTTTGCTATTTTAGTTACTCTTCATTTCTCCTCTGCTCCGATAATATCTACCAGTAACTTCATTGCCTCATGTCTAAAAGGCTTTTAAATGTAGAAACAAATATAACCATGTTTTACAAGTCAGAGTTGTTTTAAAAGAAAGTAGAATAAATATTAGAACAATGAATGCTAATGTCTAACTTCAGCAAGCAGACACCGAACTGTGTTACAGAAAGAAATCTGCATTTCTGATGTTTACAGTGGAAAAGGAAGAAATTGCACTTACCTGAGTTGCAAAGAATGAGGGGCACTATAGTAAGATCTAGCAGCAGCATGGCAGCTTTTGTTTTCTCAAGCAAACAAATTCCAGCCTAGAAATGGGTTAACATGAACTAATTAGAAAGCATGAAGGATAAGAGTGTCTGCAAAGAAGGATAGTGCATTCCAAGCCTAATCTTGCATCACTAGAAAGCTTTTTAAAGTACGCTTCATTGATTTTCAGTCAACTGTCACAGCCTGTAAGTCTAAAAAATATCTCCGGGTCCTAAACTCTGACACATTTACTCTTTATATTTTAACCAGTGCTAGCCTGCTATAAATCAGAGATAGCATGAAGTCAGAAAAAATGTAAGTGGTAGACAGCCAAGACAGACCATAATACAAATATTCCACAAATATATCTTTTACCACTAAATCATAAACATCAGGGATGGAAAAGTTCTCACTTTCCCAGTGCAGGAAAGGTTGAAAGAAGGGCATGTTTAATCTAGAGAAAAGAAGGCTGTGGTTGGACATGCTAATTGTCTTTTAATTCATAATAAATTGTTAGAAAGAGGACAGTGATCAATTGTTCTCCATGTCCATTGAAGGTAGGACAATTTATACTGGGCTTAATCTGCAGCAAGGGAGATTTAGGTCAGATATTAGGAAAAACTTTCTAAGGGTAGTTAAGCACTGGAACAGGCTTCCAAAGGAGGCTGGGGAATCTCCATGATTGGATGTTTGTAAAAACAGGTTAGGCAAATACCTGTCAGGAATGGTCTAGGTCAGTGGTTTTCAAACTGTGGGTCGCGACCCAGTACTGGGTCATGGAATGGAAGGGACTGGGTGGTGGCGGCTCTGATCTGCACCACCGACTGGGCCATTAAAAGTCCCATTGGCGGTGCTGCCTGGCTAAAGCAGGCTAGTCCCTACCTGTTCTGACACCGCGCTGCACCCTGGAAATGGCCAGCAGCAGGTCTAGCTCCTAGGCGGGGGGCCTCCACCCAGGTCCACACTCCCACCGGCTGGGAACCAGCCAATGGGAGCTGGGGGGAGGTGCCTGTGGACAAGAGCCATGGGGAGCTGCTTGCACGCCTCCGCCTAGAAGCTGGACCTGCTTCTGGCTGCTTCCGGGGCACAGGACAGGCACCCCAAATTCCTCATCCCCAGCCCCACCCCAGAGCCTGCACCCCCAGCCCAGAGCCCTGATCCCCTCCTGCACTCCTGCCCCAGCCCAGAGCCCCCTCCCACACCCTGAACCCCTCATTTCCAGCCCCACCCCGCAGCCCTCACCCTCACACCCAAACCCTCTGCCCTAGCCCAGAGCTCCTCCCACATTCCAAACCCATCATCCCCAGCTCCACTTTAGGATGGGTCGCAGGCATCAACAATTTTCTTCAACTGGGTTGCCAGAAAAAGAAGTTTGGAAACCACTGGTCTAGGTTTACTTGGAACTACCTCAGTGCAGGGGGCTGGACCAGATGACCTCTTGAGGTCCCTGCCAGACCAACATTACTGTGAGTATAGGATTGTTTCCCCCAGTGTCCTCAGGGTCTGGTGTTAAATAACTAAACTGATGGGGCTTTTAGCAGTTCCACGGGGAGCCTATTGAACAAGTTTCTAAATCTCATTCTTCCTGGTATTGGACCAAATCTAATGGAAATCAATTACTTCAAATGGGCTTTGGATCAGACCCATTCATCCTCAGTGTTCATTTTCCCACCCCATTCCTCCCTCAGGCACCCCGAATGGAAGTCACTTAAACATATATCTAGAAAAAGGGGAGTTTAAAGTGCAGAGTTTTGCCATTGCTATAGCAAGATGGACCGGCCAAAACACTTGGCTTGCATCCAAATTTGAAAATACATTTCCAGTTTGAAATCTAGATATGACCTCCTCAGCTGTTCTCGTGGGATACTGATCGTCTTTGATGGCCATATTAAAATCTTTTGGAGCTATTCAGATCCTTGACTGATTTAGTTGTACAGAATCACAGAATATTAGGGTTGGAAGAGACTTAAGAAGGTCATCTAGTCCAATCCCCTATTCAAAGCAGGACCAGCACCAACTAAATCATCCCAGCGAAGGCTTTGTCAAGCCGGGCCTTAAAAACCTCTAAGGATGGAGATTCCACCACCTCCCTAGGTAACCCATTCTAGTGCTTCACCACCCTCCTAGTGAAAGTGTTTCCTAATATCCAACCTAGACCTCCCCCACTGCAATTTGAGACTATTGATTAGCCTGGTAACCCTATAACATCTTAATTTACCATCTGGCCAAGCTCATCTTTTTACTTCTTGATGCTAATGGGGCTTTTCATGGTGTCTGTCTTTTTGGCAGCATGCTCAGATTTATATCAGTGAGGTGGGTTATATCCTCTTTGTATCCCAGTCTGTTAAACAGCTTACCAAGTTCTTTAATAACATTCGTTTATAACATTCAAAAACCAGTTGGAGAACACTTCAATCTCTCTGGTCACTCGATCACAGACCTAAGAGTGGCTATACTTCAACAAAAAAGCTTCAAAAACAGACTCCAACGAGAGACTGCTGAATTGGAATTAATTTGCAAACTGGATACAATTAACTTAGGCTTGAATAGAGACTGGGAATGGATGAGTCATTACACAAAGTAAAACTATTTCCCCATGTTTCAGAGTAGCAGCCGTGTTAGTCTGTATTCGCAAAAAGAAAAGGAGTACCCACCAAATGCATCCGATGAAGTGAGCTGTAGCTCACGAAAGCTTATGCTCTAATAAATTTGTTAGTCTCTAAGGTGCCACAAGTACTCCTTTTCTATTTCCCCATGGTATTTCTCCCTCCCACCCCCCACTGTTCCTGATATTCTTGTTAACTGCTGGAATTAGCCTACCTTGCTTGTCACCATGAAAGGTTTTCCTCCTTTTCCCCCCCTGCTGCTGGTGATGGCTTATCTTAAGTGATCACTCTCCTTACAGTGTGCATGATAAACCCATTGTTTCATGTTCTCTGTGTGTGTGTATATAAATCTCTCCTCTGCTTTTTCCACCAAATGCATCCGATGAAGTGAGCTGTAGCTCACGAAAGCTTATGCTCTAATAAATTTGTTAGTCTCTAAGGTGCCACGGGTACTCCTTTTCTTTTTGCAAGTTCTTTAAGAACATCTTTTGCATCCCGTTCAACAGGCAAGTTATAACCCCATTTGATTATCTGCATTTTGCAGGTTGCTTTTCAACTCAAGCATTCCTTGGACTCCCTGTTTCATTATTTCAAACTGGTATCTGTAACAGACTTGCCAGTGTGGCTTCGACACATGGAATGGCGTGGTCACTGCTTTATGGGAGAACCTTAGATTTGGACTTTAACATTGGGCAGTCACTAACCCTTTTGTACATGCCTACTGTGATTATTTTGCAGTCCGCTCCAGTATGTATTCTGAAATGCATTTTTTGTTGATTTATTGCCAAAGCCACAAGCCCATCTGTTGTGAACCTGGCTTTGTAGTGGTATTAGAAGAACCAGCAATCTTCTGCATCCTTGTCAGAGCTTTGTTCTCCAGTCTTATATTTGGGCACTGCTTCCGTATTTCTTTGCAACTTGTGCACCAAGAGATGCACTTTTGCTAAATGGTTGCTTTCACTGCACGTTTATCACACCCTTTTTGCTAGCTGTCTCTGGGTTGTTTTGCAATTGCCTCCACCTGTGTTGCACACATATTTGATTTTTGTTATTTGCTTACCCTTGCAGTCTGTCTTTAGCGGACTGCACTTATAATTAGATGCACTTCAGTTCTCTTTCCCTCTTGGTTAACTTGAAGTTGGGAAGCTTGGTTTTCACAAGTATCAAACCTTTGCAAATTCAAGTCAATTTCTTGCAATGACTTTGCTTTGAACTGGTTATCAATTATACCAGAAATAATCTGGGATCTCATTACCCTGTTAATTGTTCACGATTTAGCCTTATTACACAGGTTTAAAACATAATAATCTATTATCTTATCTAGTTAGTAACCCTTTAAAGAAAATATGTCTTTCTCAAGTAACATTTCTGTTGGTTCTGTGTTCTTGACATTTTTAATGACCTTTGTCTAGCAGTTTGTAGCCCCATTCATGCTTTCGCTGATTTATACTGTGCATCCCCCATGCCCCTGGGCTTGCCACATACAGTAGTGTGAAGGATCTTGCTCTCTCTGGTTTCTCTGTTCTGTTCCTGGTCCAAAAATATTTGCAAGTGCTGCAACTTCCTCCTCCAGTTCTCTGCTGCAGTCTTCCATATAGAATAGAGATCGGGAAGCATTAATATAATTGTACATGGCACAAGTAAGACCTCATCTGGAATACTGCTTACAGTTCTGGTCACTCATGTTCAAGAAAGATTCATTCAAACTGAGACAGGTTCAAAGAAGGGCTACTAGGATGATCAGGAGAATGGAGAGCCTACCTTACAAGAGGAGACTGGGAGATCTTGGCTTGTGTAGTGTAGCAAAAGCAGGCTCAGAGGGCATATGATTGCACTCTAAAAATCATAGGGGTAAGCTAAGGGACGATGTTGTCACAGGAACAAATAGGTATAAAGTGGTCATGAATAGATTTAGATGGGATATCAAAGAAGGTTTCTAACCATCAGAGGAGTGTGTTTCTGGAACAGCCTCCCCCTAGGAAAAGTGGGTGCAAACAACCTAACTAGTATTAAGTTGGAGTTTGGTACATTTATGAAGGGGATTATATGATGGGGTTGCCTGCCATAGCAGAGGATTGGACTTGATGACCCAGGAGGTCCCTTCCATCCCTATGTTCCTTAATCATCACGGATGAAGTTGAGAAGCTTTGAGGACCGGAAATGAGAGACTCATTTGGAGAAGAAGCTAGACAGGGAGGAGCCTGAAGGACGGTAGTTGATAGATACAGGAAGAGGGAGAGAGGAGTTGGCTGCAATATGCTCTGGCAGAAGGGGGATAAGCACAGCAGGTCCAGGTCTAGATAACACAGGAACAGAGTTATTCAGGTCTAACACTCAGAGCAGGAGACTCCCTGCCTCACTTACCTAGGGAAGGGACTCCCTGTAGGATCAGAGCCAGAGAGAGGAGCCCTCGGAGTGGCGTTTGGGATCAGCTGCCATTTCAGAATAGTGTTTGACTCCCCAGGGCTTTTGATGCAATTTGATCATGACATTGTTTTGGGAACAATCTCAGGATGGTCATAGTGAAATGGGTAAACGTAACAGAGTTTTGGGCCTTGCTGCTCTCCCATACCATGCAGGGACCACTTAGAGGAAGAGCCATTAAGAGAGTGGCAGCTCCTGTAATGAAGTTTGGGGGTTGAAGTTTGATCCCCCTGCCAATGCCCACTCATCACCAGAAGAGCCACAGAAGAATCCAGTTCAACAGACTCCCCTTTGTCCCAACACCTGCCCCAGGGACATCCATGATAGCCCCTCAGAATCAGGGCTGCTCTGGGCCATTACCAGTCAGCAAAGGACTGTAAGACACCTCTAGACCACGTGCAGCTTCCTGGAACCGATCTCAATTCCACAGCAGTATTTCCAGCTGCCCCCCATCAGCTCCTGTAGAGACAATGAGGTGAGAGTAGCTTTCCCACTCCACAGCACACACAGTATTTTCAAAGAAGGGGCTCCCTCCTCCCTCAACTACCTTCCATAGCATGAAGACACTGTGGGCTACTGTTTGATATTATCCAACCCATGAGAACCACTTCACTTCTGGAGAGAAGGTTTCTTTCGGCAGGACTTGATCTGAACTGCAGCTGTTCCAAAACCCATCCTATAGGGTCTGTGGGTGCTAGGAAACGGGTATTTTAAGCAGCCCCTGCTGCAGACCTGAGGACCCCACTACTTGTATTTCTGGGGAGCTAAGAATTTGATTTTAATGTAAAAGGGGTGATTGGGGGCATAGAGTGAGAGGCGCAAGGGATGGGATGTTGGGGGTGGGTTTAGGGTACTGAGTATTCTCAGCTGTCATTGTTGAGATATTGACTGGGGGAACCTGTTGGGATGGGGGTTACATTCTAAAAGCTATCCTGTAATTTCCTTCCATGTAGTTCAGACTCACTAGCCCCACCCCCTCAGGTAGGGGCTGGGGGTCAGTCTCCATTCAGCCAGGGAACTCGTAGGGATGTTTGTGTCTACCATAGGCTGGGTGGTTGTCTGTTGTCTGGAAGGCTTTCTGGGATTTTTCACATCCTGCCCTGGAGACCCCCAGATGGTTACTTAGGTATCAGAGCTGTGCCCTTCAGTAGCTGGTGAAAAATGGATCAGAGCAGAGTACCACTACTGTGAATTTAGGGACTGGAAGTCTGAGATGCAATGTGGAGGACAGTTTCGGGAGCTGTTGGGACTGCCAGGGGGTGAGATAGAAAGAAGCCTTTTCCATCTTTAGAGCAGATTATTGACATTTGTTATTAGTGCCAGGCTATTGGAAAGACTGTCTCAGCAATGGGCTCCTACCTTTCCGACTTATTCCTGGCATTGGTCTGGCAGATCCCAAGTCTGTTAGTCTTCGGGGCATAGTGTGAGGTGCATTCAATTATGCCAGACTTTATCTGCAGAAAGAGGTGTGGGTAAAGAGCTGTACCCTTGGTTAAGTAGCTCACTATTAATTAATTATTATTATTATTATTATGAAATACACTTTGTTATTGGCATTGCTGTGAATGTGCCCAGCGACCAGGTGATGGGCCAAGGTACACAGACAGAGTGAAAGAGCAACAACCACAAATAAGTATCATAGGTACTAACATCCCCCACATCATGATCAGAAGCAGGACACCACACTACAGCAGGGTACCATTTAAGATATAATGCTGTGCAGGGCTGGACTGCCATTCCCACCTTCCCCCACTGACGTGCTCTACGCTTCTACACCTTCCCTACATGTCTCCCCCCCCATCTTCCATATACCCTCTCCCCTCCTCTTCCCCCCATACACCCTCTTCCCTCCCCCATGCCCTCTCCCCTCCCCCAACTTCCATACACCCTCTCCCCTCCCCCATACACCCTCTCCTGCCACCCCCACATCCTCCATACACACTCCACAATCCCCCTTACATGCCCCCTCCCTCTCTCTCTCTGCTTCTCCCCTCCCCTATCCTCACACACTGCCCCTCCTTCCCATACACACTATCTGTTCCTTTTTCCACATGCACTCACCCAAACCCCCAGCTCTGCCTTCTTGTCCCTTCCCAGAGACATCCCATGATCACCACCATCCCTCTCCTTTTTTCTTTCTCTCCTGACACTGCCTTTCTTGCTTCCTGTTATTTTCTGTCTCCTTTTCTATTCTCTCTTTAAGAAAAGGAGTACTTGTGGCACCTTAGAGACGAACAGATTTATTTGAGCATAAGCTTTCGTGAGCTACAGCTCAAATGCATCCGATGAAGTGAGCTGTAGCTCACGAAAGCTTATGCTCAAATAAATTTGTTAGTCTCTAAGGTGCCACAAGTACTCCTTTTCTTTTTGCGAATACAGACTAACACGGCTGCTACTCTGAAACCTATTCTCTCTTTCTGTGCCTTCCCTCCCTCCCCATCTATTTGCTTCTTTGGTGCAGCTGCACTACCATCTGATGGCAGGGTTGGGACACTGCTGGCAGCAGCTCCTGGAATCCAACTGTAGTAGCTTTGGGACACATCTACACTACAAAATTATGTCAACCTAAGTTACGTCTGCATACAGTAATTCAATCACTTTCGTGTGTCTACGCTGCTTGTGTCAGCAGTGCCCATCCTCATTAGCAGCACATGCATTGATGAAGAATGCCATGCATCATGGGTAGCTATCCCACTGTTCAACTTGCTACCATCTAGCTCAGGGTGTTTTGGGAAGGTTTTGCAGTGCCTCATGGGGCCAAAATGAGTCAACGGCCCATCATGCAGTGTTCTCCATTCCATAATTTCACCTGCATTCCACAATGTTTCGCGTCTCTTTTCAAAATCCCCGCAAACCTGTGCGTCCCCCCTCAGTGTCTGCAATCTGTGTCAGAAGCCTGGATCCTGCACATCTCACAAATATTGTGATGAGTGTTGCAAGCCTGGGGGGGGGCGGATCCTAGAGTATTTGCAGAGCCACAAGAGGAGCCATGGGGAACATGATGATTCCTTGGAGGCTAGATTGCTGTGGGACACAGAAACAATTCAAAGTTATTGGCAGCATTCACAGAACAGCTGCAGATGGTAGAGTGCCGGTTCTGGGCCAAGAAACGAGCACTGACTGGTGGGGTCGCATTGTCATGCGGGTTCAGGAGGACGAGCAGTGGCTGCAGAACTTTTGGATGTGCAAGGCCACATCCTGGATCTGTGTACAGAGCTCGCACCAGCCTTCCAGTGCAGCAACATCAAAATGAGCTCTGCACTGACAGTGGAGAAGAGAATGGTGATTGCTCTGTGTAAACTGGCAACGCCTGATTGTTACCAATGGGGGCTACTGTGATACAAGTGTGCAGGGCTGTGACTCTGGGCCATGTGCAGGACAATTTTGTAGCATGTGGGTTCCCAACTGCAGTGGAGCGATAGATGGCACGCGGATCCCTATTTTGGCACCAGACCACCTTGCCACAGAGTACATCAACAGAAAGGGATACTTTTCTATGGTAATGCAAATGCTGATGGATCACTGGGGATGCTTTACCAGCATCAGTGTGGGTTGGTCTGGGAAGGTGCATGATGTGCGCATGTTTAACAACACAGGCCTGTTCAGAAAAGCTGCAAGCAGGAACTTTCTTTCCAGACCAGTGGATTACCGTTGGGGATGCTGAAATACCAAGAGTGATCCTGGGAGACCAAGCCTACTCCTTGCTCCCCCTCAACAACACTAAGGAGCCCTTCAACTACAGGCTCAGCAGATGCAGAATGACAGATGAATGTGCCTTTGGTCATTTGAAAGGTCGCTGGCACTGTCTGCTCTTGAGATTGGACCTCCGTGAGAAAAATATCCCAATGGTTACAGCTCCTGCTGTGTCTTATATAATGGCTGAGAAGCAAAGAGGGGAAAGTTTCCCCCTGGGTGGACAGGGGAGGTGGAACAGCTGTCTGCTGATTTTGAGCAGCCTGAGCTATAAGAAAAGCTCAGTAGAGAGCTATTCAGCTCAGGGAGGCTTTGAAAGAGCATTTCAATAGTGAGTCACAGTAATGTATGTTGCTGGTGTGTTCTACCCGGCATTGCTCTTTTCCACTCCAGGATGAAGCTTGTAATGAGTGGTGTGTGTAGTAGTAATATCACAATGCAAATGCACCTCTAACTATTATCTGTGAATGATGTCTGGCCCAGCCAGCACATGTTGTGAACTAGTAAAGATGAATTAAGTTTCCACAACTAGTCTTTTCTTCCATATCCATGGGAAAAAATAGTTACTCACTTCTCATAACTATTGTTCTTCTTCGAGTGCTTGTTCATGTCCATTCCAATCAGGTGCGTGCATCCGCACGTGAACAGTAGCTGGAAGATTTTTCCCATAGGCGGTTATTTTTCCCATCTGTCAGGTCAGTCTGGGCGCCCCCTGGAATCGCGCCATGCCGACCCACCACCCCCTCAGTTCCTTCTTGCCGGCTACTCCAACAGGGGATGGAGGGTGGATATTGGAATGGACATGAACAACACATCTCAAAGAACAAACAGTTACAAGAAGGTTTCAGAGTAGCAGCCGTGTAGTCTGTATTCGCAAAAAGAAAAGGAGTACTTGTGGCACCTTAGAGACTAACAAATTTATTAGAGCATAAGCTTTCGTGAGCTACAGCTCACTTCATCGGATGCATTTGATGGAAAAAACAGAGGAGAGATTTATATACACACGCACAGAGAACATGAAACAATGGGTTTATCATACACACTGTAAGGAGAGTGATCACTTAAGATAAGCCATCACCAGCCAGCAGGGGGGGGAAAGGAGGAAACCTTTCATGGTGACAAGCAAGGTAGGCTATTTCCAGCAGTTAACAAGAATATCAGAGGAACAGTGGGGGGTGGGGTGGGGGGGAGAAATACCATGGGGCAATAGTTTTACTTTGTGTAATGACTCATCCATTCCCAGTCTCTATTCAAGCCTAAGTTAATTGTATCCAGTTTGCAAATTAATTCCAGTTCAGCAGTCTCTCATTGGAGTCTGTTTTTGAAGCTTTTTTGTTGAAGGATAGCCACTCTTAGGTCTGTGATCAAGTGACCAGAGAGATTGAAGTGTTCTCCAACTGGACACTACAACTACAATACCCACCTGCTGAAGTGAAGAAACAGATTGACAGAGCCAGAAGAGTACCCAGAAGTCACCTACTACAGGACAGGCCCAACAAAGAAAACAACAGAACGCCACTAGCCATCACCTTCAGCCCCCAACTAAAACCTCTCCAACGCATCATCAAGGATCTACAACCTATCCTGAAGGACGACCCATCACTCTCACAGATCTTGGGAGACAGGCCAGTCCTTGCTTACAGACAGCCCCCCAATCTTAAGCAAATACTCACCAGCAACCACACACCACACAACAAAACCACTAACCCAGGAACCTATCCTTGCAACAAAGCCCGTTGCCAACTCTGTCCACATATCTATTCAGGGGATACCATCATAGGGCCTAATCACATCAGCAACACTATCAGAGGCTCGTTCACCTGCGCATCTACCAATGTGATATATGCCATCATGTGCCAGCAATGCCCCTCTGCCATGTACATTGGCCAAACTGGACAGTCTCTACGTAAAAGAATGAATGGACACAAATCAGACGTCAAGAATATAACATTCAAAAAACCAGTTGGAGAACACTTCAATCTCTCTGGTCACTCGATCACAGACCTAAGAGTGGCTATCCTTCAACAAAAAGCTTCAAAACAGACTCCAACGAGAGACTGCTGAATTGGAATTAATTTGCAAACTGGATACAATTAACTTAGGCTTGAATAGAGACTGGGAATTGATGAGTCATTACACAAAGTAAAAACTATTTCCCCATGGTTTTTCTCCCCCCACCCCATCCCCCACTGTTCCTCCGATATTCTTGTTAACTGCTGGAAATAGCCTACCTTGCTTGTCACCATGAAAGGTTTTCCTCCTTTCCCCCCCCTGCTGCTGGTGATGGCTTATCTTAGTGATCACTCTCCTTACAGTGTGTATGATAAACCCATTGTTTCATGTTCTCTGTGTGTGTGTATATAAATCTCTCCTCTGTTTTTTCCACCAATGCATCTGATGAAGGGAGCTGTAGCCACGAAAGCTTATGCTCTAATAAATTGTTAGTCTCTAAGGTGCCACAAGTACTCCTTTTCTAGTTACAAGAAGGTGAGTAACTGTTTTTTCTTCTTCGCATGCTTGTTCATGTTGACTCCAATCAGGTGACTCACAAGCCCAAGTTTAGGTGGTGGGGCTGGAGTTGTCCACTGATTGGAGCACTGCTTGTCCAAAGGCCGCATTATCTCTGGCCTGTTGGGTAATCGCATAGTGCGAGGCGAAAGTATGGATGGAGGACCACGTCGCTGCCCTGCAGATTTCCTGAGGGGAAACCTGAGCCAGGAATGATGTTAATGAAGCCTGCGCTCTGGTGGAATGCACAGTAATTGGAGGTGCAGGAACACCTGCCAGGTTGTAACACTTGCATATGGAGGATGTGATCTTTGATGAGATGCATTGTGAGGACACGGTAGGCCCTTCATTCTGTTTGCACTGCCACGAACAGCTGGACCAATTTTCTAAATGGCTTTGTTCTTTCGATGTAGAAAGTTAGCACCCTGTGGACATCCAGAGAGTGGAGCCTCTGCTCCCTGCCGCTGGAATGCTATTTAGGGTAGGATACCAGGAGAAAGACGTCCTGGTTGATGTGAAACTGCAACACAACCTTCAGGAGGAAAGCAGGATGAGGCCTGAGCTGCACCTTGTCCTTACAGAACACGGTATAGGGAGAGTCTGACAGGGCCCTGAGCTCAGACACCCTCCCGGCCAAGGTTATCACCACCTTGTAAGAGAGGTAGAGCAGGGAGCACGTCGCTAACGGTTCAAAGGGGGGTCCCATGAGCCTAGAAAGAACCAGGTTGAGGTTCCCAGGCAGGGACAGGCTGATGCACATTATGGTATAGCCTGTCGAGCCCTTTTAAGAACTGTCTGACCATAGGGTTAGCAAACACAGAGTGGCCCTCTGCGCCCGGGTGGAAGGCCAAGATGGCAGCTAAGTGCACCCTTATTGATGACAACGAAAGCCCCTTCTGCTTCAGATGGAGGAGATAGTCCAGAATAAGCAGCACTGAGGCTAGCGTTGGGGACGAATGGCACTGCACTGACCAGGTTTAAAATCTCTTCCACTTGGCAAGGTATGTGACTCTCGTAGAAGGTTTTCTGCTGCCAAGGATGACCTGTCTAATCTGGTCTGAACAGGAAAGCTCCACTGGGTTCAACCATGGAGCTTCCATGCTGTGAGGCAAAGTGACTCAAGTTTCGGATGTTGAAGACAACAGTGATCTTGTGTCAGAAGGTCCAGGAAGAGCAGCAGGGTGACAAGGGCTTCCACTGACATGTCTAGGAGAGAAGTGTACCAGTGCTGATAGCACCAGCCTGGCCCTATCAATAGGACCTGAGCTCGTTCTCTCCGGATCTTGAGGAGCACCTTGTGAACCGGCGGCATGGGCGGAAAGGCGTATAGGAGAGAACCTCCACAATGGAGGAGGAAAGTGTCCGCACTGGAGCCCGGGCTGTGATTCTGGAAGGAGCAGAACTGCAGGCACTTCCTGTTGTGTTGCGTGGTGAATACGTCTGTCTGGGGAAAGTCCCACCTCTGGAAGATTGAAATCACAACATCTGGGCGAAGGGACCACTTGTGGCTGTGAAACGACTTGCTGAGGTGGTCAGCCAGCTCGTTCAGCACCCCAGGGAAGTATGACACCTGCAGGTGAATTGAATGTTCTACACAGAAGTCTCACAGCATGAGGGCTTCCTGGCACAGGGGAGAGGAGCGTGCACCCCCCTGTTTGTTGATATAGAACATTGCTATTGTATTGTCCATCATGACTGATATACATTGTCCCATTAAGTATGCCCAGAAGGTCTGATATGCCACGCACTCTGCTCTGAGCTCTCTGACATTGATGTGGAGACCTAGATCCACCTGATACCAGAGGCCTTGAGTCCTGCAGTCTCCCAGATGTGCTCCCCTGCCCAAGTCTGATCACTAGCGACAGAGACGGCTGTGGAGTGGCGAAGGAGACCTCTGACAATATCTCTTGAGGGTCAAGCCACCACAGGAGGGAATTGAGGACCAGGTGAGGCAGGGTCACTATCCTGTCCAAGCTGTCCTGGGCTGGGCGATACACTGATGCAAGCCACAACTGAAGAGGTTGAAGCCTGAGTCTGGCACGCTGCACCACGTAGATATAGGCAACCATGTGTCTGAGAAGCTTCAGGCAGTTCCTTGCTGTGGTGGTGGGAAACTATCTGAGGCCTCAAGTAATATTGGTCAGGGCCTGAAACCTCGCTTCCAGCAGGTATGCCCCAGCTTGGGTCAAGTCCAGTACTGCCCCTATAAACTCTATCCTCTGGATCGGGGACAGAGTCAATTTTGCTTTGTTTAGAAGGAGACCCAGGTTGTCGAAGGTGGCTCTGATGAATCTGACCTGAGCTTCCACTTGGGTCCTGGAGCGGCCCCTGATCATCCAGTCGTCGAGGTACGGAAACACTTGTACCTGGTGCCTATGCAGAAACACAGCGATGACTGCCATGCACTTGGTGAATACTGGAGGTGTTGCTGACAGGCCGAAAGACGGTAAATTGGTAGTCGGTACTGTTGACCACAAACCTCAGGTACTTCCTGTGGGGCTGAGTAATTGCGATATGAAAACATGCATCCTTCAAGTCGAGGGTGGCATACCAGTCCCCTGGATCCAAGGAAGGGATGATGGAAGCCAAAGAGACCATGCGGAACTTGAGTTTCTTCACGAACTTGCTAATTCTCGCAGGTCGAAGATAGGCCTGAGGCCGCCTTTGGCTTTCGGTATTAGGAAATACCGGGAATAAAAGCCCTCGCCCCTGTGCTCCTGAGGAACCTCCTCCACTGCCCATAGAGATAGGAGGGACTGTACCTCCTGGAGTTGCTCATAAGAAGCGTCCCTGAAGAGGGATGGGGAAGGAGGGTGGACGGGCAGAAGGGCACAGAATTGGATGGAGGATCCCCTCTCTACGGTGCAGAGCACTCAGCGGTCCGAGGTGATATGGGACCATGCACGGTAGAAAGGGAACAGTCGGGAGGAAAAGGTAAGGCGAGTTAGATCCAGTTTTTGTTCTGGTGCACTGTCCTCAACCGCACCTTCAAAAGGCCAGTTTGGGGCCGGAAGGTGGTTTGGGTTGGCCAGAGCCCTGGTCTGAGGATGGATGTTGTCTTTTCCTGCCACTCCTGTTCCTCTTCCGAGAACTGTCCTGGCGGTTCTGCTGATAGAACCTCAGAGGAGGTTGCGGCCTAGTGTTTCCGCTGCGTGGCAGGAGGGTGCAGGCCCAAAGACCTGAGGTGAGTCTTTCAGGCTATGCAGCCTCTTGTCTGTCTTTTCAGAGAAAAGAGTTACACCCTCAAATGGGAGGTTCTGAATAGTCTGTTGGACCTTGTAAGGGAGCCCCAAGACTTGGAGCCAGGACCCCTTTCTGATGGCCAACCCAGTCGCCATGACCCTAGTGGCGGCATCAGCACCATCCAAGCAGCCTGCAGGGAAACCCAGGAGACTAGCTTCCCCTCCTCCACCAAGGCCAAGAACTTGGCTTAGGAGTCTGATGGGAGGAGTTCCGAAAATTTAGCCATTGCCGTACAGGTGTTATACGAGTACCTGCTGATGATGACCTACTGGTTCGAAATACGGTGCTGGGGACTCTCTGTAGAATAGACCTTTCTCCCAACAAGGTCTAGGCACTTAGCCTCCCTGTTTTTAGGGGAAGGCCCCTGGAAACCCTGCAGCTCATGCTGATTAACAGCGGCCATGACAAGAGAGTTGGAAGGTGGGTGGGAGTACAAATGTTCATACCCCTTGGAGGGCATGAAATAACGCCTCTCGTTGCACTTGGCAGTGGATGGCAAGGAAGCTGGGATCTGCCACAGGGTCTTGGTGGTGTCTACAATAGTCTTAATCAGTGGTAGGTAGGGCAATAGGAGAAGCTCCTGAGGGGGTGAGGGTATCCACCATGGGATCAGCCTCCTCAACCACCTCCTTAGCCTTAATGCCCAGATCCTGAGCAGGCCTTTGCAGCAACTGTTGTAACACCCTGTTGTCCTCAAGCACTGGAGCTATAGCTGTGCCTGCCAATGCCTCATCCAGAGATGACGAGGAGGAAGTGGCTATAAACAGCAGATGCTCCTTGCCATCAGCTCCCAAGGGGTCCCACTACTCTCGGGGGGAATGTCGGTGCCGATGAAGTGACAGTCAGTGCCGGGGCTGTCAAGGTTGAAATCGGCATTGCTACACGCACCGGAGACACTGATGGTACCACCGGTGGAGCCGGTGCCAAACCAGCTGCCTGAGCTGACGAAGGTGGCGGGGCCATTGTCTGTGCCGCTGTCAGTGCTGCGATGCCAAAAATGCTGTTGGCACCGGCACAGCAGTCGGTGCCAAGAACGCTGTTGGTGCCAAGGTTGAAAGAGTTGTCAGTGCCGAGGCCGGTGCCAGTGATGGTGCCGCAGCCAATGGATTTGGCATGTGGGTAGGCACCAAGGCAGACTGCATGGTTGATGGCAGGACGCATATGGCTGATGCCACCAAAGACGCTGCGGAGCAATGCCCTTGGATCCCTCCCTGACTTTGGTGAAAGGATCAGGGGGTCCAGAATGGCCACTGTGGTGAATTCTGCCATTGCGGTGGCCACGGCTGGGGCTCTCGCCTGTTTCGCCTTGACCTTGATTGTCAGCTCCTACTCCCCCGAGAGCGGTAGGAGTCAGACTCTGACTCCGAGGTCTCCAAGACCGAAGGCCACGGAGGAGCAGAGCTTCACTGCCTCAAATGTCAAGAGCTTGAGGAGTGACTAGGCTCTCTGTCCAAGTGGGCCAGTGCCAAAGGACGTGGAGAGGGGGAATGTCTGGACATCTTTACTAGCTTCACTCTTGACTGCACCTGGGGGCGGGGTGGAATCGCCAACGCCAGAGATTCCTCCCTCCTAGGGAGCGAGAACGGTGCTGTAAGGTGCAGCAGTTCCTGAGCAACTTCGAAAACTTCCGGCGTCGAAGGAAGTGGCAGCTGCTGGCCCGCAGGGACCGGTGAATGTGGAGAGCAACTGCCTTGCCTGGGCAGGAGTCGATGCGGCCCTAACGGGGGATCTCAAGCTGTGGCCCACCTGGGGTCTCCCTACCTTAGATTTAGCCAGAGGTGACCGACTGTCCGGCTTCTCTTTCTTCTGCGGCACCGGTGAGTGAGAGCGATACCTGCTCTCCACTGGGCCTCGGGAGGTGCCATACTGGTGCCGAGCGTCCGGGGACAAGTCCTTTCTCGGCACCGAACTCGATGACGGCGCCGGGGCACTCCGCGTTGACAAGGACGTGCCCCTGAGCTCGGGGCCGAATGAGGGCATAGAGCTGCCTCCATGAGCATCACTTTTAGCCGCTGCTCCCTTTCTTTAAGAGTTCTAGGGCGGAACTCACGGCAGATTTTACAGTGATCCTTTTGGTAACCCTCCCCTAGGCACCATGAACATGAGGAGAGTGGATCGCTCTTTGGCATGCACTTCAAGCAGACAACACAGTTTTTAAACACCGGGGACCGTGGCATACCACGGCTCCGGGGAGTCGGAAGGGGGTAGAGACCCCCCAACTCTAACTACCAAGATAAACTAACTATGTACAAACAACTGGAGTTGAATACGCTTGCTAAAGTAAGGCTACAGGAAGTTCCAGCCACCGTCGGTAAGAAGAAACTATCGGTAAGAAGGAACTGAGGGGGTGGTGGGTTGGCAGAGCTTTATATTGAGTGCCATGAAGGCTCAACTCCAGGGGGCACTGGGAACAACCCGACAGATGCGGCTATGAGAAAAATCTTCTGGATACTGTGCACATGCGCACACACCTGATTAGAATCAACATGATCAAACACTCGAAGAACAACAGATACTTTTGTAACTTAATAAAATGTAATAAATACAGGGAAAAGAACTTTTAAAGGGCAAAGAACAGTCATTTCCATTTCAGAAACACACCAAGCGTGTCTTTCACAGGTTAGGTTTCAGAGTAGCAGCCGTGTTAGTCTGTATTCGCAAAAAGAAAAGGAGTACTTGTGGCACCTTAGAGACTAACAAATTTATTAGAGCATAAGCTTTCGTGAGCTACAGCTCACTTCATCGAATGCATTTGCAAATGCATTCGATGAAGTGAGCTGTAGCTCACGAAAGCTTATGCTCTAATAAATTTGTTAGTCTCTAAGGTGCCACAAGTACTCCTTTTCTTTTCACAGGTTAGTGTCTGAGCAGCTGTGATTGCCTGACTCTCCCTTGGGGAGGAGAGGTAGGGGTAATGCAGTAGCCCCAGATGCCACATGGAATGTGTGTGGGGGGGGAGGTAGGGAGGTCCCAGAAGGCAGTTCTTTATGGGCTGCAGAGGGAGGCGAGCAGGGAATTGTTGAACCTGAAGTTCAGCAAGAGTCTCCAGCGTGTCTGTTTGCTGCCTGAGAAGTGCTAGCATCTCCTGCAGCACGTCCCTCTCCTTTTCCTGCGCCTTTTTCCTCTCTGCTCTATCCTTGGCCAGGCTGTCTGCGAGGGTGATCCTCCAAGCCCTCTGCTCAGTATCCGAAGCAGCAGAGGCTTGCAGGATCTCTTGGAACATGTCATCCCGCATCCTCTTCCTTCTCCTCCTTATCTGGCTGAGCCGCTCTGCTGGTGTAGGTCACATTTCCAGCTGCAAAAGATGCAATGCACAGAGGTACTATAGTGAGTGTATTAAAAATATAAAAGGAAATTTGGTATACTGAACTCACTCCCTTTGATCCACACAAGTTACCAGAACTACATTCTCACTTCTCCTTGGGACTTATAGATCACAGTGGTAATCCCAGCCATGGTGAATATGGCCCAGAGGGGAGGAGGCGAGTTGGGACAATAAGGCAGGGGGTACCTCATAGGCATGAGTATATGCAGATAGGGCAACTGAACTAAATACTGGCACTGTTTTCCACAGGCAGTGCTGATTTTAGCCAATATTTCACTCCTGAGGGTAATGGAGGCTGAAAGGGAACAGCTTCTTCAGGTGCATCCGATGAAGTGAGCTGTAGCTCACGAAAGCTTATGCTCTAATAAATTTGTTAGTCTCTAAGGTGCCACAAGTACTCCTTTTCTTTTAGCTTCTTCAGGCATCAGGTTGCCGCCCGGGACCTTATGCTGCTAGCCTGTGTGCTGCAGTGGTGCCTGCTGAATTGCTGAGTGGTATGAGGAAGTGTCCCAATGTGGCAGAAGAAATAAGGCAGCCCTCTCCAGAAACCTTTGGCAGAGGATTGCAGAAAACCTGCAGGGAAGTTTCCTCAAGATCTCTATGGAGGACGCACAGGACATCCCTGGGCACATAAATAGTGTTCTCTGAGCCCCCCGCTGCCTAACCCTAGAGCAGGATGAGCTGCAGATAGCAACTCTACCTTTACCGGTTGTTTCATTACCTCATCTAGCATAAGTAAAAAAGGGTAAATCATCAGATGCGTCCTGCTACTTTGGGGGCTCCGTCCCTGTCATTTCAAAGCAAACAGCATAAGGTTCCTTCCCCTCCTTCAGGCTCACTCGAGCTTGACTGTCGGGACTGGCTGGACTGCCTCCACTCAGGTTCCTCCGAAGTATCCAGGGAGCTTTTGGGGTGGTGGTGAGGTCTCCGCAAGGATGACATGCAGCTCTTTGTAAAAGAAGCCGGTCTGCAGCTCTGCACCTGAATGCTTCTTAGCTTGCCCTTCTGGTATGCCTGCTGAAGCTCCTGGGTTTTCAAGCAGCATTGCTGCTGGTCCCTAGTCTTGTAGCCCTTCTTCCCCATGCCCTGAGCAATCTGCTTGTAGATGTCAATGTTTCTACAGCTGGACTGGAGCTGTGTGTGCATGGCACAGCCTCTTCTCCCCATAGACCCAGGAGAGCCAACATATCCTCTGCTCTCCAAGTAGAAGCGCGTTTGCCGCACGGAGCTAGCATGGTCAGCTGGGCAGTTGCTAGATGTGCTCAAGAGTTGCTAGGTGAACTCTCCAAGCCGGACAAACAGGAAATGCAATTTCATAAATTCACAGGGTGGCTTCCTGTGTACCTGGCCGCTGGGCAGCAGAGTTCAAAACATTGACCAGAGCGGTCAAGGTGGGGCATTGGTGGACATCTCCTGGATGCCACTAACAGCCGATGTAAATAACGCAGTATCTACGCTGATACTGCATCAACCTAATTACATCAGTCTAAACCCTATGCCGCCCATGGAGATGGAGTATTTATATCGGCATAGCAGGTGAGTTACATCAGTGAGAGTGAAATTTTAGTGTAGACACTCTTGCATCGACCTAACTCTGCAGTATAGACCAGGCCTTGATCCTTAAAAGATCAGGACACTTTTACTTAGGAGACTAAGGCCCTGCTTCTGCAAACCTGGATGTGTTTAACTTCCTGCACATGATAGGTCCCATCAACTCAGTGTGAATATTCACATGAAGTGTAATTTAGGAATCTAACTTTAGGCACTTAGGTTTGAAAATCTGGGCCTAAGATGATCATTTTGTGCAACTTTTCCATGTTGCTGATGGATGCCACAAAACCTGCTAAAAATTTATTCCGCAGGTACCCTCGATTTTGTCAAAGCTTGAGAATTTTGCACAAATGTATGGCCCTGGTTATGTCAGCAATTCCAGCTCTCATGAACAGATTTATCATGTCTTGTATATTGGTGAGAAAAGCAAAGTACTGGACTCTGCAGGGAGGTGAACATGTAGATTAGCTCAGCAAGTTCTGCAAGGGGAAATGGGGACACCTAGTGGATTTGAGATGAAATTACAGTGACTGTCAAATTATCACGAATGCACATTTAAAATGGGATACTCCAAGTTGCTCTATTTTTTGCCACACATATAGTATATGAACTGGCCTATGTTATATTAATTATTAATTATTATTAAATGAAAGGCCACATTATAAGGCAGACATATAGAAGCACAAATAACTCAAAATTAGTTGACTTCTTGGTGATCAAAAATGTAAGGTTGCAGTAGCATTATTTTTACATGGATTATTAAATAATGTACCCCAAAATTACATATAAATCATGACTAACATTTTCAAACAGGAGTGCCCAAATCTAGGCACCTATGCTGGGATTTGGAATGAAATTCAATGATATTTCGCTGCCTTACTCCCTTAATCTCCTTTGAAAATCCCATCCCCAAAATGCTTATTTTGGAAGTTACAAAAAAGTGGCCTGATTTTCAGAAGTCCTGAGCATGCACAGTTCCCGGGACCTCTGAAAATCAGGCCACTTTTATGTAGGTGCTTAACTTTAGGCCCCCAGGTTTGAAAATTGAGCTTAAATCCTATATTCTCTTTTTAAATTCTGATGACATTAGTAAATCACTCAAAGTTCATGTTGATTGAATTATAGCCATAAGACCTGATTCAAAGGCCTTCCATTGTCTTCAGCTGACTTTGGATCAGGCCTGTATGCCCTTCCCCTCTGAAAAGGTTTACATTTTTAAAATGTAATTCAATTTTCCTCAAAAATGGTTGAAATCTGGAAAGACGCTGCAAAGATTTGTGTGAGTGGCAAGTCACCCAAAAATCACTTATGTTAAGGAAATTTTTAAGAGCAGGTTAGACCAACATCTGTCAGGGATGGTCTAGATTAGCAGTTCTCAAACTTTAACAACCCGAGGACCCCCATTTTGACTTAAAACTTTCCACAAACCCCCAAGCCTACACTCAGCCCCAGGCCCTGCCCCCACTCCACCCCTTCATCCGAGGCCTCATCCCCACCCCACCTCTTCTTATCCCTGTGCCCCTCTTCTTCTCTGCCTCTTTCCACCCCCTCCCCCAAGCACACCCCTTCCACACTCCTCCCTCTCCCTCCCAGCGCCTCCTGCATGCCTATGAACCAAGGGTACTCCAGAGGGTCCACCGGCCCCGCTAATCAACTCCTCCCTCCCAGCACCTCCTGAATAGCTGTTCCCCAGCAGGCAGGAGACACTGGGAGGGAGGGGGAGGAGTTGATCAGCCAGGCCGGAGGATCCCCTGGAGTACCCTCATGGACTCCCAGGTGTCCGCGGACCCCAGTTTGAGAAACGCTGCTCTAAATAATACTTAGTCTTGCCCTTAGTACAGCGCACTGGACTAAATGACCTCTCAAGGTCCCTTCCAGTCCTACAATTCTATGATTCTGTTTGTTTATTAAAGGGTTTTACTCCAAAAATCTGTTTTAAATTTTAAAATACTATTTGTTAGAGAAACGTGGGCCTGGGACTCAGGTGACCTGGATTCACTCCTCAGCTCTGCTACAGACTTACTGAGTGACCTTGATCAAATCACTTAATCTTTCTGTGCCTTAATTCCCCATCTGTAAATGGTGATTCTAGTATTTCCTTTTTTCCACCTTTATTCTGTTTCAAGTGTAAGCTCTTTGGAACAGGGACTGTCTCTTATCATATGTATGTATAGTACTGCCCAACAGGGCTCCAGTCTCAGGTGGGACCTATAGGTATTACTGTAATACAAATAATAACATCAATGAGATAACCCATTTGGGGTAACAGTGGGGCTTGAGCCCACAGACCTTGGAGCTAAAACCATGAGATGCTCTCACTTAAGCTAAAGCACATAGCTAATTAGCTAGAAGCAATAATAGATTCATAAACCTCTGATGTGGGCCAGCCACTAGTTGGGGTTACAGTAGCAGCTAGGAAGAGGAAGCAGACATTTGTCTTGGGATTAATGGGAGGGTTCGACAGCTGGGAGTGTCTGAGATGGAGCAGAGGAATTAGAGAGGGATGCCTTCCTATGATGAAGTGAGCAGGTATTTGTCAGGCAATGTAGCAGGAGGGTTCAGCAGCTGGGATGCTGGTGGGGACAACTGGTAGAGGAAATTAGCAGAAGGGAATGGTAGTTTCCCAGAAGTCATTCAACAAACAGATCTTCTCATTCAGATAAACCCTTGCACAGTGTGAATCAGGTGCAGCTTTTATTTCCTCTTTACCATTATTAAGGAGGAGTGCTTGGATTATTTTCCTTCTCCACCATGTGTATTTGAACGAGTTGAGAAGGCCTGGGATCACAGTGATTTTTGACAGGGTAGAGCCCCTGCGTCCATCTGCTCACGTCTCTGTGCTATCCCTGCACTATTGCATTAGGACTGGACACTCGTATGGCGATGGGGGGTCTTCTGGAAGCTTGCAAACCCTTCACAATGGTGTATATGTTAATATTTCTAACAGATGGCACACTGTCCTCTGTATTAGTACCTTTGCTTTCCTTACTAGGTTCCTCTCTTACGGAGGAGAAGTCCTGTTCAGGTTCCTGCACTGGGGCTTTTTGGTCAGGAGTTGAAGACTGAATTTCTGCAACAGCAGCTGCTCCTGACATAGGCTGTTCCTCACAGCTCTCAGGACTGTTTTTACAGCCATTAGAACAGGGCTGGCTCTCCTCTGCCTTTATCTTAGCTTGCCTTTCTATTTCCCTCATCTTCTTTCTGCCCTGATACCCGCTCCATGCAGCTTGGATTTGAAGTGCAGCATGAGAGATCCCGTGCTGCTGTGTCCTGCTTTCAAAGACATTTAGTGTAGGTAAGTCACTAGGCAACACAAAATCTTTCCTCTTGAGTGAAGATTCTACTTTTGGGAAGATTGCTATGGGGGTAAAGAAGGGGCCTTCTCTTTCGTTAGTCTTGTGCTGGCTTCTTAAACTGTCACTTTTAGTGATGTTACATGTTGTCCTGGAGTCCTAATCCCACTGTTGATCAAACCTTAGAATGAGTGGAAATAGCTTTTTCTTGCTTTCTGCTCTCCTTTTCTTTTTTAATTGTAGGCCTTCATCCTTGCCATATGTGTTAAATCCAAGAGGCAATTCCTGTCGTGTCCTGTAGCCTCGAAAAACTGCCTGAATTTTGGCAGCGACTTTATTCATCCCATCTATCTCCCTTCTGACCTGACAACCTCGCCAGGTGGACTGAATGATTGTTGCTGACTGGTTTTCTTTTTGAAGTTGCTGTTGTGTTTTTCTTTGATTCTGTGCTTCCGGGATGGCACCTCATATTGGAACACAGGAGTGGAATGGAAAAGCTTGGCATAGCTTAGAAACTCTTGCTTATGAACAGTATGGCTAGTTTTACGATCTTCACTTCTCCCTATTGTAAATAGCCTGTGCCTGGCAGCATCTTTATCCGCTTTCTCAAAGATAGCTGAGCTGTGTATGTGCATTTGCACAGTACACCTGCCTGGCAGTGTTGTGTTAATTCCTTGTATCCCAGCTGCTTTTGGAACATTTGCTGTTGTGTATGGAACATATTGCTCACCTTGTCTGTAATGTGAAAATGTAACATATTTGTTAGAGATGTCTGAAGGCTCATATTCGGGTGTCTCATCCCTCATCACACAACTGGATGTTTTGTTGGTCTTTAGGACTTTTTTCATGATCT
The DNA here is from genome assembly GCF_009764565.3 of Dermochelys coriacea. NCBI lineage: Eukaryota > Metazoa > Chordata > Testudines > Dermochelyidae > Dermochelys > Dermochelys coriacea. The sequence goes on from NC_050072.1 coordinate 131,415,857, forward strand.
TTTAGCAACAAGAAATCCAATTGTTGTTATATCTTTTCCTTTCATGTTCCATGCCCCCTTGCAACCTGCTTGGATTATAGAAAGAGAATCATGTTCAGCAACTCGCTTTACCTCTATAGAGGAATCTCTCCATTAAGTGCAGTGTGCTCTCCAATGAGTGTATCAGTAACCACAGCACTTGTGGCTGGCTACAGGTCTGGAATAGCAATATTTCTGTGCTCAAATCCACATGCATAGCCTAACCCCAAACAGTTCTGCTTTCTGACTGCTACCACCGTCTGTTTCTTTTGCTAATGTTGCAGTCAATGTGGGCTTCCTTCTCCTGCTACTTAAAAATAACTTTGCCAACAAACTATCTTCTACTTAAGCAAGCAATGAGTATACCTGAACCAGAGTGCATGCCTCAGGTACATTCAACATTATGGGCTGATGGTGGGATTTGCTATAGCCCTCAGGGGGAAATCTTGGGAGTTTTGTTATTGACTTCAATGGTGTCACAATTTCACCCTTAAAAAGAAAAGGAGTACTTGTGGCACCTTAGAGACTAACAAATTTAAATGTCACCCTTGGTGTTGGCTTAACTCAGCTGCCCAGGAAGTCAAGAGGAGTTTTAATCATTGACAGAATTCTGCTTCCATGTAAGTCTATTTTGAAAATTCCACCCTGAGTGCCCTCAATAACCCTTAGATTCCCAATGGGAAGTGAGAGTGCTCAGAACCTGACAAGACCCGGCTCTTAATCTGTGCCATTATTTTATACATAAGAAAAGCAGGATGCAAGTAGGATACAGAGACCCAAAACCTGTCTTATAATGTTTAGTTACAAAATAAATAACCCTGCATTCCCTAAATAGTTATTTCCATTTGTGAAAACAGCAGAGGGTATTCTTCTTTACAAGTCTACACAGATAATGAAAATATTTCTGTTTTCTTACACAAACACAAGACCAATATGGTAGGAGTAATTATATTGAAATTATAAACAACTTTCTCACCTAGAGTACAATCCTTCAGCATGGTCTGATTATGTCTGTATGGTCTAAGAAATAGAGTATTCTCTGGTAAAATCTACATTTTATTTTGTTTCTATGTTTCACAGTATTTTTTCCCCACCACCTCTGCCACATTTAAAAACGAATGATGCAGCATTAATAGTCATCAGAATACAGCAGATGAAAATTAGCAAATGTGAATTGACCCTGCATGCACCTCCAAGAGCCAGTACATCTGAAGCAAATGCAATGAACAGTGTGCTGTTTTGTTTTTAAGTACAGAAGAACAGAGAGGGAAATAAACAGAAAGTTTAAGGAGGGGAAAAGGGTAGATAATTCGGGAGCTTAAACCCTGACAAATGATTAAGTCAATGGGTGAAGAGAATTGTGAGGGAAATAGAGGAAAGTCAGGGTATTTTAAAAGGACAAGGCTAAGCACAAAAGGGAAAAGAGAAGAGATCAGAAGCAGCATTTAAGCCTAGAAAGGCTATTTGAATAAGCAGAGAAGTCCCACCATATCTTGTTACATAGAAGATGGCTTCAGTAGATAGCATGTGTTGGAGACTGAATTCTGAACTGAGCACATCATCATCATCTGCTGCAAGTGTAAACTGACTGTTCTTCTTCTGGACTGATAAGAGCACTAGATGCAGAGATTTTTGTTTTGTACATGAATACAGCTTGTCAGAAGGTATTTGGAGTAACTTGGGAAAAGCACCAATTACAGACAATATAAATGTTCTTATGTATTATCGTTTATATACTGATGTCAATTACCTGACAGCTGTTATTTGGTATATGATGGATCCAAAACGTGAAGTCATCACTTCCTTAATACCAAGGCCATCTGATGAGGGTTCAAGTCATCAGGGAAGCGGAAAAGCCCTACAAGAGTTCTCAGCAAAGAACCAAACCAGAATGTCAATAACCATGTCAAATTTTAGCTCGCTTGCAAATGAAACGTGTGATGGTGAAATTCTTTGGATAAGAATTAGAAATTGGACAAAACTAAAATCTCAGATCCACACAACTTCCTGACTTTCCTCCTCCCACACCAGTTAAAAGTGAAAAAGAAAAGGAGTACTTGTGGCACCTTAGAGACTAACAAATTTATTTGAGCATAAGCTTTCATGAGCTACAGCTCACTTCATTGGATGCATTTGATGACGTGAGCTGTAGCTCACGAAAGCTTATGCTCAAATAAATTTGTTAGTCTCTAAGGTGCCACAAGTACTCCTTTTCTTTTTTGCGAATACAGACTAACACAGCTGCTACTCCGAAACCAATTAAAAGTGAGTTTCACTTAGCCTTAGATACAACCAATGTCATTCAAAGCCAAAACTGCTGGAGTGGGGAGGCATCGTTACTTGTGTGGGTTTGGACGGAGACAGATGAAATCCCAGCAAGGGATCTTGGCTTATTGAAGTCTTCTATGATGACAGAAAGGGCTATGCTAGTGGCAGCATCATGAGAGGACGGCAGACTGAGAGGACTGGTCAGGAAAGCAGAGTAAAGCTAGAGGATTCCCTTCATTCAATGGGACAGTGACCCAGCATTTATCTTATTTTAAAAAGTCCTGTTGTGATAACTGGGCCGACAAATTTACCCTAATTGTAAGCTCAACTGTGAAAGCTCAGGAGTGAAAGCTCCTAAGATGTCACAGTAACCTATAACAACAAATGTTGATGGGAAAAAACGCAAAAAGAGACAGAAAGACTGAATTGGTCCAAACAAAAAAAACTTACTGATATAATTCAAGGACTTTATTACGATCATGCCTGCTAAACAAGAACATTGTGAGACCGGAAATCAATGAACCAAAATGGGTGTCAGAAATTAGGCCTAATTGAAGAGGAAAAAAGACCCATCACTCCTTTTGGGGTTCTTAAAAAACAAAGACTTTATGGAAGAAACGGATAGAGGCAACTGTGACACTGGCCATAGGCGCTGACTCCATAGGCACCGACAGCCCTGGAGCACCACGGGGAAAAATTGGTGGGTGCTCTTCCCCAGCTCACCTCGCCTCCCCTCTGAACACGCTGTGTCCCCGCTTCTCCTCCCAAGTGCTTGCTGCCGCAAAACAGCTGTTTTGTGGTGTAACAAGCTCTGGGAGGGAGTGGGAAGGAGCGGGAATGTGGCACGCTGAGAGGAGGAGGCAGGGAAGAGGCAGGGCTGGGTCAGGGATTTGGGGAAAGGGTTGGAATAGGGCAGGGAGGGGGCAGAGTTGGGGTGGGGACTTTGGAGAAGGGGTTGGAATGGGGGTGGGGCAGGTCAGGGGCAGGGGTGGAGTCAGGGCAGGGTCGAGCACCCACTAGCGCCAGCAGAAGTTGGCGCCTATGACACTGGCTGACTGAAAGAAGGGGAAGGAGTGAGCTTCACCATCATGGCAGACATCCCCTCTGTCTTCTAGGACCCCAGACCTTCTTCATCCTAATCCTGAGATGTCCTGACCAGATCAGGCCACAAAAAAGGAGCAGATCACACCACTTATCTCCACAGGCTCCAGCTAAATGTCGATCATCACACAGGATGAGACATGGTCCTCACCACCCGCCATGGGTCCTTTTCCTTCCCCGTGTTATTTCTTTTCTTTCTCCTTCCATCTAATAAGAGTCTGGCTAGCTGTCCAAAACTGCATATTTTATAGCACTACTATGACCAGAAAGGCAGCTAAATACAATGCCCTAAACAGCCTGATGGTGGTACAAGTTTGTCAGGTCTCTGAGTGGCTGATAAGACTGTGTGTTGTATCTGTGTTTTTCCAGCAGCAAGACTGCAAGTGAAAATCAACACCCTAGAGAGAAACTGCATTTTCTATCTTTGCTGTTCTTTTCCCTTTTGTATATGTGTTTGTTCTGTCTTCTAAGAAACGGGATCGGATTTAACAGCAGCAGATCCAGGCCATCTCAACTAACTTTTTCTCTCTTCCCCCGGACAGACAGTTATTTCCCTCTGTAATACCATCTAAGAGACTGTCAAACAAGAAGGGTAGGTAGGAATTTTCTTCTTAAAACTCTCTCCAGCTGAAAGGAAAAAGGGGTGTTGTTACAATGAAAGCCTTCTTTAATACCTTACATTTCAAATGCTTTAACTGTTTTCCCTTCTTTTCTGTATCTTTAATAAAAGGTTAAAGGATTTTGAATGATGTGTTTGCTATGTTACTAAGCAGGCTAAGGTCTCTGATACCAAACCTTGTTTAAAACAGTTTAATGCTGGATGGTTTCAGGAAAGCTTATGCTCAAATAAATTTGTTAGTCTCTAAGGTGCCACAAGTACTCCTTTTCTTTTTGCGAATACAGACTAACACGGCTGCTACTCTAAAACCTGTTATTATGCAAGGCACTGAATTTAGCCGTATGGAGTGGAAATCTATCAACTTCAGAAGTGAGCTGTAGCTCACGAAAGCTTATGCTCAAATAAATTTGTTAGGTTTCAGAGTAGCAGCCGTGTTAGTCTGTCTTCACAAAAAGAAAAGGAGTACTTGTGGCACCTTAGAGACTAACAAATTTATTAGAGCATAAGCTTTCTGATTGAAGTGAGCTGTAGCTCACGAAAGCTTATGCTCTAATAAATTTGTTAGTCTCTAAGGTGCCACAAGTACTCCTTTTCTTTTTATAAATTTGTTAGTCTCTAAGATGCCATAAGTACTCTTATTTTTTGTTAACACCTTTGACTCTTTGAGCCCATATATTCTACCTTGTTAATACAATATTCCCCACCTTCACGGAATATTTGCTACTGAGGTAGAAATTCCTCTTTATTAAGCCACTACATACCCCAGTAACATATGGACTCCTAATACTTCACAGAGCTCTAAGAAGAAGTGGGAATTAGCCATTTACATAGGGAATCCTGCACTGAAGTAGAACCTCCTACACTAGCAAAAGGGAAATTGGGGACAGTGGGAAGACAGTTTTTGTTTAAAGGGGGTGACAGTACAACAAGCAGAGCAGTGAAGCCAACTGTAAAAAGAAAGTGTTACAAAGTGATCTACGAGTCCAGATTCTCAGCTTTTTATTTTCACTCATTTTTGCCTATTTTAACAACTCGTAATTTCCCTGAATTGTTTTCTTTGTCAAGGTTTTGAATTGGAGCTATGTGTATTTGAGCAGAAATCACTTGTTTCATTAGCAATCAGATAAACACCACTATTAAAAGCCTTCTCTCAGAGCCTACATTCCACACTTTTTCAGCCCCAAACATTTTTCCAAGAAGTGTTTGAGGCTGCTGCTACGTGCTACACAGGAGATCTGCAGCCAGTAAAAACAGGAAGTCACACAGGCTGTTATTTACAGCAGACCGTGTGAACGGTATGTGCATTCCAGTGAAAGCCCCTTTAAAGGAACTTTCCCAGTTTGTTTACTCAGGTTTTCTTTTTTTTAAATGAAGAGATGCTTGGGAAACTAGTCCATATGTTGACTGGTTTTACTTCAAGGTCCAGTAATGGCCAGCCTCCACCTCTTCTTCACATACTGCATTGACTGCAGCATGCAAGTACCTCGGCTGTGGAGGAGATTCCAGTGGGGCAAGAATCACCTCTAGAAGGATGAGCTATGGTTTGAATGTTAGTTTTACTAAAAGGCTTGCCATAGACGTCAGTGCTGCATGGTAAAGTTAGAGTTGCTAGGGGCCTGGCAAAGATCATCATCTATTGTGATAGCTGCTGTAAGGAAGGAATCAAAGCAGGGAGTGAAGAGAAGCTTCCACTGGGAATAAAAATGCTTCAGCAGCATGACAGGCTGCCTCTCCTGTCTGTTGCCATCAGAAAACTCATTACCCATTGTGGTATGAGAGGAAGTGAAAGCAGTTGGGGGCACAGTTCCTACTCTACCTCAGTACTGGAGGTCAAATTGCATAAGGCAGCACACACACAATAGCAGTCACTGTGTTCTGGATCCAAAAATCACAGTATTCATTTGGGCCCCAAGTCAGCAAGGTACTTGCATGTTTAAGATTAGACACGTGCTTGAGTACTTTGCTGAGTTGGGGGCCTGAAGAGCAGGAATCTACAGAAACATTCTTGTAAAAGGAAGAAGAACAAGCTGATGTACTGTACCTCACATCACCATGCATGGTATCAGTAGGTGAACATTAACAATTCTTTAGAACTGACTATGCTTTTGTATTAGCCATTTTTGAACCTAAATATTTCCCAGTTTATTTTAAGTACTTAAGGGTAATAGCAAAAAAACTTGAGTATTGGTTTGCACATTTTTGTTTTATATTTTCCAATGCTTATTTCCCTGCATCTGAAACCACAAAAACATCCCTTATAAAACTATTAAAATGACAAACAATTTGACAAGAGCGGGGGGGGGGAGAGAATAGAAGTACTCCAAAGCTAAACCACACTGTTTGCTAAGTTTCCACGGGGAATGCATACTGAACGTACACAATTAAGCTGAGACCTTAAAAAACTGAGTTTAACAAAAATGCTCTCAGATACTTAAATACAGAAACACTACCAAACAGTAATGAAAGCAGACACAGAATGGTTGATGCCAGAGTATCAAACGGTTTCTAAATTCTATTTCTCATTCTGAAATGCCATGTTCAAAAGAGCAGCGCTAAGGAGAAAATGAAACAGGTATTTTTAAAACCCATCTTGAATTAGAACTGCTAATCAGAGCTAGAATTCACACTGCATAAATTCACAGAAAATCACTCTCCTACTTTCTAATAGATTTGAGCCAAGGGGGTGTGTGTGTATTTCACTTGTAGTGACTAAATCAAGGTCAGCACCGCTGCTTCTCATTAAAAACTAAGATGATAATGAACATAAATGGTGTGATTTCCAGGTCTTGTTAGACATAACACAAATTCAAAGCTGTTGTACTAAATGCATCATTCTAAAGGGGCCCCCCCAACCCTAATCCTGATTCTGCATTGATTTCGGAAGTCACAGTCGGATGCAATGAAAGTTGTGAGTGCTCAGCATCCTTGAAAAAATCAAGCCATTTATTTGGTGTCTGGTGTTAGGCATCTGAGTTTGAAAGTTTTGCTCGTAACCTGTCTCAGATTACCCATTTGTAAAAAGGGGATAATACCGAGCCCCATGCTCCCCTCTGTTTTAGACCATATGGGAGCAAAGTACCCTACACCTTCACCACAAGAGGAAACAGAGACAACGTGGTATAGTCCCACCTTCCACAAAGCTCTCACATCCCTCTGCACCTGGCTCCCCGCATTAGAGACTGTGGCTTATCAGAAGCACTACTGAGAAACAGCCACTCTCAGCAGCATGCTGCCTTCCTGATACCATTCTAAGCAGAAACATAGCCTAACATGGGTTTGATGGAACTTCCAATGCAGCGCTAAACCTGCTTCCTCTGGGGAGTACATCTCCCAAAAGCTACAGCTTCAGAGTAAGATATTTTAACGTTTCCCTCCTCTCATGAGGTTTTCCAAAAGAAGAAATCGGGTGCATTTCATGGGGCTGACTATACACTTTCTCCGACTCACTGGAGTGATGTTGGATTAGTGTTTATACAATGCTTTGACAATATAACATGCAGAGGATTATTAGTTTGAGGTTAGAAAGTTATCCCATCCTGCAAAACGCACAGAATAAAAGACAGGTGGGATTTTCAAAAGTGCCTCTGTTCCCACTGAAGTCTATGGAAGTGGGAGCAAAGTGAGGCAGATGCTAAATGCTTTTGAAAATCTTGCCCTCTATAGCCATCACTTCCAGCCAAGATACTTTTTGCCCACCCAACTCCCAGGCAACCATTCCAAAACTCTGTTATACATTTTATAGTTGTTTAACCTGCATCCTCCCCCTCTTAAAAGCATGGCAGATTTTTAAAATCAAATGCAGATTCTAATTGTGAGATATGTTTGTTAAACATTTTTTCAGTTTATTAAAACTAGACACTGAAGGGTTAGATTTTCATTGGTAAATGTCAGTAAATGACAATTTCATATAAACGAATGGAAAAATATTTTCATCAATAATCAAAATTACTGCTTGAGAACTTATTAGTGATTTAAGGACATTTACTTTGTATATTTTGACATGTAACGTTGACAATTTGTGTTTTAACAGTCATAGTGCAATTCAAAAAATTGAAGCTTTATCTACTGTCATTAAACAATTATCTGACCCTCCCCCCCATAAGTTTGCACAGGAGTGAACATTTAAATTATCAACAACAAAAAAACCTTAAAAATAAACAAACATTGATATTTTCCATCAATATTACAAAAAAAAATTAATTCTGCCAAGCCTAATTAAAAGTGTTAAAAGCTGCAATGACAATGAACAAACTGTGGTCTATTGAGTATTTTATAGCTTCTTTATTATTTTTAGAATGGTTTTACACACAATTAGAGAGCATTTGTTTTTAAACTGAACTTCTGTGTTAGTCTGAAGAGCCTATTTGGCACTGCCCCTTTAAAATTAACGTCAATATTTTTATGCAGGTACTTCTACGATTTCAAAATAGTCATTAGGTAGAATCACATAGCCTTTTCCTGCCACTATATCTTTTTCCTTCTGAAACTGAACTATCTCTCGCAATTTTTCAATCTGTCTTTCTTGACGTCTGCATCGCTGCTGCGCTGTCTTGAGCTTCTTTCGCAGTTTTTCAACTTGTTCCTCCAGCTGCTGAATTCTCTTTCTTTGATGTACTGTATCCTCCACGGTATAGTTGTGATCACAGAAAACGGCAAGATTATTAGGGGTCTGGAGAGGAGGCATTAATAATCCAATACTTGGATCTACCAATCTTGCATCTATTTGAGGCAAAGGAAAGGAAGGTTGTGGTGGGGTAGGTGGTAGCAGAGGAGGGGGTGGTGGAGGGGGTGGTGGTGCTGCAGACAGATCTTCGGGTTGCTCTGTAAATTCTTCAGTCTAAAACAGCAAGACAGAAAGTACATTTTAATCTGTTTTGTGAACGGCATATCTAATTGCCACATTGTAATCTGTATGCAACAGTTTCAGCACCAAGCTGACAATGCATTAAGCATGGCTGAAATTAGTAAATGAAGGTGATAAGCACCCCCCTTTTTAGCATTAATTCTGTTCATGAAGTTTGATGGCCTACGTTTTCAAAAGTGACTAGTGATTTGGGGAACCTCAGTTTTCAATGCTCAGTTTGACCTACCCTAAAGGCTTAAAAGTCTCAAGCTGGACACCTAGAAATTGAGGCAACCAAAATCTCTAGTCACTTCTGAAGACTTTGTCAAAACACTTATAAAATTATAAACTGTCCAGTCTTTAACTCCACCACATGGTTGAAGGGTTATCAGCTGCAAGAACTCATTTAGTCACTTTAACCTAGATACCCTTGGTGTACTTATCTAGCACAGATGGAATGTGCCAAGTCCCCCTAAAATAGGAAATGAACAGAGGGAAGATTTAAATCCTTTCTGCCCCAAAGATACAGAGAGCATTCAGAATTGCATCTGTTTGAACTCTTACATGAAACAGTGCTCTTGAAACACAACAGTAAGCATATCCAGTATCTAGCAAAAACAGCTAAGAACTTCTTGGCGAAAGATGCATTGAGCTAGAAGTCAATTTTGTAACTGTCTGCTTTGATGGTCTCAATGCGTTTAATGGCCTTAACAGTGTCAGAGTCAGAGATGCCATATACTTCATCCAAGTACTTGCAGATTACATAAACTGTTGCCAAATCCTCAGAGCACAAGATTCTAGGGATATGTTTATACTACATAAGTACTGTAGGCGCTTCCTACATCGACAGAAGAGGTTTTGCCATCGATGTAGATAATCCACCCCTCCGAGAAGTAATAGCCACAAAGAATCCTTCCGTCAACCTAGCTCTGTCTACAGTGAAGATCCAATTTACCTAACAAGATGAAAATTTTTTCACAGCCCTGAGCAATCGAGCTAGATCTAATATATAGGTGTAGACCATGGAAATACAGCACTATCCAAGACATCCTTGCCAAGCAATTTAGTGTCTGTTTTTAATCTACTCCCTTCTGCATAAAGAAAATGAGTACTTGTGGCACCTTAGAGACTAACAAATTTATTAGAGCATAAGCTTTCGTGAGCTACAGCTCACTTCATCGGATGCATCTGCATAGACTATGATATTAAGCAGAGTGTAACTGGAAAGGCAGTTTTGCTTCTGGTGTTGATTTAAAGTTTCTTGTAGGTGCCCATGTATAATCAATCAGTATACATTAGCACAACTTCAATCTGACAATCCCAGTTGTATGCCTCAGATAAAATGAGCCTATGTTTTTGTCACAATGTATCTTTTAGCCTCACACATGAAGATGTCAAGCATTTTGATCAGGTCAAACTTGTACTAGTCAACTGTAATTCTCAGAGCCCCCTTTGTGGGGAAGATTGCAAGGAAAAGAGGAAGGGGAAAGCATGTCTCTCAGAAAGCAATTCACCCTCCTTAGGAGCACTTGGGACAATCTGACAATTGCCAGACAACTAGACTTGTAGAAACTGGTATCCTCCAATTCTAGTCTCCACTTTTTGGGTGATGGCACATGGCATCTTTCATAAAAGATCTCCCTCTCAGTATACGTGGCCTGCTCCTTTGGTAATCCATCACCGACATATTATGGGCGAATTCAAAGCATTTCTTATACCCAATGAAGTTTTTGTTCCAAAGATCCTAACAGAAAAAACTGCAACAGGTATTAAAACGAACAGTATTACACAGCCTTTTACATAAAGATCATCAATCTGAACCCTGCTCTGAGAGTAATGGTTACCACTATCTATGGTCATTTTAAAACCTCTAGAAATGAGCTGGTAATATCACAACAGCTCCGAGTGAACAGCTGTGCACATCGCCAAATCCACCTCTACAACTGACGCTAACAGGCATCCTTACTAACAGTACAAAAAGAGGGGCCAAGGAATGAATGAGCACAGAGACAATTACACTCTGCTCCCTAGAAGTGGTCCATCCACATGGGTTGAGGCACAGTGGCCAGATGCAGGAACTTGAGCTTCCACTGATCCCGATATATTTGTCCTGTGGCAGCTTTTGAAGACTAAAAGAAGTACTGGTGTGCCACCCCACCTCCTGGGCAGCAACTTGGTTAGAATATTCTCCATCTCACCCTTTCTCTTGTGTATAACTTGGCTCCCACCACACATCTTTTCTATCAGGGAAACACAATCAGAGAAGAAAGTATAAAGCAAGTGTATTTACCTGAAAATGGCTCATTTTTTTCTTGCACACGCTGTGTCTGTCTTTCTTTCTTACTAGCTGCCTTCCATTTTCCACTTACATTCCCTCTTTACTTCCAGGCTATTTTCTTTATTTTCCTACTCTCCTATGTGCCACTCTTCCTGCGTGCCTCTCTCCCCATCTTTTTCCCCATCTGTCATCCCTCATATCTCTTTGAACTTTTTCTGCTGTTCTTCTGCTATCCTCACCATCCTCTCTGTTCCCTTCTCAAAGGGGCGAGCGAAAGGAGACTTATTGGTGCATGTATTATCTCCCTTATAGAAGCTAGGAATCCTCCAAATCACTCCTGTTCCATGCACTCAATGTGCCGAAGGGGAAGAATTGAATAACGCACTCTTGTCCCAAGGGTAGAGCCTGGGTATGTCATTCGGTGGTGCAATGGGAAAAAAAAACAAAAAACACCACACTTGCTCTGTCAGGAGGAGCTATATTTGATGTTTGGAGGCAGTAACACTGCGTATGTAACAGTCAAGATGTGTGAGGGGTGGGGAGTAGGAAATGCAGAGTTAATATGTATACTTCTATTACATTCCACTTTTTCTTGCACTTCATTTCACTAAAACACAGGCCAAGTGTGTAACACTCTTTTATGAAAAGATATAAGAGTTCAACCTCAGAGCTATGGGATCAAAAACCCTGAATGTAGGAATTAATAAACAGTAGAGCGACCAATAATCGCAGAGTTAAAAGAATAATAGAATACCATTTATTTAAATATTTTTAGCTGTTTTCTACATTTTCAAATATATTGATTTCAATTGCAGCACACAATATAAGATGTACAGTGCTCACTTTATATTTATTTTTATTACAAATATTTGCACTGTAAAAACAAAAGAAATAGTATTTTTCAATTTGTCTAATACAAGTACTGTAGTCCAATCTCTTTACCATGAAAATTGAACTTACAAATGTAGAATTATGTCCAAAAAATTACCGTGTTCAAATGTAAAACAATGTAAAACTTCAGAGCCTACAAGTTGGAGTGTTGTTCTTTTAAGACGTCTGAAAGAATGCTCCACACCTCATCCCTCTCAGATTTTGGAAGGCACTTCAGATTCTTAAACCTTGGGTTGAGTGCTGTAGCTATCTTTAGAAATCTCACATTGGTAGCTTCTTTGTGTTCCGTGAGATCTGCAGTGAAAGTGTTCTTAAAACAAACGTGCTGGGTCATCACCCAAGACTACTATAAAATGAAATATATGGGAGAATGTGGATAAAACAGAGCAGGAGACATACAATTCTCCCCCACCGAGTTCAGTCACAAATTTAGTTAATGCACTATTTTTTTTTTTTAACGAGAGCCATCAGTATGGAAGCACATCCTCTGGCACGGTGGCCGAAGCATAGGAACATTTACTATATCTGACATACAAATACCTTGCAATGCCGGCTACAAAAGTTCTTACTTTCTGGTGACAATGCAAATAAGAAGTGGGCAACACTATCTCCCGTAAACGTAAACAAACTTGTTTGTCTTTGCTGAACAAGAAATAGGACTGCATGGACTTGTAAGCTATAAAATTTTACATTTTTTTTGGTTTTGAGTGCAGTTATGCAACCAAAAAAAACAAAACAAAACACAAAAAACCTACATTTGTAAGTTGCACTTTCACAATAAAGAGATTGAACTACAGTACTTGAATGAGGTGAACTGAAAAATACTATATCATTTTTACAGTATAAATATTTGTAATAAAAAATAATATAAAGTGAGCACAATATACTTTGTATTCTGTGTTGAAAGTGAAATTAATATATTTGAAAATGTAGAAAAACAGCCAAAAAAATTAATACATTTCAATTGATATTCTATTGTTGAACAATGCGATTAAAACTACCATTAATTGAGATTAATTTTGAGTTAATCACATGAGATAACTGTGATTAATCAACAGCCCTAATAAACAGCAGAGAGAGAAAGCGCTCTACAATTCCTTAGTGAACAATTACTACACATACAGACATTTGCAAAAAGCATTAGGAATACTTTTGAATAACTTATTAAATAAACTATTAGGCAGTAAACCTTTTGGTGATCCTTATACAGACTTCCTCACTTAAAAACATTATGCATTACTTTGCACTTATCAGGTGTTGAATTTCATCTGCCAGTTTGTTGTTCAGTTTCGTGAGATCCCTTTGTAACTCTGCAGTCAACGTTGGACTTAGCTATTTTGAATAAATATGTAGCAATTGCAAATGTCTGCATTTCACTGTTCACTCCATTTTCCAGATCATTAATGAATATGTTGAACAGGACAGCTCCTTGGCTGAACCTTTCTTCATTGTGAAAATGGACTATTTATCCCTACCCTTTATTTCTTATCGTTTAACCAGTTATTGATCCATAAGAGTCCTGTTATTCCAGGACTATTTTGTTTCCTTAAGAGCCTTTGGTGAAGGACCTCCTCAAAGGCCTGGTCTACACTATGAGTTTATGTTGGATTTAGCAGCGTTAAATCGAATTAACCCTGCACTCGTCCACACAAAGAAGCCATTTTTTTCGACATAAAGGGCTCTTAAAACTGATTTCTGTACTCCTTCCCAATGAGGGGATTAGCATTGAAATCGTTATCGCTGTTTCGAATTAGGGTTAGTGTGGACGCAATTCGAAGGTATTGGCCTCCGGGAGCTATCCCACAGTGCACCATTTTGACCACTCTGGACAGCACTCTGAACTCTGATGCACTGGCCAGGTGTACAGGAAAAGCCCCAGGAACTTTTGAATCTCATTTCCTGTTTGGCCAGGCGAGCTCATCAGCACAGATGATCATGCAGAGCTCATCAGCACAGGTGACCATGCAGTCCCAGAATTGAAAAAGAGCTCCAGCATGGACTGAACGGGAGGTACTGGATCTGATCACTGTGTGGGGAGAGGAATCCATGCTATCAGAACTACATTCCAAAAGATGAAATGCCAAAACATTTCAAAAAATCTTCGAGACCATGAGGGACAGAGGCTACAGCAGGGACGCAACACAGTGCCACGTAAACCATAAGGAGCTCAGATACCGGTACCAGAAAACCAAAGAATCAAATGGATGCTCCAGGACAGAGCCCCAGACATGCCGTTTCTACGCTGAGCTGCATGCAATTCTAGGGGGGGCCGCCACCACTACCCAACCCCTGTCCGTGGACTCCGATGACAGGGTACTCTCCGCGATGCCTGAGGATTTTGTGGACGGGGAAGATGAGGAGGAAGAGGACGAGGACGAGCTTGAGGAGAGCACAAAGCACACCGTTCTCCCCGACAACCAGGATCTTTTTATCACCCTGACTGAAATACCCTCCCAACCCAACCAAGCTGAAGAAGGGACCTCTCATGAGTGTACCTTTTTAAATACAATACATGTTATAAAAGCAAGTGTTTTTTAATGATTAAGTAGCCCTGAGGACTTGGGATGCATTCGTGGCCAGTACAGCTACTGGAAAAGTCTGTTAACATGTCTGGGGATGGATCAGAAATCCTCCAGGGACCTCTCCATGAAGCTCTCCTGGAGGTACTCTAAAAGCCTTTTCAGAAGGTTTCTGGGGAGAGCAGTCTTATTCCATCTTCCATGGTAGGACACTTTACTACGCCATGCTAGTAGCAAGTAATCTGGTATCATTGCATGACAAAGCCTGGCAGCGTACGATCCCAGTGTTTGCTGGCATTCAAGCAACATCCGTTCTTTATCTCTCCGTGTTATCCTCAGGAGAGTGATATCGTTCGTGGTAATCTGGTTGAAATAGGGGAATTTAATTAAGGGGACATTCAGAGGTGGCTGTTCCTACTGGGCTATTTAACTGTGGCTGAAAAGAAATCCTCCCTGCAGTTAGCCACGTGGGGGGGGGGCCCACTGGCACTGAGCTGTTTGCATTTGGCTAGCAGGGATCTTCCCTGATACCAGCCATGTGGTGGGGGGAGGGGTAAAGCGATCATCCCAGAGAAGTGAATGGGGGGAGGGGGTGGTTAGTTTGGTTTCTGCTGCTGCATGTTAACAGGAAAACCGCAGCACTAAATGGCCAACTCAACGAGCTTTGCTTGGTACGGAAGAGGAGGGCGCTGCTGTTATGAAGGTTGCAGAAGCCAAAAGACTATGGTTTACCACGGCTGCCTGCAAGCCGAATTCTGTTGCC
Source organism: Dermochelys coriacea (assembly GCF_009764565.3). Lineage (NCBI taxonomy): Eukaryota > Metazoa > Chordata > Testudines > Dermochelyidae > Dermochelys > Dermochelys coriacea. The sequence continues at coordinate 131,431,157 of NC_050072.1, forward strand.
CGGCACTGCATGTGTGATCTCTAACACCAAAGCTGCAGGCACTCACTACAAGATGCAAAATGCGACCTTGTACCAAAATCACGTGCTATGTAATGCAAATAGCGTTGTTCACCGTGAAAGAGTATAGCCATTGTTCTGTAAAATGTATCTTTTTAAATACTTCACTCCCCTTTTTTTCCCTCCAGCAGCTGCAAATGCTTCAAGCCTCCCTCCTCCGTCCCAAAGGCTATCTCAGATAAGGCGGTGAAAAAAACGCATGCGCGATTAAATGTTCTCTGAGCTTATGCAGTCATCCAGCACTGACAGAGCTCAGCAGCATGCGTGGAGGGACACAATAGCAGAGTACAGGAAAGTGGCCGATGAACGTGAGGAGAGGTGGCGGCAAGAAGATCAGAGGAGGCAGGATGCAATGCTGGGGCTACTGCAGGATCAAACGGAAATGCTCTGGCGTCTGGTGGAGGTTCATGAACGGCAGTAATCACAGACTGCTGCTGCAGCCCCTGTTTAACCGCCCTCCCTCCTCCCCAAGTTCCATAGGCTCCTCACCCAGGCGCCCAAGAATATGGAGGGAGGCCCTGGGCACCCAACCACTCCACCCCAGTGGACAGCCCAAACAACAGAAGGCTGTCATTCAACAAGTTTTGAAGTGGCCTTCTCCTTCCATCCTACCCTCCTCCCACACCCCACCCGGGCTACCTTGTGAGTCATCTCCCTATTTTTATAATCAATTAATAAAGAATACATATTTTTTAAACAATAGTGACTTTATTTCCTTTGCAAGCAAGCTGTTATCAAAGGGGGGGGGAAGCGCGGGTGGCTTACAGGGAATTTAGAGGCAACCAAGGGGGCAGGTTTTCATCAAGGAGAAACAAACAGAAGTGGCACACAGTACCCTGGCCAGTCATGAAACTTGCTCAGTCTATAGTTGAACAGCTCCTTACTGCTGTCCAGGGTGCCTGTGTACGGCTTCATGAACCAGGGCATTAAGGGGTAGGCTGGGTCCCCAACATTTCAATATCCCCAACAGTTATTTTCTGGTCTGGGAAGTAAATCCCTTCCTGCAGCCTTTTAAACAGACCAGAGTTCCTGAAGACGCAAGCGTCATGAACCTTTCCCGACTATCCCACGTTGATGTTGGTGAAACATCCCTTGTGATCCACCAGTGCTTGAAGCACCATTGAAAAGTACCCCTTTCAGTTTATGTACTGGCTGCCTTGGTGGTCCGGTCCCAAGATAGGGATATGCATTCCATCTATAGCCCCACCACAGTTAGGGAATCCCATTGCAGCAAAGCCATCTAGTGTGACCTGCATATTTCCCAGAGTCACTACCTTTGATAGCGACAGCTCAATGATTGCATTGGCTACTTGCATCACAGCAGCCCCCACAGTAGATTTGCCCACTCCAAATTGATTACTGACTGACTGGTAGCCGTCTGGCGTTGCAAAATCCACAGGGCTATTGCCACTCGCTTGTGAACTGTGAGGGCTGCTCTCATCTTGGTATTCTTGCACTTCAGGACAGGGAAAAGCAAGTCACAAAGTTCCATGAAAGTGCCCTTACGCATGCGAAAGTTTCACAGCCACTGGGAATCATCCCAAACCTGCAACACTATGTGGTCCCACCACTCTGTGCTTGTTTCCCGGGCCCAGAATCGGCGTTCCACAGCATGAGCCTGCCCCATTTTCACCACAATCTCCAAATTGCCGGGGACCGTGGTTTTAGAGAAATCTGTGTTCATGTCTTCACCAACGTGCTGCCGTTGCCTTCTCGCCTGGTTTTTCAAGCGTTGGTTCTGCATAAACTGCATAAACTGCAAACTCGATAATACACGAGGTGTTTACAATGGTCATAACTGCTGCGGTGAGCTGAACAGGCTCCATGCTTGCCGTGCTATAGCGTCTGCTCAGGCAATCCAGGGAAACGGGCGCAAAATAACTGTCTGCTGTTGCTTTCACGGAGGAAGGGAGGGTTGACTGACGCATTTACCCATAACCACCGCAACAAATTTTTGGCCCCATCAGGCATTGGGAGCTCAGCCCAGAATTCCAATGGGCAGTGGGGACTGTGGGATAGCTACCCACAGTGCACTGCTCGGAACGTCGACGCTTGCCACGGTACTGTGGACGCACACCACAGAATTAATGCGCTTAGTGTGGATGCATGCACTCTACTTTATACAATCTGTTCCCAAAAATCGACTTCTGTAAAATCAGAGTACTTTCGTAGTGTAGACATGGCCAAAGACTTTCTGAAAATCCAGGTACTCTATATCACCTGGATCACCCTTATACAGATGCTTGTTGACACCCTCAAACAATTCTTATAGATTGGTGAAGCACAACTTCCCTTTACAAAAAGCCATATTGACTGTTCCCCAACAAAAAATGTTTATCTGTGCACCTGATAATTCTGTTCTTTACTATAGTTTCTACCAATCTGCCCGTTACTGAAGTTAGACTCAGCAGCCTATAATTTCCAGGATTGTCTCTGGAGTGTGTTTTAATAATTGGTAAAAAGAAAAGGAGTACTTGTGGCACCTTAGAGACTAACAAATTTATTAGAGCATAAGCTTTCGTGAGCTACAGCTCACTTCATCGGATGCACATTAGCTATCCTCCGGTCATCGAATACAGAGGCTTGTTTCAGCAATCAGTTACATACTATAGTTAGTATAGTTACAGACTAACACGGCTGCTACTCTGAAAACTATAGTTAGTAGTTCTGCAATTTTGTATTTGAATTCCTTCAGAACTTTAGGGTGAATGCCATCTGGGCCTAGTGACGTATTACTGTTTAATTTATCAATCTGTTTTCAAATCCTATGGATGCATCAATGTGGGACAGTACTTCAGATCTGTCACCCAAAAAGGATACCTATCGGGAGTTATCTCCCCCACATCTTTGTTTCTTTACATACATTTCAGTGTAAGTCTGCAACAGAACATACACTCTTGTACACTTTAACACATATACACACTGCCTTCTCATCTTCTCAGTTTCTAATATGGCTTCAAAATATGCCTGTGACACCTGGATTCTCCAGAGCATGAGAAGGGCAGCCTCTCTCAGTTCCCTCCAAAACACATGAGAATCTCCTAAGCAAAAACAAGCAGTTCAAAGATTCTTGAAGTCTGCAGCTAATTCCAGTCCCTGAGCTAATAGCGGACTGCTTAATTGGTATCTATGTAGTGTTGTTGTAGCCACATTGGTCCCAGGATATTAGAGAGACAAGGTGGGTGAGATAGTATCTTTTATTGGACCTACTTTCAGTTGATGAAAGAGACTAGCTTTTGAGCCTACACAGAGCTCTTCTTCAGGGACTGGGAAATGTACTCAGTCCGTGTCACAGCTAAATACAAGGTAGAACAGATTGTTTAGCATAAGTAGTTAACACACATTTTCAAGGGACCATTAAGGATGAAGACCGAGGTGTTAGATATAAAGTGATTGCTTTGTGAAAAGTAAAAAGAAAAGGAGGACTTGTGGCACTTAGAGACTAAAATTTATTTGAGCATAAGCTTTCGTGACCTACAGCTCACTTCATCGGATGCAGTGTTACAGGTGATAGGGTGTTTTTGTCATTTATCAGTTTTCTGTGCAAGTTCATTCAAGTGTGTAGTGATTGTCTCATTTCACCCACATAGTTGTTATTGGGACATTTAGTGCACTGGAGACATGTTAATGGGCTACTTCACTTTCAATGGCCTCTTGAAATATAGGTTAACTACTTATGCTAAACTACTCTTCCACCTTGAAAGCTTGACTCTCTCACCAACTGAAGTTGGTCCAATAAAAGATATTACCTCACCCACCTTGACTCATTGGTTTCTAGCAAGATAGGGAACCTATACCTTTACCCAAAGTGAGACAAGTACTGGGACAAGGCCCTCATTTCAGAAACATCTCTTTGGCCCTGCATCAATCAGCTGATGACTCCAGTTCACATATTTATAACCCCATCCCGAATGCCAACTGGCTCAGCTCTCAGGTGGTGACTGTGTGGAACCGCAAGACTGCTTGCTCTTAATGGAAACTTTCCATATAGTTTCACAAAAACAGCTGAGCATTTCTAGTTGTTACCATACCTCTCTTCTAGATGTCTTGGGACCCTTCTAAGTTCTCCTGCTCTCTGCACATGTGCAGAAATAGATGATAAGACTTAAATCCGTATCTCCTTAACACTGCTTCTCTCCCTTCTTTGCATTTTTAAAAAAAATATATACTTATACTGCAGTATTTCATAGAATATCAGGGTTGGAAGAGACCTCAGGAGGTCATCTAGTCCAACCCCTGGCTCAAAGCAGGACCAATCCCCAGTTTTTGCCCCAGATCCCTAAATGGCCCCCTCAAGGATTGAATTCACAACCCTGGGTTTAGCAGGCCAATGCTCAAAGCACTGAGCTATCCCTTTCCCCCTCCCCCCCCCAATATAATTTATGTATACATTAAAATAAATAAATTAAAGTATGTATTATAAAAAAAGAGTTTTCATTTTTACCTTTACCTTCTCACTCGGTTCAGTATAACAAAATATTGTGGGCACGGCATTTTCTTTCAGTAGCTTATTGTTGCACTCTCTTTTAAAGCAATCTGGAGTAAAGTGTTCTGAACAAATGCTGCTATACTTTGTTGGTTTGAAGTTTTTTCTTTTAACAGCAGCTTCCCATTTCTTGCAGAGATCAGGTCTTGTGAGAGGAAACCTGCAAATGAAATGGACCTTCAGCTCCATTTCAAGGTTTTTAAAAAGACAATAGCACTGTAGATATATATAAGACACTTATGACAAAGTACTGGTGTAGCATCTAGAAAAGGAGGACTTGTGGCACCTTAGAGACTAACAAATTTATTTGAGCATAAGCTTTCGTGAGCTACAGCTCACTTCATCAGATGCATTCACTGGAAAATCAATATCCCATGCATCCGATGAAGTGAGCTGTAGCTCACGAAAGCTTATGCTCAAATAAATTTGTTAGTCTCTAAGGTGCCACAAGTACTCCTTTTCTTTTTGCGAATACAGAGTAACACGGCTGCTACTCTGAAACCTGTATAGCATCTAGAAACACTAGTCATGGACCAGGACCCCCGGTGCTAGCTGCTGTATAAACAAGGAACAAAAAGCCCCCTGATACTGCTACATTCAGCACCATTGCTTAGGGCAGGGATGGGCAAATGTTTTGGCCTGAGGGCCACATCAGGGTTGCAAAATAGTCTGGAGGGCCGGGTAGGAAAGGCTGTGCCTCCCCAAACAGCCTGCCCCCTCCCACTTCCTGCCCCCTGATTACCCCCTCAGAGCCCCCAACCCATCCAACCCCCCCACTCCTTGTCCCCTGACTGTCCCCGCCTCCTAATCAACCCCCCCACCCACTTCCTGTCCCCTGACTGCCCCAACCCCTATCCACACCCCCACCCGACAGGCCCCCTGGGACTCCCACGCCTATCTAACTGTCCCCTGCTCCCTGACTGCACCCCAGGACCCTCTGCCCCTTATCCAACCCCCCCCCCCCCGCTCCCCACCCCCTTACAATGCTGCTCAGAGCAACGGGACTGGCTTATTAGAAAGCCTGGGAGGTGGGCGGGGTCAAGCCACACTGCCCAGCAGGAGCGAGAGCGCTCCCCACATGGCATTATAGCTGCAGGGGAGGGGGGACAGAAGGGGAAGGGTTGGGGGCTAGTCTCCCCAGCAGGGACCTCAGGGGCCAGGCAGGACAGGCCCGCAGGCTGTAGGTTGCCCACCTCTGGCTTAGGACCTGATTTTGCAAGCTGAGAAACACAGCCATCCCCTTGCTGGGCATAGGGGCACAATGGGGAGGCACAAGGGGTCACCTGTGGGGATCAACTTGCAGATCTCTGAAAGGACATGGACAGGCCAGAGCCCAGGGGCAGGCTTTTTGCATTATTCAGGGTAATTGAAAAAAAACAGGCCAACATCAGGCCACACAACGAGCCAGTGGCAATGAGGATTTCCATACAGAGCACGGGGCCTCATCAAGCATGTTCACAGGACACCTGCAAAGCGTGAAGAAACCTCAGGCTCGTTCACAAGTTCTCCTACGAAGCTAAAACCAAGCGGTGCAGGTGCCTGGAGCCAGACCCATGAAAGACCGGCGGGCGCAGCCCTCGTTTGCCCAGCGGCTACGCCCCCCTGCGGGCCCCGAGCCCGCGCGCTAGGGCCATGCCACTGAGCTGGCCAGCACACGCCAGGCGACAGGGCTGCCGGCTCCGGGCTCCGAACAGGCACGTGTCCCAGGGTGCCAAGGCAGGCTCGCCTCCACCCCCGGGGGGGCGGGGCAGGCTCTCACCAGCGGCGTGTACAGCGCAGGGCACAGCGCCGACCCCACCTCAGAAACCCCTCCCCCACGCGGGAGGAGCAACTGGGCCAGGCCCCACTTGCGCAGGACAACCCCGGGGGGAGCGCGCTCCCCCATAGCCAGTGCGCACGCGCTCTGGGCCTCTCGCCAGTGACCGTTACTCCCCAGCGCGCACCCTGGACATGGCCCCTCCCCCCGCCGAGGCGCTCTCCCGCCCTGCGCAGGCGCGCTCCTGCCCCGTCCTCACTTGTGGAAGGAGATAGGTTTCTCTTTGTCGTAACGGTTCCGGCAGCGGTAGGCGGAGCAGGACTGCACCATTCTCCCCCGCCGGCAGCCGCCTGCTCCGCTCCAGCACCCACAGAAGAGGAGCGCAAGGACCCAGATAACTCAGTCACTGCCCGGCCCCCATCCCCTTTTCTATTAGCCCCTAGGAGCAGAAAAGGGACACGGCCTCTCCCGACTTCAAGATGGCGCTGCCAGCTTCAGCTCAACTGTCGCGATAACAGCGCATCGCTCTCCTCTATTGGCCGTTCCCCTGCGCGTGGGCGGAGTCTTTCCGATCAGCCCACCAATAGGCGCAGAGGCTCCGAGCGCGGCGCGGGCCCCAATCGCCCCGCCCCCTCGCCCTCTTTGCTGCTGCTTCGCCCCCTTTACTCCCACAGCTGGACGGGAGCCTGGCAGTACCTCCCTGCACTTACTCCAGCTTGAGGCCACCCCCCCGGCCGCTTCACTTGCTGATCCCACTCTACTGCCTCTGGCCTGCAAGGCTGTCCCCTGCAGCTACTCAGGGCTGCTCTCCTGGGTGAGGTGGGAAACAGCGGGCCGGCCAGGGCTGCTTCCTGCCTCCTGGCTTCTCCCGCGCCTGCTCTTTTTCGGGACAGAACAGCGAGAGGGGAGGTGCAGCAGCATAGGCCACCGCGGGAGTGGAGACCAGTGCTCCTGGAAGTGTAACTAAGGCTGCGTGGCCAGATAGCAAGTGTGAAAAATCAGGACGGGATGGGAGGTAATAGGAACCCATATTAAAAAAAAGCCCCAACTATCGGGACTGTCCCTATAAAATAGGGACATCTGGTCACCTTACTCACTGCCACTTTCAGCGCTAAAAGTTTAGTCATTAAGGGGTGTGAAAAAACACCCCACCGAGCGACAAAAGTTTTAGTACTGAAAAGCGCTCTGTAGACAGCGCTTTCTCGCCAGGAGCCACGTTCCCGGCGATAAAGCTACCACCACTCGTTCGGGGTGGGGGTGGGGTTATCGCTGTAACGTGGGCAGTGTAGTCATACCCTAAGCCATGTGGATGGGGAGAAGCTGAATGGGCCAGCATCCTATAAGGGCCCTGGGGGAAAAGGAGCTTGGTTTGGAGGTGCAGGGACAGAAGCACTGAAATGTGCCAGGAAGCCTGAGTAGATGAAATGTATGAGGAGCAGGGACAGAGGCACCATTCATGGGGGGTGAGGGGGAACAACTGGTGGATAATACGGGCACAGGTAGAATTGATATATTAATGGATCGGTCACTAAGGCCTGAGGTTCATTCATTCAGCAAGCTGAAGATGGCACGCATTGAATGGCTCAAAAGGAGCTATCATCAGCTTGGTCAGGGGCACATTAATACCCCAAGCCAAGGAATTTTAAGTAGAGATTTTAAAAAATTGTTAATCCCCCCATCCTTTTAACCAATGACACAGTTCTCTTACAGCTCAAAAATACAATGCATAATTTCCCCTCTACAACCTTGAACACATTTAGCATTTTCTACTATTTTGTTGTACTCTGAATATAGTAGATAAAGAATTAATGAGTCAGTTGTATACAAGATACACATTGACTATGGCAAGGTATTCTGCAAAACCCTAGCCCAGAGGTTCTCAAACTGTAGTCCACAGACTACCGTGGTCCACTAGCTCCATTAAGGGGGTCTGCAGATAGTTTCCTCTAAGGCAGTGGTTTTCAAACTTTTTTTCTGGTGTCCCAGTTGAAGAAAATTGGTGATGTCCGTGACCCAACAGAGCTGGGGATGAGGGGTTTGGGAGGGCCTCAGGGCTGGGGCAGAAGGTTGGGATGCAGGGGTGAGGGCTGTAGGGTGGGGCCAGGAATGAGGGGTTCAGGGTGTGGGAGGGGACTCTGTGCTGGGGCAGGGGGTTGGGAGAGAGTCAGTGCTCTGGGCTGAGGGTGCAGGCTCTGGGGTGGGGCCAGGAACGAGGGGTTCAGGGTGAGAAGGGGGGCTCTGGGCTGGGGCAGGAGGATGGAGTGTGGGAGGGGGTCAGGGCTCTGGGCTGGGGCTGCAGGCTCTGGGGTGAGGCTGGGGATGAGGGGTTTGGTGTGCAGGAAGGGGCTCTGAGTGTGGGGGGCTCAGGGCTGCAGCAGAGGTTGGGGCATGGGCTTACCTCAGGCAGCTCCCAGTCAGCAGTGCAGCAGGGGTGCTAAGCCAGGCTTCCTGCCTGTCCTGGCACCACGAACTGCACGGCACCCCGGAAGCGGACAGCAACAGGACCGGCTCCTAGGCAGAGGGCACAAGCGACTCTGTGCAGTGCTCGGCCACAGGCACTGCCCCCACAGCTCCCATTGGCTGTACTCAGGGCGGGGACAGTGTGTGGAGCCCCGTGGACCCCCCACTTAGGAGCCAGACCTGCAGCTGGCCGATCCCGGGGCACAGCGTGGTGTCACAAAAGGTTGGGACTGCCTGCCTTAGCCGGGCAGCACCGCCAGCAGGACTTTTAACGACCCGGTTGGTGATGCTGACCAGAGCCACCGAGACCCAGTGCCTTACGTTCCACGAACCGGTACTGTCTCATGACCCGCAGTTTGAAAACCACTGCTCTAAGGTGCATGCTTGGGTGGCTGCACATGAGAGAATGAAGGGCCACCCACCTAATTGGGGAGCCACGCACGGAGAAGAGGGGGTGGGTGGGGAGAATTTAGGACATGCAGGGCTGCAGTGGCCAGAGAAAGAGGCGACTTTTCCCAGTTCCAGGCCTGTAGCTGCCGGGGAGAGACCCCCTGCCTTCCCAGCCCTGCTCAGGGGCTGCTACAGTGGAGGAGACCCCCCTCCTTCCCAGCCCCCATTCGGGGCTGCCGTGGCAGGGGAGAGAGGGCACATCCATTGCATTAGAAAGGTAAGACTACTGATATTAAAATATGAATTGTGTGCTTTTATTTGTAGAACAAAAACATTAATTTTTTTTAATATAGTGCTTTTATCCAAAGCACTTTACAAGAGTTAGCTAATGGTACAAAGGTCATTGGAAAGGTCATTAAGTGGCCTGCTGAGACTTCAGTGATTTTTAAGTGATCCGTGAAAATAAAAGTTTGAGAATCACTCCCCTAGCCTATGTTACTATACACCTTATACGGTATACTAGGGGAAGGCAGCTGCACAGCATTGCCTCATTCAGGGCACACTTTCCAAGATGCCCTTGACAAGGTCATTAGAAAACGGTAAGGATGTTCTGCTGTGTTATCGGAGACACAATGAATCAGGTAATTAAAGAGGGTGTCAGAAGGCAGGGTAATGAGGCACAGTTAGGGTTGCAGGTGGAACTTTCAAACGGTATTTCCTGATTTTTTAGTGCTTAATTACGCAACCTGCGCATTCCCTGAGCATACTTTCTGCGTAGTATTCTGCAAAGAGAAAGTCAGATTAAGGGGTGATGTTTTCATCCGCTGTGGTCCTCCCACATAAACGCTGCAGTGTATACAGTCCCCTCCACTGCGTTATTGGGTCAGTCTGTTCCCTGTGCCTCTCCCTAGCATTCAAGAGGGATGCAAAGAGGTCAGGCTAAAGACTAGTTTGGGAAGCTGTGAGTTGCAGTCAGCGGAATAACGCGAGGAGCAGAACAAGCCCCGGCTCCTCTGTGCCATGAAAGCGATGAAGAGCGATCATTAACAAGGGAACCCCCGGCCCCACACACACGCCCGCCCACAGCTCTCACCCAGGGGCAGCGCTCTGCCCAAGCCCCTCTTCCCAGCCGGCAGAGCTGTTCAGCCCGCAGCAAGGGAGCGTGGGCGGGTGTGTGGGCAGCTGACAGCGCGGAGCTGAGTGCGCTCCCGTGCCCAGGCGGGAGGGAGAGAGCCGCGGCCGCCGGAGGGGCGGAGAGAGCGGGCGCGAAGGCGGCGCTGCTGCTGCTGCTGGGAGGGGGTTTGACATCAGTTCCCCTGTAGGAGTTTCAGTAAATGCCACAAGCCGAAGGCGCGGAGCCCTGGGCGGCGGCGGCTGCAGTTGCCCCCGGGGGAGCCGACCCGCCTGCCAGGGGGGAGCCCGGCCCCCGCCGCGGACAGGAGCCTGGGCGGCCCGGGCGCAGGCAGCCCACCTCCCTGCCGTGCATGCGGCTCTGGATCTCCTTCCCCTGGGTGCCGGGCTGAGGCGGGCGGGGGCCCCCCGACATTCCAGGCGAGCGACCAGTCCCCGCAGCCCCCGCGGGGGGTCCCCTTGCTCCCGCTCCGGCCGGAGGCGGGGCGGGCCCCCTGGCCGGCCGGGCGGGCAGGATGAGCGGCGGCCGCAGCGGCCGGGCGGCGGTGAAGATGGAGGCCCCGTTCTACCCCGAGGAGGGGCTGGAGCTGCTGCCCGACTTCGTGTCGCTCCCCGGCTTCGGCAACGGGCTCGGGGCGGAGACGGCGGGGCACAAGCTGCTGCCCGGGGCCGGTAAGAAGCGGGAGATGGCGGTGGCGGCCGCCTCCCCCGCGGCGCTGCCGGGGTCGTACACCCTGCGGCCGCCCGGCGGCACCCGGAGCGGCGCGGCGCTCAGGCTCATCCCCGCCGCGGCGCCCCCGGGCTCGGCAGCGGGGGGAGGAGCCGGCGGCAGGGGCGGCCCGGAGGCGGCTCTGTTGGCCGCCGGGTCCCCCGCGGAGCTGCCGCTGCTGAAGCTGCCGCCGGCGGCGGACCTGGAGCAGCTGCTGATCCAAGGCAGCCCGGGCCTGGGCCCCGCCAGCCCCTGCCCCGCCGCCGCCGCCCCGCCCCCCGCGGCCGGGCCCTTCCTCTACCGCCAGCAGGTGACGCAGGAGCAGGAGGGATTCGCCGACGGCTTCGTCAAGGCCCTGGCCGACCTGCACAAGCAGAACCAGCTGCTCGGGGCGCCGCTCTCCCCGGGGCCCTGCCGGCCCGCCGCCGACCCGCCCGCCGTCTATACCACCCTCGGCAGCTTCCAGCCGGCCGGGCCGCTCAGCCCCGCGGGCGGCACCTACTCCGCGGCCCCGCCGGGCCTGCCCTTCTCCTCCCCCGCCCCGCCGGGGCTGGGCAGCGGCCGCCTCCCCGCTCCCGGCGCCGCCAGGGCCCTGGAGGAGCCGCAGACCGTGCCCGAGGCGCCCCCGCCGGGCGAGGCCGGCACCAGCGGCCCGACGCCGCCCTCGCTGTCGCCGCTGGACGCGGAGAGCCAGGAGCGGCTGAAGGCCGAGCGCAAGCGGCTGCGGAACCGCATCGCGGCCTCCAAGTGCCGGCGGCGGAAGCTGGAGCGGATCGCGCGGCTGGAGGAGAAGGTGAAGGCGCTGAAGGGGCAGAACGCCGAGCTGGCCGCCACCGCCAGCCTCCTGCGGGCCCAGGTCACCCAGCTGCAGGGCCGCGTCCGCAGCCACCTCTCCAGCGGCTGCCACATCAGCGCCGCGGGCCCGCCCGCCCCGCCGCCGCCGCCGGAGGAGCCCGCCGCGCCGGAGACCAGCGCCTGCTGAAGCCGCGGGCCGGAGCGGGACAGAGACCGAGGCGCCTGCCCGGGGGAAGGGGGCGACCCCCCAGCCCCGCGCCTCACACACGTGCGCCCGTCGCGGCTCGGAGACTGGACCCGGGGACGGAGCGGCCGCGAAAACACGTGCGAGTCTCGCCTCCTCGTTTCCAAACCGGCCCCCCCCCCGGCGCTTTGCACGGCGGCTCGCCTGCCGGGGAGGAGCCAGAAGCCCCCGGCCCCAACGCGCTGCCGCGGCGGCGAAGGAAAGATCTTCGAGTTTCCAGAGTCGTCTTAAAACATTCCGGAGTCGGTTTGGGGATTTGATCGTGGGGGAAGCACTAGAGCATTGCAGGGGAGACGTAGGGATTCACAGGCTCGAGATTTATTGACCAATAGATAATTTTAAGTACCTAGATTGAAGGTCCCTCTTTCTTTAATAATGCCTGGAAAGGAAGCAAAGGACAAAAGTCAGGTATTAAACGTCTTGTAAGGTATATTTTATGTTGCACTGAGTACAAAACGGTTTTATATTGGGTATTTAACGTTTAAAGCTGACTTCAAGAGAAATTCCTACACTTCAAAGTGAAGGGTGTTTGGGGGTTGTTTTTTTCAAAGTTCAAGGGAAGAACTTGAAAGAGCTGTAAAGATTTCAGAACTAAAATAACCCCTGTTTACAGAGAGTCAACTTTATTTTCCTGCAAAAGGCATAATTCTTAATACACCTTAATATAGTGTGTAGTGATGGTTCAATATGTTTATTCAGAGCTTGGAAAAAAGCTGAAATTACACATTTTTTAAAGTGTGTAATGTGTGTATAGAAAACAAAATGTGGCAATGGTATTTCTTGGTATTGAGGAGAATTTTTTTGAAAAGATTGTTTTGCTGCAGAGTAGCTTTTAATTTGCAGCTGGCAGTTAAGACATGCAAGTAAAGCACTTGAATGGGCCTAGTTTTAAAATCTAGTCTTAGCTGAGAGAGATTCTGCCAGGTAACTTAGGTTAGAATGAACCATATTTAATTACAGATTCAACTGTAAGAAAATACTCTTATAGATCATAAGCTCCATATTATTTCTTGTGCTAGTGTAAACTTGGAGCATTGATATATTTATTTATTTATTGAAACTTGAAACTTTTTTGATGTCGCCTAAACCTTATTTTTATAGCAAACGCATCTGGAAGAAATTAATTTGGCAGAAGAGTGTCATTTATGCCATTTCTTTCACTGTGCACATTCCAGTTCTGCTTGCTCTTTATGGGGTATAGTAGCAATTCAGTGCTAGCCAGAAAAGGGCTCAGGTTGTTTTTTAGCTCAAACATTTATTTTATGGTAACTCCATTGTATTATGTTTGAATAAATCATAGAAACACAATAGGGAACTAGATTTATTTTTTCAGAAGAAATATGTAAACAATATTTTCTTGTTCTATTTTATTCTAAACACATTTTTCTAGTTGTCTAGGGAAGGGAAGAGTCAAAAGTCAGAATGTGAGATGAGTTTCTGGGTGGAAGAGTCCAGTATGATTTATTTATTTATTTTTTGCCTAGATTTTACTAATAAGGGATAGAAAAAGAATGGTTTTCTCTGCTTAGACTTAATCCTTACTTTTGGGGATTCTCTGGATAAATAGCAAAAACCATGTTATGGGTAGTTTTTCTCTTTTACTACCCTTTGATATGCATGTTTTGAGCGCTTCTGTAAATCAAGGTTTATTCAGTCTTGTGGTTTCATACAATTAAATTTTCATTTTCAGCATGAACTCTGAAGGTTCACTCAACAAGAAACCCTGTAAGGCCCTGATCCTGGATCTGCCCATACGCAGAACCACTGAAGTCAGTGGGGCTCAGCATGAGCAGACCCAGTTGCAGGATGGGGCCCACCATAGTCTTTGGAAAATATCTTAACTAATATAGTTTGTTTTATAAACATGATCAATTAAACCAATTCCATAACTGTTTTATATCATCCATGTCCTCTTCTGAAAGCTACTTCAGCTATGCTTTGAAATGCACGAAGTGGAATTGATATGCATACAATGTTTTTTGCTTGTAAAGAGAGACTTGTGAGCGGGTTAACTTAAAATAGCATAATTGTTAATGTAAACTGGTAATGTAAATTGGTAATGTAAATGTAAAGCGAGGCTTCCCCTTGTCAGGCCTGGGACACACACTTAGCACAGATGACTTCAATGAGTAGTGGAGATGCAAACCACATTAATCATTTAAAAACTGAGTAAAGTTGTAGCATAGCCAGAGCCAAAATGAATGATTTCAGTGATAGTCTAAAACTCCCTTCTTCTGTCCTAAGAATTATGTATTAGAAATACTAGCGAACAAATGCAGTGCCGCTTAACTCTTACAAAGCAACTACACCGTAAAGATCTTTTGCTACGCGTTCAGTCAGTTTCACCAGACTAATAGAATTCAACCAGTAGTAATGTGCCATATCTGGCAAAATGTGTTAAAAATAAACCAGTGCTTGGTTCATGAAAAACTGTGCATGTATTTGCAAAGGTGATGGTGCAGAAGTAGAGAATCGATTAATTTTTCACACTTAAACACAAGCTTTACATAATGAAGGAAGAAGGTAACTCTACTTGGTAAGCAAACTTGCATTGAGTGCTCTGCACTGGCAGTGTTCCTACTTCATTAATGGAAAATATACTAAGTATTTTGATGATACAGCACAGTGGTCAACTTGTGTAGTTTCAAATGAAAGTGGGGGAGGTAGGTGAAGACCTTCTAGCAGCACCTGAGGAAAAGGTTGAAAAACACCTGACACTTGCTGCAATCTAGTCCATTTTGTAGGTGCTCTTTGCGCCTCAGAAGTATTTAAAGATATAGCTTTAAAGGCCCTGCATATCATTTCCGATAGGGTTAGTTCACCAATATCTAGAGAAGGGGATGAGTTTCACAAAGAGAAATCACCACAACCTTGCTTCCAAAATGGTGGCAGAATTATAATATGGGGCCAATGAGGAGCCCCTCCAGCATAGCACTAATAGGGCTACAAAACATCACTTGGTTTCTTTCTCCAGTGATACCTCCGCAATTTGTGGAGCTACATGGCATGTTATTCTCACCAAAGTCTTACTCGACCTCATCTTGAATGTCTGCAGTTTTGGTTTTATGACTACCTCCTTAAGTCTGTTCTTCTACCATTCTTTTTAGCTTGTAATATTAAGCCTAAGCTTTCTTTACTTCAGTCCATTGTTGCTTGTTGGACCATCTTTTAAAATGTTATAATACCCTGTTAATTCCCCAAGTGTTCTTTTTAGATTATATATAGCTCCCTCAGTCTTTCACGTCATCTGATCCTTGTATCATTTTTGTTGCTTTTTGTATTTCTCCTAGTTTTTCTTCATTGTTCCTGAATTTTCAGAACCAATAAAGTGCACAGTGCACCAAGTACAGTCTCGTTAGGCCATTTTAGACCTTGATATTTGGTAAAATTTTCAAAACCACTTAAGTGACTTGGGTGTTTACATCCTGTTTTCAGAAGTGACAAGCACTTAAAAGCCTAATTCTCATTAAAAGTCAGTTGATTTTAAATGAGACTTCAGGACTATGAAAATTTTACCTATCCACCTAGACTTAATCTGATCTCTTCACACATATTCCTGATACTGACTGTTCAAGCAAAAGATTCTCGTATCTGCAATTTATCATCACTACCAGTCAGTCTTGCATTGTTTTCTAGACAGTTCCAATCTCTCTTGGTCACTCTGCTTGTGTGTTTGTGTTTCTCATCAGCAAATTTGATTGCAGTTTAGTTGACATCTTCCTTAAGATATAGAGTATAAAAGTATTACTCTGCGCTAAAAAGCATTGGTCCATGGTATTTAATTTGTACTTATGTTTGGAATATCTTTGTGTCTAGGTGCTACAGAAAGGTGGTGGTAGTTCACTTGATGACATTTATTCTTCTGATATAGTGTTGAACCCAACATCCCATGGATGGTGAGAGGAGTACTTGTGGTTAGGAATTCCTGTTCAATCCTACTTTCCTCTGGTGGGGTGGGAGCTATTGGCAACTGTTCTACTGCCCACGCTGACTTGGAGTATGGAAACCATATTCTTCTGCTAATAATTTGTTGTTCCATTCCTAGAAGAGCTGTTTAATTCACTCCTCACTCAGAATGTGTAGTAACATCATCCAGTTTCATCAGCTGGCCTGACCCATCAGCATGGTTGTTACAGGATTCCCGTAATGGGTTTTTCCCCTCCACTTCTAGGTATAAACTGCATCAAGTTCAGATGTGGAATCCAAACACTATTGTTTGTTTGTCTAATTCTAATAAATGTGTTTTGTTCTAGTTCTGTTTCCCCTGTTCCTTAGTTAAAGGGAAAGAGTGAAAAGACTAACTGAATTGTGGTGATGGTAAATAAATAGATGGCATTTTTCTCTTAGTTCAGTACTGAGCTAATGTTACAGTGCATTGCTGGGATTAGCTGTTCTGTTGGAGGTCCTATCTGCCAGAAGAGGCATAAAGACAATGTCTTGAGTAGCACTTAAAATTTAGGTGGCATAGATCTGATGCTCATAGTTTGGCCAACCAAACCTCTGGTGTAGACGTAACTAGGCTAATGGAAGAATGCTTCTGTCAGCCTAGCTTCTATTACTCACAGGGAGGTAGAGTTCTGACCTAGAGCATCAAGAAAAAACCCTTTCAGTGCTCTAGGCTCCATCTACACTATGGAGTTATGCCAGCATATCTTCAGGGCTGTCGCTATGCTGCACTGTAGTCCTTTTTGCATAGATATGGCCTATGGCACTAAAGATCCCATGGCACTTTCCCAAGAGTATGGGGTGTCTTGTCAAGACACAGGTGTTTAATTACAACTTGAGCAATTACATTCTGCATACCTAAAATTCCTACTCCATTTTCAATGATACAGACTATTCTGTCATATACCAACATTGACTAGAGAAGAGCACTGCTACAGCAGCTATCATTTCACCTCAGTGGTGGCTGCATTTCAGTGTTTGGGTGGAGGAGTCTTTAAATATCACTTATATCTTCAATTAAATGATCCTGTCTCATCGTAAAATGTTGTTTGAATAGGTCCCAATATTAAACCCTGAATTATCCCACATGATGTGATTGTCAACATAGCAATCTTGCTATGAACTGCTTCTTATCTTATTTGGCAATCAATTTCTAATCCATGGTATGGGATTTTTAACTAATGATATTTATTCAGGTTTCAGAGTAGCAGCTTAGTCTCCAAGGTGCCACAAGTACTCCTTTGGTATTTATTCAGTTATCCTATAAGATTATTCTGGGCATTGATAGTCAAATATACACTACATCTCCTTTATGTCCTAATCATTAGTTATACTGCAGATGGTAGTTGGATTGCCATGACATAACTAAACTTTATATATTGATTCCTGTCTGAATGTATTCCTTGTATAGATGCCTGCCTAATAAACCAACAGTTTCCTAGGGTTTTTACTTCATATTCTTAAAGTTATTTTCAGAGTTCCTGAAACTTCCTCTGCCGTTTCTTCAGTGCATTTTGTCCGGGCCTCCAGACTTACTTTTTTCACCATCAATTTTTATATATATATATATATATATATATATATATATATATATATATATATATATATATAAAGTTATTTTTGATGATACTTTTTTCATCATCTTTGTTTACACCTCCAACTACTGTCTCTAGCAATTTCACTGTTTCTTTCACAGGATTTTCTGATTTCCTTCCTCTTATCCCTTTTTCATTGAAGCTAAGTACACATTTGACAAATACTCGATTTGTGCAGCAACATTGCCATTTTCCAAGTATTTTTATTTGGTTAAATAGTAAAGTGACCAAGAACAAAATCATCTGCCTATTAATCTGATCACCAAGGAGGAGAGTACGTTTGTCATCAACGTTGAGCACAGTGGCTTGATAGGCTATTCAGATATACAGAATCTGGCAGGCAGCCTCCCTTTTAAAAACATGTAGGAGGATGAGCAAGGGAAAGTGAAGTCTTGATTGGGCAGCTTTCAATGTGTGAAGATAATCCTTCAAATGCTGACTGCAAAGCCCCAATTTCTTTCTGCAATGCAACCTTGGGTGCAGTAAGTCCTAACTCTGTGGTACTAATTACATGACAACTACTCCTGTGATTCACTGAAGAAACTTCTCGAGTTGAATTACATATTCTCAAAGCTAGAGTATTTCAGCAAACTTGGTTCCAGTTGTCTCTTTGAAGAAGGTTGTCAACGAAATCAAAGTTTATGGAGAGTTTCAATGCTCCGGGTGAGAAATTTTGCATTTAATATGGAAACCATATTTTATTGTGGAGGACAAAGGTGTTAAACTGCTAAGTAATCTTGTGTCACTCAATTGTTTTCTATCATGCCATGCATCCCTGTTGTGAAGTGACTTGCAACCTTTTCATGCTGTTAGACTTATCAGACATAAAGAAGAGAGAGATGTTGGCTCAGAGCAGGAACATAATTTACTTTTGCACTGTGGGATCTTCAATGGCAAGTGCTACTAATAGAGGTTTCAGAAAACGGAAGGAAAAAAGAGTGTGAAAAAGATCATGTGTAGTTTGTACTAATGGAACAAATATCCAAATAGCTTTAACTGAAATTTTACAGTTAAATTTTGGACTGTCTCTTCCAAAACAACTTTGAATTGGCCTTGTTTAGCCACTTGTCCCTTTTTTGACATTATGGCTACTGGCTAGACGCTCTTTCTAAACTTCTTCCGAAGTTCATTGCATGCAGAAAACAGGCCTAAGATGGAACTCCACTTATAGATTGAAACAACTCGTACAAACAGGGTGTACATCTCCAGGGATCAAAATCCACATCCCCAGTGGCTTTACAGTGGGATATTGCTAATGACAATTGGTGCATTGTAACGTCTGGAAGCAACCCAAGCTGGCATCTGTGTTTTGGTACTAGCTATGTCCTTTGAAAATGGACCTGTGCTTAAGTCAGTGATTCTCAACTGGTGTACACAGAGGTCTTCCAGGGTGTACATAACTCATCTAGATCAGTCTCTCAACCTGGGGGTTGTGAGACAGATTTAGAATGGTCACAAGCGCAAGGCTTGCATTAGGGGGTGACAAGCAAGGCCATTGCCCATGCCCCAGGGGGCTGTGGAAAGCTAAGATATATGCTTAACCCCTGGGCAGCGAGGCTTAGGCTTCAGACAAGGCTTGCAAGTGAATAACAGGCTCAAGTATCACACTATGATGTAAATACAATATTTATATTCCAATCAATTTTATTATATGGTAAAAATGAGAAAGTCAGCAATTTTTCAGTAACAGTGTGCTGACACTTATGTAGTTTTATGTCTGATTTTGTAAGCAAGTAGTTTTTAAGTGAGGTGAAACTTGAGGGGTACATGACAAATCAGACTCTTGAAAGGGGTACAGTGGTCTGGAAAGGTTGAGAACCACTACACTACACTAAGTTTTTTGACAATAGCATAAATACTATGAATGCAGAAATTTTGTCTCCTTGTGGTTCCAGCCGTAACTAATTCTAAAGTTAGGCCGTTTCTTGAGCCAGGTACTTGCATTTAAGTATTTTCCTTTCAGCTCAGATATCATCTATCAATGCCAGAGTAGCCAACAAATCAAAGGTTTGCTGAACAAATCTGATTAAAGCATGCAAATATCTATGAATTCAAAGCAAGAACTAAATACTTCCCTTTATCTAATCTACCCATCCAGGTATACAGAATTAAAGGAACTGCAGTTTCCTCAACTGTAATGAATGTGAGGGTGAAGTATGCAATAGCACTGTGCTTTCCGTATTCCAGCAATCAAATAGTAGGGTGGAAGCTCTGCATAATTATACTAAATCTTGTTGTGATTGCAAGGCCACTTTTAGAAGTTCTGCCAAACAGCATTTCTACCAAGAGGCAGTTCAGAACTGATGATGCACAGAATATGGTTATTTTATAATACCATTTATCACTGATACATTTTAAGTATTACAGGTCATGGTTGTATGTGCTGCAAACTGAATGGACGGTCACCGTAAATAATAGCTGCTCTGAATTAGCATTGAAATTATTGCCTCCCAGTGTTTGCTTTTTTTAAATTCAATGAAAAAATCCATATTGTGAATTCAGTTAAACAGCTATTTCAATCAGGTACTAATACTGCATGTTACACCTGTAAAGTAGCTAATAAAATAACCTAATTAGTACATACATTTCCAAAGAAATCATAATGGTTGCTATAGATATGCTTTGGTATGGTTCACTGTGTAGCTCTGATTTAAAAAAAAAAAAAAAAAAAAAAGTCTGTAAAAGATGGCGAAATTTACACAGACAGCCTACCTGTGCAAAGTGGATTGCTAAGTCTTTGCACTCTCCGTTACCTGGCTGAATGGCTGTTTGTCAGATCCCTAAAGCTGAGCAAAAAATAACTGTTGTATTTAAGATTTTGTCTCTTTAGAGTTCTTGATTATCTTGCTCACCCTTCCCTAATTTGAGTGTATTTAAGTTAATGAAGATATATATAAGCTTCTCAATGCAACTGTGAGGTAGGCACTGGTAAGTGTTCTGGCTCTCCAATGAAGAAAGCTGGAAGATGTAAAAAGCCAGATTTTTTTTCAATAGAGCTCATGTCAGCACCAAAATGGAGTGGCCCAATTTTTCAGATATTCAGCAACTAGCAGTTGAGACTTTGCAGAACTATGTGGATTCCCCCCCCCCACCCCCCAATCACCTTTAGCCTTGAGGCCCAATATGGGCTATATCCAGTCTGGAACCAGGGATAATTTTTGTATACATCAAAATGGTATGACTGTAAAGTCCACCTATCTTGCAACGCTGTAGAGCTAGAAATAGAAGCTTCCCTGTGGAAAGAGGAGGTTCCCTACTGGGGAACACAGCACTCCTGTCTGACCTGTGAAAGCCAGAGAGATTGAACCTTAAGATTGTGACTTTTAGATACAAAGTCGATTTCATGGCTGTTAGTGAGCCCTGTAGAGTTAGTCTAAGGAGCCTGACTGTACAGGTAAAAGGATATGAAAGTCCTGGTTTTAAAAAACCCTCCATTTTTCTGTAACAGAGAATACATAGAACATATGATGGTGGGTATGTAGTAAATACTTACTGGCACTTACTTGGGATAGCTTACTTAATTCACTCGAGTAATAGCTCAATCATGCCAATCATATAGGGCACTCTGTGCAAAAAGAACTGGAACAGAGGAGACTCAGAAATGAGGTTCTGGATTCTTACTGTGCCACTTTTCCTATTTAGTATCCATCACAAGAGGAAGACTCTCTAAAATGGTGGGTAGGTAATGACTATGGTAGGGTTGTTTAACACTACCATAGTTATTACCTACCCACCGTTCTCGAGCCAATGTCATGAAACCTTATGACCCCAAGCAGACAGGACCTCTGTCTTACTTACACTCTGCAAGATTGCAGCTGTACAGTGCCCTCAAACAATCCTGGGGTATT
The DNA here is from genome assembly GCF_009764565.3 of Dermochelys coriacea. Taxonomy (NCBI): domain Eukaryota; kingdom Metazoa; phylum Chordata; order Testudines; family Dermochelyidae; genus Dermochelys; species Dermochelys coriacea. The sequence goes on from NC_050072.1 coordinate 131,452,573, forward strand.
TGATTGTTACTGACCCAGATCATTTTGTGCTAGTTCCTGAATCATTATTACTACTTCTACAGCACCCAGGAGTACTTCTGGGCTCCCAAAACTTGACCTGGACCAGTTTCTGAGATGGCAACAGAAACTTGCATGCTTGTGGTAAGCAATATGGTGCCATATATCCTAGCAGGCTGGGAAAATATAATGCAACAATTTTTTTAATTGCTTTGGGGACTGAAGTCTGTAAAACAATAGCCTTGAAATCTTTTTGACCACAGTTTTGTAGTCTTTCCATGGATACATTTGAAAATCAAATTTAGTAAAAGTTTTCTATACTGAATACAAACTTTATAAAAATATTTAGTCAAGACTAGATTGTGTTGCTCATTTAAATGTTTCCCAGACTTGTTCTCTGGAAAGTCTGTGCCTCCCAGCCTTGTGACTGGTAACTTCACAATCTTTTTATCTATAGCCATGGTAACCATCACACACATGTGATCAAGTAAGGTTCCTGAGTTTTGAAAGTGAACCAGACAATGCAGAGTTTTGATCTGTAGTTAAGTGAAATCTGCAGTAAGGACAAACACCAAAAGGCAGCTACTTTCCTGATACTTTTTTTTCTTTTTAAGGCAACCCTCAAGTTCAGTGGTTCTTAACCAGAGGTCCAGGGCCCCTAGGGGGCCTCAAGCAGGTTTCGGGGGGGTCTCCAAGTAGAGCCAGCATTAGACTTGCTGGGGCTCAGGACAGAAAGCTAAAGCCCCATCGCATGGGGCTGAAGCCCTGAGCCCTGCCCTGAAGCTGAAGCTTGAGCAATGTAGCTTGGTGGGAGCCCCTGTGGCATGTGGCCCTGGGCAATTGCCCTGCTTGCTACCCTCTAATGCCGGCCCTGGCTTTTATATGCAGAAAGCCAGTTGTGGCACAGGTGGGAGTTTTTATAGCATGTTGGGGGGCCTCAGAAAGAAAAAGAACCCCCGCTCTAGTTAAAGATTGGCTCTAGAAGGAAACAAGTTTTTGCTAGGCCCTTGGTTGTTCCCTTGTATTTAAAAGATTAGAGGTATTTGGCTTATTAATACCGCCCTTTGCAAAATCAGCTCTGGCGAACAGTGCTACTTAGTTGCAAATACTGTGTATTATGAAGACACGTTTAGGGTAGTTCTGGCATACGAACAACCAGTTTCAATGTACTAAGTACTGTATTTACACTGGAATAGCTTTACCACTGTCGCATTTTTTAACTACATTGGTGGGGGGATGAATAAATTTTTTTTAAAGGTGCAATATTGGGTTAGTGAAGTTATTGGCTTTCATGTGCTGTTTAAAAAAGTGAGCTAGTTTGTATAGTGTGACATGAGAGATGAAATTTTAGGGCACTATTCAGCCGAAATTCTGTGCCTTCCACCACACCCTGTATTCTGAATGCACAGTTGACTCAACTGAGAAACAGGCCCACCAGCTTTGAGGCCGGAAAGGGAGGGGAGAAATAATTCCCTACCAGGCAGTTGTAGGACCGTGTGGGGATGAAGAGCTTATGTGACTGAGCATCTTGCTTAATTATAGCTACATTGCAACTCTCTATGTTGGGTCTAGGCATTTCCATTGCTCCAGCTTTCTGAATTACGGCAACTGTGAGCTTGCAGTAACTCCCCATACAGGTTCATCGGGGTGTGACAAAGTTTGTTGGAGTGGGAACTCTCCCATCTCTGTAGATTTTTTTGGTCTGTGATGGGGAGCAGGGGGAGGAAGGAACCAGCTGCTTCTCCTAGACAAGCTCTGTTTTTGGAGATGTCCATCCAAGGTTTGTCGTCGTGCTCTCTCTGAAATTTCTTCTTGGGCTGACAAAGCTTCCTGTGTTAGAATGTGGTGTCCTGCTGTCATCCCAAGAGTCATTACTACTGCTGCTGAGTTGGGTGGAGTGTGTGTGTGTGTCTGTCCCTACAGAAGGGAACAGTTTTTGGGCAGGCACATACCAACATCACTGATGTATAACGCCAGTTTCTTGTTGGGGAAGGGAGGTACTTTGGGTTGTGTGTGTGGCTGCCTAAGCCTAGTAGAATGGCCCAGCTGCTACAGAAGTGATGGGAGGTTGGATAGAGTCCTGAAAGTTCTCACCTATAGTTGTCGTCATTCTTATTTCTCATTAAGTTTATTACATTTCTTTATAATGTGGGGAAAAAATCTATTCTTAGCCTCAAACTTTTCAATTTGGAGCTCTGTTAACCACCACTTGAATTCTATGGGTCTGATTCTTCATTCCGAGGAGCAGTATCACTTTAACTGCAAACAGAGCGGATCAAAGGGCTCTCTCAGAAGGGAGAGGTAACTACTGTCATTCCCCCCCCCCCGTATAGCCACCAGGAGCCCCACCACCTCAACGTTGCTCAAAAGCAGAACTGTACAAAAATCAGTCATTTAGAAACTAGAATCCCACATTATATTCCTCCAGGGGTTTCAGACAGGTAACTAGAATGACCAGGCATTCAAGACCTAACGTAAAGAAGAGTAGCTAGTAAACCTAAGCAACTCATCCCAGATTCCACTTTGCTGCTGCAACAATGGTGGTAGGTTTTGAATTGTGTTTTTGTCTCTTCCCTACTTGCCTCATTAAATTAACAGATTGAGAAGAGGCAACCATTCCTGAACCTCCCTGGCAGGAGGGATTTTGAAATTTTGAGCAGGTACTTTTTTAGAGTTGGTTGAATGAGAAATTTGGGATTTATTCCTACAAACAGAGCCTGTTCACATTGTCAAAACTAATTTGCTTGGATTCAGTATTACTTCAGGGTTTCTGTTTCCAGTGGAGTTTTAGAGTGTGTGTGTGTGTGTGTGTGTGTGTGTGTAAATTTCTGTTCTGGCTAGTGTATCATATTCAGACAGAGCTAACTGATTAATTCTGTTGCATACTGACTCCAAATTCTCTATTTTTGTCAGAAAAGCCTTTCCAAGATAATTTTCAACAGAGTGGCTTTCAAACATGGTAACATTCTATACTTAAACTGGAGACTACAGGGCTTAATAAAAATGCAGCTGTGGATTATGTCTATTGGATTTTTTTTTACATTGCTATTACAGGCTGTAATATTAGAATCAAAATAATTAGTCAAAGTGGAAAATATTGGTTTATAACTTGCACTTGATTAAATGTAAAACAGTTGATCTTAATTTAGTAGTGTGTAGGAGATGCTGTATCTTTTTTAATCAACTTGAGTGGAAAATTCGTGTTTACAAGTGTACTCCTGTTTCCTACCAATTGATGGTAGCCAATTTAAAAACAAAACTGGAGGTTAAAACATACTGCAATCCGCTACCTTGGAATAGTGGTCTCACTCCTGTGGCCACTGATGGCACTGAGAGCCTTGTTAGGGACTCAAACAGGAGCAAGATTGGATTCTGAGTCTTTGTTTTACATGCTTAAGACAGAAAGGCGACTTGCCTTGTGCTCTGTTTTGTGCTCCTGTGTGTCATATACAATTTAGAAATACACCAATCAGTTTGTAATGCTAGCGTCTCTATGGAGATTGCAGTTTGTTTGGGGTTTTTTCCATGGAGGGTTAGATATTTTGGAATGTATAACATTCATCCCTGTGCTAGAATTGTTTACAGGCAAAGAGATTACTTGTTTGATTTTTGTAATCTGCAATGTGCAATTTTGTACATGCATTTTAAACTAAAAGAAGAGTTTATAAGGAAGATACGGTCTGTACAGGACTTGGCCATGAGTATTATTTCTTTGATATAAATATCTGAAAAAATAAAATTTCTTTATATTTATCTTTGTGTTGTTGTTTTGAAAATTCAGAAACTTAAACAAGTTTAAATTTTTTAATGAAACACATTTGGCGTTGCCTATATAGTCTGTATTCCTAACACAAAAGCCTAGCTTGATCTCTTGTATAAAATAGATTGCACTAATAGATTGCACGATTGCTTGGTACTTGCTAGTTGTTCCTTCTTCCAGTGCTAGCCACTTACTTTTTTCTTTGTCTCTTAGCATTCCAAGTTAGTTATGGTTGGGAAAAGTCACTTGTAAAAATGTTGTGCAATTCTGTCTCTCTCTGAATAACTTTCCACTGACCACTCAATTGACAACTCAAAATGTTAGTCTTCTGAAAAAGCGCCAGCCCTTATTTATCTTGATTGTTCTGTCTCTTAGCACTAGCTTGGAATCTGAACAAGTATAGTGAATCAGTCTCAGACTAGGGCTGACAATAGCTGACTGGAATCCCACTCATTGTTAAGGTTCGTATTGTCTCAGAGCTAACTAGTAAAAACTTGTTTTGTCACAGACTAGTCTGACCTGAAGATGACCATGGAGCAGATCTGTTGAATAAAGCATGTTTTGTTTTTTTTCTCCATAGTGACTACATTTTAATACTGGGTGGGATGTAATAGTTTAGAAGTGTCACGCTGCACAGCACATTTGCCAACTAGGAGAGCTGGGCACAACCGTTTTCCCACCCTCTGAAAATCCGAGATTTCAGAAAAATTCCCATTGCGCACTGAGGTGAGAGATTCAGACCAACCCACCCTGGGATTGCTAATAACCCGGGGGTTAGAGCTCTTGCCTGGGATGTGGGGAATCTTTGTTCAAGTCCCTGCTTTGCCTTATTTGAAAGAGGGCCTTGAAGCTAAAGTTTCCCATTCCCAGAAGGGACCTACCCACCAGGCTTGACTAATTCAGGGGGATTTTTATCTCTGATTTTGACCAGAAATTCCACCTTGGACCAGAAAACTTCCTATGAAAAGTTTTTCGTTTCAGCTCATCTGCATTTTCTGATAAAACAGTTTTGAAAAATTCCCAGCCAGCTCTGCCCAGTAGTGACCGGATATGGCACAACTGACAGGCGTCACTCAGCCATTGCTTCAGTTGTTTGGGTACTAGTTGTAAGCACTTAGAGAGAGCCCAGTGCTTCCGCTCTAGAAGAAAGCTGTTCAATTAAGACGGACATATGTCCCACTTGGAGAACTTCTTTCGTAACCAACGCCATCCTACTGCCAGGCTCCCCCCGGAATTAAGATGGTAGGAGAATAATAAAATGTCAAAGAAGTTAAGAATGCTAATAACATGCCTTTAAGGCAAAGATAGATGCCTCACATATTGGGTCTTTAGACTCTCAGGTCCCTGGAGGATTCCCATAAACATTTACACGTGTGTAACTGAACATGGATCTTCAGTAGGTCTGTAGAGAAAGTGTAAATACTCTCCACACACTGATTTCTTGTGTGTATGAACTTTAAGAACCATTCAGTGTCAAAGTTGCAAAGTCAAGCACTCTAAAGTTAAAAAATGCCACAATTAAGGTTTAGTGGAACCTTAATGCAGCCCTCTTGTGCATCTGTATTATGATAGTCTTTCATTTTCCCCCTTCCAGGACCCTCTGCCTTGGGCAACCTTAATTGTGGGATCTCCTAAATTGAGTGCTTGACTTTGTAATCTTCAGTTCATTTGAAAGAGGTGTTGTAAAACACAATGAAGGAATGGACAATGAAGGACAATGAAGGAACAGACATTCCATCAGAGAGAACCAAGTTGATCCCCTAAGGTGGGTGATGAGCAGGGTTCAGACCTTTAGATCTACAGCATGCACGTTTACCACCTAAGATTGCTACCAATTACGCAGTTATCTTCTCTGTGAACCTGCCATGAGGGCGGGGAGAAAGAGCTTTAAAACTCACTGGTAAAGTATATTAGTTGACAGCAGAGGAATGTAGACACAGTACTCCCAGCTTCAATTCCAGGCTCTGGAGGGAAGTGTTTAGTCCCTGCCCCTAGCCTGTTTATCCCCCCCTTGACATTAGCTCCTGTTCCCTTTCCCTTTTGCTGTCCCTCACCCTCTGGTAGCTGCAGTCCCCCTCTTTCCCTTCCTCCTCCCAAACATGCACCCCTCCCTGCTTTGCATTCCAGTGTGGCTGCTGCTTCCTCACTGCCTGGATGCCAGCAGACAGCCTCCCTGCTCTCAGGTTTGCCCAGCACCATAGCACCCCCTCGGTGGCCAGGAGTAATAATCGCATTGAAAACCCTTCTCAGTCCAGTGATGGAGCGTGCTCAGCATCCATGGAGTCTCTAGAGAATTTAGCTTCAGAACAAGTCACTTGAACATGTGTGAATTGAGGGTGAGGTTGTTTTTTTTTTTTTTTTTTTTGGAAGCTTATAACTTTGGGCAAGTTTGGCACAGGGATGCCAAAAAGCACATCCTTAACACCAGACGTTCCTACTCTAAAGCATGGGGGCTTAAGAGCTACTCAACTAAGAAGTTATAAGAATTAACAGGAAAAATATTTCCCTAATCTTGTTTCTAAAAACAGCTCTACCATTTTAGCTGCAACTTTATCCAGAAATTCAGCCTGAAGGAGGCACCTGTCACGGGAAATTTCTGCCCAAATGGTTAAAGTTTTGCAAAGTTATAAGCAACTGAAAGCAGAAGTCTAATTCAAAATATTGGGCAACCTTACCTATAAGTGTTGCTACCAGTTCCACCTATAATGGGTGAATGTACATATAGCTGTACTATACAGTTACCATTAAGGTTATTAGAAGGCATTTAGTTGAGAAAGGTAATTATCTTCTGGGCAAACTAAGGTTTACCATCTACATATGCCTCTTCAGATCTGTCCCATTCTGTCTGCCGACTCCCATTAACAATAGCCTTATGTTTACTTTTGAGGGTTGACTATCTGTCCTAACAGATGTCAAATGGATGTTGTTGCGCTCCTTCAGAATCTCTTCTATTCCCAAGGCTCATGTCAGTAGTCGCACAGGTTCCTCATCAGATATCTTGCTGGAAGAGCGACAGCCCATATGTTCTTCTTGGCCTAATCCCTACCAGTTCACATCATGGTGGTTGGTTCACTTTTCATTCCCACCCTGAACTAGAGATTGGTTCCTAAAAAACAGACATTTCCCCAGCTGCAACCTCTTTAAAAATGCCTCTCTTCCCCTCCCCATGATTCAATCACATATTACCAAGCTGAGCCTTTTACCTTACCTGCACTCCTGGTTGATTCTCAATTTCTGGGCCACTACTTTGAGAAATACAAATGGGTGCTAGCACCCAGTACTAAAATAGGGTGGACAGCTCTTGTCTGAGAGTAGCATTTCACTAAGTTACAACATCAGGCTAGTCTAGTGCTTAGCTTTCTTGGGTACATTTCATGGAGCTGTTGCTTTCACTGCAGGTAGGGAAGAGAGGATGGTGAAAAGAATCCCCCCTGATCCCCAGCAGATTGATACTATTCCCACTATGTGAACTGATCTGTCTTCTACTCAGGGAGTGTTGGGTGATAGTCTTCTTGCAGGTTAGCTGGGGAGGAGGTGGCCATTGGGGAATGGTGCTCCAGGTCTGGCAATAGGTCAATTAGCAGGAGATAAACTGAAAGATTAGGTCCCAACTTGAGGATGTGTATGAAGCCTGTTCTGAGGAGCATGTATCTGTGTTCTGGCTTGATTTAGTTACCTTCCGGCCAGTATCTATTTGGGAGAGAAAAGACCTTGAAACTAAACTGCAAGCCATATCTATGTTTGTTTGTTTTTTAAAAAAGTTCTCTATACCACAAGGTGGTATCCATGCTGAAGCTGTAATGGTGTTCTCCGAGCCACACACACATCAGGTGGGGAAGTACACATAAGCCTCAGCAAGAAATCAGAGCCCCCTGAGACAAACTGCTGAAATTCCTATTTTTTCCCTCAAAGTTAGCAAGTCTTCAATTTCAGTCCCAGAGGGACCCTGGCAAAGACCAGACTTTTTTCTGTTAATGGATTGCCATTCTAAATTCAGGGAAGTATCAGCCCTAAGTGTGGGGATTACCCTATATCAAATCTGGCCAGTTCTGATTAGTACCAGACTCCAGTTCACAAGGATCACATTTCAGTGCTTGAGACCCACCCAGCTGCGCATGCCGCCTCCTTGTCAAAAACCAGAGGGACTGAACATTTACAGAAAACAGGACTATCCAGTTATAATAGTTAACAGTTCTGGAAGGGATATAAAAGCTTCAGGGCTCAGCCATTCTAATGATCAGAGAGCAGGATGAAACCATGGTGGATAGTAGATTATCCCACAGCTGGCTGCTGTCAGAGACGGCACATTGGGCTACACGGACCACTGATTTGATCTGCTCTGGCAGTTTTAATCGCCACAGAACAACATGATTATGAGGGCTACAAAGAGTGAAAAATCTCTTAACGCTAAGCATGGCAGTGGACAGCCATACCTTGCTGAGTTTAATCTTTAGAAAAAAGCTGCTCTCAGTTTCTGTAGCACTTGTATCCAAAGTATACAAAATGCTAATTGGTAGAAGACTTTACATCCTGCATAACTGTATTTTACTCAAGTTTAAGCAAATAGCAGGGTTACAAATAGAACTGACAGTAAAATGAAATGCTACTTCTTGCAACCTACAAAGCACTTGCTGTTGCAACAAGCCCCCATTGGACTGGGTGAGGATGGCTGAGAGCAGTAGCATCATTGCACCTCAAAAGCTGGGGAGGGGGGAAGGGGCTAGTTCCACACACCAGCTCTGCCTCCCCCTCACTCCCCCCTCCCGGCCCCTAGTAGCACTTCGCCCTATACTTAAGCCACACATGTTAATAAGATACAAAACCAATAATAAAAGGAGTACTTGTGGCACCTTAGAGACTAACATTTATTAGAGCATAAGCTTTCGTGAGCTACAGCTCACTTCCGATGAAGTGAGCTGTAGCTCACGAAAGCTTATGCTCTAATAAATTTGTTAGTCTCTAAGGTGCCACAAGTACTCCTTTTCTTTTTGCGAATACAGACTAACACGGCTGCTACTCTAAAACCAATAATGTGTATTTCACTGTAACACAATTTTAAATATTACCTTGCTGTCTCCCTTGGGTTGTTTCTCCCCCCTTCTCTCCCCCCCCTTATTCTGTTTTTTCTTTCCTTCACTCCCTCCCACTCCCTCCTGCTGCGATCCGCAACTCACCATTCTCCTGACCCTAACATGGCTCCCCCATCTGCTCCTTCCCACTGCAACTGGTGTGTCTTCCTTACCTGGTATGGGGGTCCCCTATCTCCCATTGTCCACACCCCTCTGCTCTCCCCTTTGCTGAGTCCAGGCTCCCAAATTGGAGGGGTGCAGAAGACGGGGGGATTTCCAGCCTCATAGCAAATTTTGTTTATTCCCCTTTTTTTAATTGTAATTTAAAAATTACCTTGAACTCTAGATACCTGATACAGTAAGTCAGTTACAGATTGAAGGGTCAGGTTCACCAGTAGGTCTCTGCTAGCTAGCACTACTCCAGTAATGCAAAGCAGGTGTAAACCTAGCCTAGCTGTTTAATGCATCCTGGCCCTTCTACACTGCCCAAGTGTGATATAAAACAGCCAGAGCCTACTGGTGAATGTGGCTGTTAAAACTTGGTTTTTAAATCATTTAAGGCCAATGCTACAGCTGTTCAACTCACAGGAGAGATCACACGGAAATACTTGTTTAGTGTTTGGGTATGAAATCTTTAATAGGTACAAAAACCTAAGGATATTCCCAGACAGAAAGCTACATTCAGCTGGATCTAAATTGGAGAGTATATATCAGTCGTTTAAGGGGAAAACCACATACTATGAGAGAGAGTTGTAATTGTCCCCAAAACATGCATTACAAATCCAGAAGCTTCAGAGTGAGGTTAAACTTAAGAAATCCAGATGGATTCAGATATGGAAATTCACAGTTTGGGCACTTAAACTACCTTCACTCTGCCCTATGGCAGTGCCAAACAATTACCATATTAAGGCATTTTGGTGTTTGTGGTCCTTGAGTAAACTATTTTTAAAAAAAGATAAATGAGAGGTCTTCATTTATCTTCACTACGTTAGTTCAGGGAACAAGATGGAGACTCTAAGTCCGGCCACTGTCTGGCTGAGCTGCTCTCATGAGACGTGGAATCTGCTCAAGCCCTCAGGTTTTGGTGCAGGTTGTCCCTAGTATGTAGCAGCCATTACTGTGAAATCTTTGCCTTGCCCAACACACCCAAGATTATTGCTGTACTGCAGAGGGGAACTCAGGTTTGTGAGTCTGACAGAGCGCTCGCTGGGAACAGGGCACAGTCCAGCAAGTAGCTCTGTAGGAGACGGACCTAATTCTGTAGATGCTGATGGACAATAAATCTGCTTCTTAAACTGTTCTTATGTCGTGTTTGTGTCCCTTCTCCAAGTGACTCATGCCAAGCTTCTCCAGAATGCTTAATGGCACTGAAAGGATTCAGTGTGTAAACAAGGCAGATGTGATTCACTTTCATGTCCAGAAACGAGAAGATAAGTGGCAGGACCTGCTCCCACTGTCAAACCCAAAGGTTTTTGGGTGGCAGAAGGTGTGCAGGAAACCTCCCCATGTGTACCCTACCAGTGTGACCTCAAGGAGGAAATAGCTGGGGTGGATTTGAACTAGGTCTGTACTGGTTTATGATGTGTATGAGGTTTGGGTACTGCAAGAATCTTGAAATTGGCTGGTAGCTCACAGATAAGGGTAATGGTGGCATTTGCCTAGACATGTATTGATGACCTTTGTCTTTTAGTTACAGGATGCAGACCAGTGGGGAGGTCTGCCCTAAGTAGCACTGAAGGGGTAAATATGCAGTTCTCTTTGGCTGAAACCCTGCACATCTCTTTATCCTCTACTTTTAAAATGCACTATCATAAATACCCCTTTGCAGCTGAAAACCTTTTCTGATTTTCTTAGTCGCTGAACTGCCCCAAAGGAGATGGGCTAGAAAGAGAGATGATTGACTTGTTGTAGTAACTCACTTCACTTAAACACATGCTGGCTCTGCTTTATTAAATGATGTAGCTTAATCCCCTACTTGCAGCACTCCATCCACATGCTTTGCCAGCAACCCTGCAAGATGCAGGTCCCGTCTTCACAAACACATTCCTTGTTGATATAGCTGGACCTGCACCTTCATGAAAGCTTATGTCAAACTCCTCCCTGGGGGCTCTTGCCTAATGTTCACCACTGTGTGCAGATGCCCGGCCCAGAGTTCTTTTCAGCCCCAGTGCTGGTTTTCCCCAAAGGGGGGGTTGCGCACTAGCCCTGTTCCTTGTGAAGTCTTTTCACTGAAAGCTGCGTCAATGTAGCTGGAGCGTAGCTTTTTGGTGACTCTGCTCTTCTCCCCAGGCAAGTGCCGTCCTCTGAAAATACACAGAGAACGGGGACCCATCTCCAGCCAAAAGGAAAAAAATGAGTTTTCATTGGCTACCAGCAGCATGAAGCCCCAGGAAGTTGGACTGAAGCACTGTAGGATTTCCATTCAGCGATGTGTCTACATAGAGACTCAAAATAAGCAGGTTCCTGTATATCCATATTCAGCAGAAGCAGCTCAGTGCTGTATTTCCTGCTGTTTAGTTGTTGGAATTTTTCAGACAAGGCTGCACTTATTAGAAAAAAAGATATCAAAACTCTGTTAGACAGAAGTACCTCAGAACTTTGCCTGCCCCTTACCTCCCCTCACTCCCCCACCTTTGCAAAGACTGCTAGAGGTAAAAACGTGAACCAAATATATAGACAGTGAGGTCTATAGTTTTATTTCCACCCCAGGGTGCGAATGGGATAAGCAAAATATTCAAAGTATTAAATTAAGAGCCTGTTCAAACAGGCATGAGGTAGCGTCTGAGACCACAGGACAAATATTTGTCTGCCACGCACTTTGGCAGATAATCGAAAGGCAGCCAAAAGCGGGTGGAGAAGGAGTCCACCGGAGGCAAGGCGCAGCCTGTTTGCTCATCCCAGTGGAGAGAATTAACCCAGACCGGCAAGAGTCCTTTGCTAGATGGATTCCTTCAGAACCCGACAGAACCATCCCACTTAGATAATCCGAGCCCTAGGTGCAAGCCTGCTTGGTGATGTCCTACTCGTGTGTAAGTCATTCTAAGAATACACACAGAGGTGCCCTTACGCCATCTGCCTATGATCCACATGCTGTGGAAAACTCAGAATATTGGAGACTGTGGCAGCAGAAGAAGCTTCCTTGCTTCTCCTCATCCTCCTCCTGTTGCTACAAAAACAGCACGTTGCCGAGCGATGGGATTGTGACATCAGATACAAGTCATGCTCCCCCTTCTCTCCTCGTCCCCACAATCAGCTAGTTGCACAATGCAATCCTATTGGTTGACATGAAGCAGGTCAGTGCATTCATGTGCTTAAGGTGACGCTGTTAGACCAGTGGGGCTCCATATTTTCCCATCCTGTCTAGCTGAGAATCTCTCTCATTTAGTGGTATGGGAAGGGCAGGCAAGTTGCAGCCCACAAGTCGAGAACCCCTTTATTAGATGGAACAAGTCAGACATAGCGTCACAGACAAAGCAAGAAGGCAACTTACTATTCTTGTCCCTTTGCTGAGCGGCAGTAGAATTTGGGGCCCTGCCTGTCAGGTTCCCATTTGGAGCAGAAATCTGGGATGTGGACCTGTATTTTCTTCATGTAATTTGTCCATTTATGACACATGCTGTGTCCTAGAACAGGGGTGGTGACAAACAACATGTACCTATCTCCCTCTTACAGAAACCTCAGGTTAGGCACTGCTGCCCTGTCTGCAGAAGCAACTGCCTTGTGCCTCTGTCTCTCTCTAGGACTTCATGCAAATCTCATTGCTTAAACTCTGCCTCTTTTCCTCCCTCAGCCCCTGCACTTCTCAGCTGGGAAAACCCTAACCCAAGGCTGAGGCCACATGGCCTGGCTAGATAATCCTTGTCTCTCTCTCTCTCTCACACACACACACAAGCTTGGACAAGGCTAGAGGCCTGAACAAGGAGAAGTGCTCCCCCACCATACCCTTCAGACTCTGACTGTCATTAGTAGAGTTCAATCCTGGGGGCTTATATGTCACAAGCCATTAGCTCCTTCTGATATTATATGTATCTATTCCCTCCCCCAGAAACCTCTTAACATAGAGAGAAGGTTGAGCGCACATAGAATCATAGAATATCAGGGTTGGAAGGGACCCCAGAAGGTCATCTAGTCCAACCCCCTGCTCAAAGCAGGACCAAGTCCCAGTTAAATCATCCTAGCCAGGGCTTTGTCAAGCCTGACCTTAAAAACCTCTAAGGAAGGAGATTCTACCACCTCCCTAGGTAACGCATTCCAGTGTTTCACCACCCTCTTAGTGAAAAAGTTTTTCCTAATATCCAATCTAAACCTCCCCATTGCAACTTGAGACCATTACTCCTCGTTCTGTCATCTGCTACCATTGAGAACAGTCTAGAGCCATCCTCTTTGAAACCCCCTTTCAGGTAGTTGAAAGCAGCTATCAAATCCCCCCTCATTCTTCTCTTCTGCAGACTAAACAATCCCAGCTCCCTCAGCCTCTCCTCATAAGTCATGTGCTCTAGACCCCCAATCATTTTTGTTGCCCTTCGCTGTACTCTTTCCAATTTATCCACATCCTTCTTGTAGTGTGGGGCCCAAAACTGGACACAGTACTCCAGATGAGGCCTCACCAGTGTCGAATAGAGGGGAACGATCACGTCCCTCGATCTGCTCGCTATGCCCCTACTTATACATCCCAAAATGCCATTGGCCTTCTTGGCAACAAGGGCACACTGCTGACTCATATCCAGCTTCTCGTCCACTGTCACCCCTAGGTCCTTTTCCGCAGAACTGCTGCCGAGCCATTCGGTCCCTAGTCTGTAGCGGTGCATTGGATTCTTCCATCCTAAGTGCAGGACCCTGCACTTATCCTTATTGAACCTCATTAGATTTCTTTTGGCCCAATCTTCCAATTTGTCTAGGTCCTTCTGTATCCTATCCCTCCCCTCCAGCGTATCTACCACTCCTCCCAGTTTAGTATCATCCGCAAATTTGCTGAGAGTGCAATCCACACCATCCTCCAGATCATTTATGAAGATATTGAACAAAACGGGCCCCAGGACCGACCCCTGGGGCACTCCACTTGACACCGGCTGCCAACTAGACATGGAGCCATTGATCACTACCCGTTGAGCCCGACAATCTAGCCAGCTTTCTACCCACCTTATAGTGCATTCATCCGGCCCATACTTCCTTAACTTGCTGACAAGAATGCTGTGGGAGACCGTGTCAAAAGCTTTGCTAAAGTCAAGAAACAATACATCCACTGCTTTCCCTTCATCCACAGAACCAGTAATCTCATCATAAAAGGCGATTAGATTAGTCAGGCATGACCTTCCCTTGGTGAATCCATGCTGACTGTTCCTGATCACTTTCCTCTCCTCTAAGTGCTTCAGGATTGATTCTTTGAGGACCTGCTCCATGATTTTTCCAGGGACTGAGGTGAGGCTGACTGGCCTGTAGTTCCCAGGATCCTCCTTCTTCCCTTTTTTAAAGATGGGCACTACATTAGCCTTTTTCCAGTCATCCGGGACTTCCCCCGTTCGCCACGAGTTTTCAAAGATAATGGCCAAGGGCTCTGCAATCACAGCCGCCAATTCCTTCAGCACTCTCGGATGCAATTCGTCCGGCCCCATGGACTTGTGCACGTCCAGCTTTTCTAAATAGTCCCTAACCACCTCTATCTCTACAGAGGGCTGGCCATCTCTTCCCCGTTTTGTGTTGCCCAGCACAGCAGTCTGGGAGCTGACCTTGTTAGTGAAAACAGAGGCAAAAAAAGCATTGAGTACATTAGCTTTTTCCACATCCTCTGTCACTAGCTTGCCTCCCTCATTCAGTAAGGGGCCCACACTTTCCTTGGCTTTCTTCTTGTTGCCAACATACCTGAAGAAACCCTTCTTGTTACTCTTGACATCTCTTGCTAGCTGCAGCTCCAGGTGCGATTTGGCCCTCCTGATATCTTTCCTACATGCCCGAGCAATATTTTATACTCTTCCCTGGTCATATGTCCAACCTTCCACTTCTTGTAAGCTTCTTTTTTATGTTTAAGATCCGCTAGGATTTCACCATTAAGCCAAGCTGGTCGCCTGCCATATTTACTATTCTTTCGACTCATCGGGATGGTTTGTCCCTGTAACCTCAACAGGGATTCCTTGAAATACAGCCAGCTCTCCTGGACTCCCTTCCCTTTCATGTTAGTCCCCCAGGGGATCCTGGCCATCTGTTCCCTGAGGGAGTCAAAGTCTGCTTTCCTGAAGTCCAGGGTCCGTATCCTGCTGCTTACCTTTCTTCCCTGCGTCAGGATCCTGAACTCAACCAACTCATGGTCACTGCCTCCCAGATTCCCATCCACTTTTGCTTCCCCACTAATTCTACCCGGTTTGTGAGCAGCAGGTCAAGAAAAGCGCTCCCCCTAGTTGGCTCCCCTAGCACTTGCACCAGGAAATTGTCCCCTACGCTTTCCAAAAACTTCCTGGATTGTCTATGCACCGCTGTATTGCTCTCCCAGCAGATATCAGGAAAATTAAAGTCACCCATGAGAATCAGGGCATGCGATCTAGTAGCTTCCGTGAGTTGCCGGAAGAAAGCCTCATCCACCTCATCCCCCTGGTCCGGTGGTCTATAGCAGACTCCCACCATGACATCACTCTTGTTGCACACACTTCTAAACTTAATCCAGAGACACTCAGGTTTTTCCACAGTTTCGTACCGGAGCTCTGAGCAGTCATACTGCTCCCTTACATACAGTGCTACTCCCCCACCTTTTCTGCCCTGCCTGTCCTTCCTGAACAGTTTATAACCATCCATGACTGTACTCCAGTCATGTGAGTTATCCCACCAAGTCTCTGTTATTCCAATCACGTCATAATTCCTTGACATCACCAGGACCTCCAGTTCTCCCTGCTTGTTTCCAAGGCTTTGTGCATTTGTATATAAGCACTTGAGATAACCTGTTGATCGCCCCTCATTCCCAGTATGAGGCAGGAGCCCTCCCCTCACAGACATTCCTGCCTGTGCTTCCTCCCGGTATCCCGCTTTCCCACTTACCTCAGGGCTTTGGTCTCCTTCCCCCGGTGAACCTAGTTTAAAGCCCTCCTCACTAGGTTAGCCAGCCTGCTGGCAAAGATGTTCTTCCCTCTCTTCGTAAGATGGAGCCCGTCTCTGCCCAGCACTCCTCCTTCATGGAACACCATCCCATGGTCAAAGAATCCAAAGCCTTCTCTCCGACACCACCTGCGTAGCCATTCGTTGACCTCCACGATTCGACGGTCCCTACCCAGGCCTTTTCCTTCCACGGGGAGGATGGACGAGAACACCACTTGCGCCTCCAACTCCTTTATCCTTCTTCCCAGAGCCACGTAGTCCGCAGTGATCCGCTCAAGGTCATTCTTGGCAGTATCATTGGTGCCCACGTGGAGAAGCAGGAAGGGGTAGCGATCCGAGGGCTTGATGAGTCTCGGCAGTCTCTCCGTCACATCACGAATCTTAGCCCCTGGCAAGCAGCAGACTTCTCGGTTTTCCCGGTCAGGGCGGCAGATAGATGACTCAGTCCCCCGGAGGAGAGAGTCCCCGACCACCACCACCCGCCTTCTCCTCTTGGGAGTGGTGGTCGTGGAACCCCCAACCTCAGGACATCGCATCTCATGCCTCCCAACCAGCGGAGTCTCCTTCTGCTTTCTCCCCCCCAGACATATCATCTGGTCCACTCTCCGCAATGGTACCTGTGGAGAGAACATGAAAGCGGTTAGTTACCTGTGTCTGTGTTACTGGAACCCGGACATTCCGCTTACCTCTTCTGGAGGTCACATGTTGCCAAGCTTCTTCACTGGCCTCTTGGCTCCTCTGTGCAACCTGCTCTATATCTTTAGAGCTTTGTGCCCCTAGAAGCCTATCCTGAGTTTGGTCCAGAAAATCCTCAGTCTCTCGTATACAACGCAGGGTCGTTACCTGTTGCTCCAGACCTTCAATCTTCTCTTCCAATATGGAGACCAGCTTGCACTTTGTACAGACAAAGTCGCTTCTGTCCTGTGGAAGAAAGACAAACATGGCACATCCAGTGCAGGTCACAACAGCTGAACCCCGCCCTTCCATATCACCTACCTACTATGAGCTTCCTCAGAGACGTTGGCAAGATGTAAGCCTCACTGGGCTCACTCCAGGCGAACTCCCAGGCAAACTCCTGCTGTGAGCTGCTCTGCTGTCCCCGCTGCTCAGCTGGTTCGCTGCCGCTCAGCTGGTTCGCGAGGCTCTGGCTATTTTTACATACATTTTTACATACCAGTAAGGCAAGGATCACACCTGTTCCAGGGATGTTGTAATTATCTCTCCCGCCCTCCCCTCCCCGGCCCATAAAACCAGTACTACAAATCCAGCAATTTCATAGCTAAGGTGAAAATAAAAAGGAAGGAAGCCATGTTAGAGGAGGGAGCACATGGTTTGGCACAGATACATCCATCTGCAGGACAATCATACTTCCAGAGTGAAAACTGAGACACACAACAGCAAAAGGCCATGTGCAAGAATAACATTTATTCTTCTAGGACCCTTTCAGTGTCTTCTCCTGGACTCAGCCTCTCTCTTCCAAGATGCTCTTGCATGGCTGTCACCTCGCCCCCCCCAACACACACAACCTCAACTCTGCCCTCTGGTGATACCAAGTGAAAAAACTGGTTTTAAATCAGCTTCATCTGGGTCACACACTAACATTTACAAATTGTAAGCACATATTTGCTGCTCAGTGTCATCCCAGGAAAGCGTGAAGGCTCTCTGTGTATTAATGGTGCATTTCCAGTCCTTGACATGTTTTACCTGAGTTCTGCGGTGCCTAGCTTTTTAGTGCTTGTTTTGAGAGACGACGACAGCATCCCTGTGATGTTTTTATCCTGTTTTATCCAAACTCTCACCATCCTGTTCCTTTGGAACTGCAAAATCTTCCGGTTGGCAAAAACTCACAGTCCCATAGAACAGGGGCAGGTATGGTTACTGCATCTAAAACTTTATCACTGGGCTGCTGTGCTCAGAAACAGGTGTGATTTCTCAGTGTGAATACTAAGCCTGCATGGATGCAGGATACAGCCAGCAACGGTTCCTATCCAGGACTGCATGTAAGCACCTGCTTATAGAAATCAATGGGACTTAAGCACATGCTTAAATGTTGTGCTGAACGTGGATGGCCTTAAGCATGTGCTTAAATCCTTTCCTGAATTAGTGCCCAAGTGAGATGTCCCCACTTTATAATATGGCTCGGGCACAAGGATGACACCCACCCCTCTGAACCCACTGTTTGGAATGAGGTGTGTTGCCAGCATGGTCTCTATACTGGATACTACATTGTTATAGAATACTTACCACCTCAGACAGAGATTTAACTGCAAATAACATACTTGGGTCCTTTCAGCACCTTCACACACAATATGGCCTTCCTGATAAAGTAATTTACAAATTAGAGGCTGCTTACAAAATCAGACATAAAAATACAAGTGTCACAGCACACTGTTACTGAAAAAGTTATTACTTTCTCATTTTTACCATATAATTATAAAATAAATCACAACCCTCAGGTTGAGAAACACTGATCCAGTGTACAGAGCAGTATAAACAAGTCACTATATGAAATTTTAGTTTGTACTGACTTCCAGGGGCGGCTCTACCAATTTTCTGCCCCCAAGCAGTCGCCGCCGAATTGCCACCACGGCAGGAAGAGCGACTTGCCGCTGCGGGACATGGCCTGCTGCCCCATTCTCAATGCCGCCCCAGGCACTGCTTGGAAAGCTGGTGCCGGGAGCCAACCCTGCTGACTTCACTAGCACTTTTTACATAGCCTGTTGTCAGGGTTGAAAGTAACTTAAGGGACTTACCGGTACACAGGGCCGGGGTCCTGAGCAAGGTTTGCCGGGGGA
Source organism: Dermochelys coriacea (assembly GCF_009764565.3). Taxonomy (NCBI): domain Eukaryota; kingdom Metazoa; phylum Chordata; order Testudines; family Dermochelyidae; genus Dermochelys; species Dermochelys coriacea. The sequence goes on from NC_050072.1 coordinate 131,471,274, forward strand.
GGGGGAGGGAAGGGGCTCAACCGGAAGGGGCGGGGCTGGGGCCGGGGCCGGGAGCCGCAGCAGTGACTTAAAGGGCTGGAGCCCCAGGCCCTTTAAATCGCTGCCGCTACCTTGGGGCTCCAGCTGCGATAGTGGTGGCCGGGTGCCCAGGCCCCCTTTAAATCACCACCACCAGCTCCATGGTAGTGGTAGCAGCGGCGACTGCCAGGACCCCAGGACCCTTTTAAATTGCTGGGCCCCAGGGATGCTGCCCCCTGCTGGTACGGCTCTTACCAGTACACCAAACCAGACCAGCTTACTTTCACCTCTGCCAATCGTAAAACTAGGCAAATGTCTAGATGAGTTGATGAACCCTTTGGAAGAGCTCTGCGTGCCCTGGGTTGAGAACCACTGCTTTAGTCTGCCAGCTGTGATCCTTTAAACTACTCAGCTTAGTTATGTGGGGCTGAATCAGGAGCTGAGGACCAATCCAGCTTCCGAGTCCATATATTTCAGGTTTCAGAGTAGCAGCCATGTTAGTCTGTATTCGCAAAAAGAAAAGGAGTACTTGTGCCACCTTAGAGACTAACAAATTTTTTTGAGCATAAGCTTTCGTGAGCTACAGCTCACTTCATCAGGTCAATTAAGTCCAGCTCCTTCTCAGCTATTCCGGGAGATAACTTCCAAAGGTATGCAAGGAATGGCACCTGACCCTTTTTTCTGATTTATGTTTCGTAAAGAAATCATTTTAACCACTTTTTTCCTGCTGAACTTTTACTTTAGGGCTTGTCAACATATGGGATTACTGAAGAATAGCTACTGTGCTTTAAATTCACATCCACTTAATCCAAATTCATTTTCAGCTACAGACGAGCCTTTAGAAATCCTGGATGAGGAATGTAAATCGGGTATCACTTTGTTTTGTTGGAGGAGCTCTGGGAGGGGCCAGAGATGCCTATTGAGCTCTAAAATTTTAATGGAAAGGCAGGGCTGTTGAACCTTTAACAAAAGCTTCACTTATCCAATGTGTTAGTTAAGCCTTGGAGTTAAATGAATATTAGCAAAAATCAGAGATTTAAGCATCATCCCTCAATATTCCTTCTCCTCACACTTGTTCAGGTTTTTTTCCAGCCTCTTGTGAGGTCCCCATTTCACTAGTTCTCCAGACACCTAAGGACTTGTCTGCACAACAAAAATTACCCGCTGCTGACAAGCATGGGGTGTAGCTGACCACGTTAGCTGCAAATAGTGTAGGCAAGGATGAATCATGTTGGCACAGTTTCAGAAACTGGGTTTAAAACTGGAACGGGTTTTAACGAAGGTTCCTTAAACAGCACTGAACACAGTGTGTCCTTGACTACCCTTGCAGAGGAACCGTGTGCCCCCTTTGCCAGCAACGGGTAATTTTTTTACATTGTGGATCAGGCAAGAGAGTCGTTTGATGGATCCTGAATTTCAAATGTAAAGAAAAAGCAGAACCACGAACTTTTCTTCTTTAGCCTTTTCAGTCCTTCTTTGTATACAAAATGAAAGGGCAACACAGGACAGAAACCTCAGCTTTATTCCTTCTCCAACCCGCCAGGTTGTCTTTAGCACTAATGCCAGACTACAAGGACAAGCGCCAATTTCCTTTTGCAAGCACTGACATGAACACTTCCAGGCAGCTCATCAAAGGAAAAGGCCCCTTTAGTGCACCTGAAAAATATTTAGTCATCCTAACTGAACTGGCAGAGTTGGCAGTTGGTTGTGAGCCTTTCCTAAGATAATTACTTTTAAGGACCCTGGCTGCCCTCAAAAGAGGTAGCTTGGAGGTGGGGAGGGGAAGAGAGAGGATAAAAGGCAGCTGACCTGGCTAGAGAAGGAGAAGTAGCAGCGGTTTGGAGGTTCCCCATGAATTTGCTGCCGTTTGTGGCCTGCTGGCTTCTTTCAATTCTCACTCTCTTTTATAAAGCTAGCTTGAGGATTTACTCCACTGTAAGTCACCCCTTATCCTGGCTGATTGCCATAGACCTCACCCCAATGTAGTGCCTCATCCTTCTACTGTGAAAGTCCATATTTAAACGCCAAGCCAGGCCGGGCAACAGCAGGCACCAAGCCAGGCCAGGCCAACAACACAGGCTCCTGAGGCCTTTATGGGACAACTGTCACTGCAAAAAGGGGTGCATTAGTAACCTACGATTGGCACCCTACGGTGGCTTGTTATAATAGCACTGTCACTACCCATCCCAACATTATGTAGCCCTACAATCCATGGTGCCTTTTCCACAGCTAGTGGTGTAGTCCCCAAATTGTAATTCTCATGACCAGACCGTGGAGAGCCCCGCTTGCCTCCCACCCGGCCCAAACCGCTTGGTTCCCTTCCACAACGTGTGGGGAGGCCAGAGTTAACCCCAGAAATCAATGCACACTGGTATAGCACCAGTGATTTCACTTGAAGAGACACAAAACCTCAGATTTTGTCAGGGATGATTCTGGGGCCCCTATGGGGAATCATGGCTGGATCCCCAGCAACAGTACAACTGACCAAGTCCCCATCACTCGTGTACAGAGTGACCTGACGAAGAGCCCATACAGCCCCCCAGCCCTGAGTCCCAAAGCTCCCACTTTGCATTAAGCGGTGGTGGCTGGGTGGGGTGTGAGCTTGGAGTGGTGAATCCCACTCTCTGCTGCATCTCCAGGTGCTGGTGATAACCTGCCCATGCTCCAGCCTGCTCCCTGGTCTTCCTGAGCCCCAAGTCTGGGCTGCATTTCGAGCTGCTTCTCACAGCAGCAGCAACAGGTGTCCTCTGGAGTGACATCCCCTTCCTCCATTGGGAGGCAGGCTGGAAGCAGGTAGCCAGGGTGGGATATCCTCCCAGGCTTCTGGGGACCGCTCCCCTTTCTGTCCCCACCCTAATGAATCAGGGCTTGCTGGGGTAGGGCTACCTTCAGGGGCATGTGGATTTGGGGCTCCCTACCAGCCATTTCCTAAATGGAGCAGGACATTGTATTTTGTGATGTGAGGCATTGGGCTTCCGACGGGTCCAGAGGGACACTTGGGTGTCTCTATAATACCACACTCAAGTGCATCCTTCAGTCTATACCAGTGTCTCTAAACAGAGGGTGTGTGGAGGACGAAGGAGGGAAGCAGACAGGCCTCTCAGTTGTTCCCCAGAGTGTCAGCTTTCAGCAAATTAAAAAAAGGAAACTTGTAGCTTATAGGTTTGTAAAGAGAAGCTTGAAAACATGACTTGAGTGTAACCTCTTCAGCCATGTCTGCCTGACTTTGAAGAGAGCCTGAAACAAGAGCTGAGACACAAATTGCCCCTGTGCCTCTCACTAGGGGCTAAGTATCAACACTGTTAACTATTTCCCTGCTCTTCAAAGCAGGTCAGAAAAGAGAGGAAGCATCATTATGTGGAAATCTATACCACTGACGGGGCATCAGGTTTGTAGAAATTTTGGTGGTGCCCAGAACACCCAGAACCCCCCGCCCCCCAAATCCCCATACACACCTGCCTAAGGCTCTGGAAGGGAGTTTGGGTGGGGGAAGGGGTCTGGGGTTCAGGCAATTGGGGTGTATGAGGGGGTGGGGATGCAGGATCTGAGAGGGAGTTTGGATGCAGAAGGGGTGAGAGGTCAGGCTCTGGAAGGGAATTTGGGTGCAGAAGGGGTGAGAGGTCAGGCTCTGGGAGGGAATTTGGGTGCAGAAGGGGTGAGAGGTCGGGCTCTGGGAGGGAATTTGGGTGCAGAAGGGGTGAGAGGTTGGGCTCTGGGAGGGAGTTTGGGTGCAGAAGGGGTGAGAGGTCGGGCTCTGGGAGGGAGTTTGGATGGGGGAGGGGGTCTGGAGTGCAGGCTCTGGGAACAAGTCTGGGTGCTGGGTGCAGGCTCTGGGCAGGGTAGGAAGTGCAGAGGTGTGTGTGCAGGCTCTGGGAGGGAGTTTGGGGACAAAAGTAGGTGCGTGGGTGGGAGTGCAAGAAGGAGTTGGGGGAAGGGGTGTGGGGTGCAGGAGGGGATGAGGGATGCAGGCTCTGGGAGGGAGTTTGGGACAAGAGGGGGCACGGGAGGACATTTGGGGGCCGAAGGGTGTGTTTGTGGAGGGGGTGTGGGTGCCGGCTCTGGAAGTGGATGGGAGGGGTTCGATACTTACCTGGGGCACCCCCTCCTGCAGCAGCTCCTAGGCGGGGCAGGCCGGGGGGGAGGGTCTCCTCACGCTACTGTCTCCAGGCACCGCCCCTGCAGCTTCCCATTGGCCGCAGGGGCATTTGGGGCGGGGGCAGCGGGCAGCGGCGCAACCCCCGCACACGGGCGGCAAGGGCCTGGCGGCAGCCACCTGGAGCGAGCGCGCGGGAAGCCGCTCAGCCCCGCTGCGCTGCTGGGTGGCGGCAGGAGCCCCTGGGCTGTTTTAAATCGCCCGGGGGCAGCAGGTGGGGCCGCAGGAAGCGCGGGGGGAGGGGGAGAAAACTTTGCTGAAGCCGGGACAGGAATATTCCTGGTGCCCGGGCACCACGGGCCCATAGAACTCGCCACCCATGACCACTGATTCTGCGTGGCTACGCATTTGAGACAGCTCCCTGACAGCACAGGGTGAAGGGGGCGGGGGGGCAGCCAAGGGAGGTGCGACTGGTTACATTTTCCAGAAGTGGGGCTCAGCATTACCAAGAGTCTTGGGCATGCTGCTCTATACCATAGATAACTCCCCAGTCTCCAGCATTGGGGCTGAAGAATGTTGACGTTCCCCATGGCAGATGGAAGGTTCATGTGACATACTGTACACTGTGCATCATCTATTTACATCTTTTTTTACATTAGTGACAGATGGCTTGGCATAATTACTTTTTTTAAATAAAAACAACAAGATATCCAGACTTTAACATTATTTTTCCTGGGCCCATAGTTATACACTTGTGGGACCAAATGCTGATGTCTTTATTCACACGCACACGCACACGCACACACTGACTTCAAGGGAAAGGTTGGCTGAGTATGGACTGAAGAGAACAGAATTTTGACAGTCAAACAAAAATACTCTCTCAGGGCACATGACTCACCACTGTGCTGGCGCCTCCTCCTGGTCACTCTGGGGAGTAGCTCTTGAGGCCTGCCCACAGTGCACATGCTGGGGCTCTGACTCTAGTCTGCAGCCCCTCTTGCTCCAGGACTGCATCATCCTCTTTGTGACTTCGCCTTCCAGCTAGGACACTCAGGGTTCCCTCTTCCAGGGTTCAGCCTGCCAACAGTCCGAGGCAGTCTGCCCATTGACTGCCTCAGTGGCCAGGAGGGGAACCCAGGCCCGCCTTCTACTCCAGGTTCCAGGCCAGGGAGCCTCAGCTCCGTAATCCTGGGCTAGACAACTGATACCTCCCCATACAGGGAGGAACCACAATCTAAAGAGGAGGACACATGACCACCCCACATCTCCACAGCCCAGTGACCCCCGCACACCCATCTCAAGGCCACCACGCTCTCTACACCCCATGTTACCTGCGGGAAGGGACTCTCTATCCTTTTCTCCATGGGCCTCTGTCATAAAGGGAATATATAAAGTATACACCTTTCTGTATACAGTGCTATAAGATCGCTCCTGGCCAGAGGCAACATCCTGTTATCTGTAAAGGGTTAAGAAGCTCAGCTAACCTGGCTGGCACCTGACCCAAAGAACCAATAAGGGGACAAGATACTTTCAAATCTTGGGGGGCGAGGGGAAGGCTTTTGTCTGTGCTCTTTGTTTAAGTGGTTGTTCTCTCTTGGGACTGAGAGAGGCCAGACAGAAATCCATCTTCTCCAACCCATCCTATTCCAAGTCTCCAATATTGCAACCAGTATAGGTAAGCCAGGCAAGGCGGATTAGTTTATCTTTTGTTTTATGTGAATTTTCCCTGTGTTAAGAGGAAGGTTTATTCCTGTTTTCTGTAACTTTAAGGTTTTGCCCAGAGGGGGATCCTCTGTGTTTTGAATCTGAATACCCTGTAAAGTATTTTCCATCCTGATTTTACAGAGATGATCTTTACCTTTCTTTTTTTTTTCTTTTTTTCTTTTTTTTGAAATAAAATCCTTCTTTTAAGAACCTGACTGATTTTTCCATTGTTCCAAGATCCAGGAGTTTGGGTCTTTGATGATTTCATACCAATTGGTTAGGATACTATTCTCAAGCCTCCCAAGGAAAGGGGGTGTGTAGGGCTTGGGGGGATATTTTGTGGGGAAGTTGTCTCCAAGTGGTCTTTCCCTGTTCTTTGTTTAAAATGCTTGGTGGTGGCAGTATACTGTTCAAGGACACGGCAAAGTTTGTATCTTGGGGAAGTTTTTAACCTAAACTGGTAAGAATAAGCTTAGGGGGTCTTTCATGTGGGTCCCCACATGTGTACCCTAGAGTTCAGAGTGGGAAGGAACCCTGACAGCCTCCCCTCACCGTATTTCATAAAACCACACACGATTGTTGTTGAAAGGGACCTCAGGAGATATCTAGTCCAAACCCCTGCTCAAAGCAGGAACCAACACCAACTAAATCATCCCAGCCAGGGATTTGTCAAGCTGGGCCTTAAAAACCTCTAAGAATGGAGATTCCACCACCGCCCTAGGTAATGCATTCCAGTGCTTCACCACCCTCCTAGTGAAATAGTGTTTCCTAATATCCAGCCTAGACCTCCTCACTGTAACTTGAGACCATTGCTCCTTATTCTGTCATCTGCTACCACTGAGAACAGTCTAGCTACATCCTCTTGGGAACCCCCCTTCAGGTAGCTGAAGGCTGCTATCAATTCCCCCCTCACTCTTCTCTTCTGCAGACCAAATAAGCCCCCTCAGCCGCTCCTCATAAGTCATGTGCCCCAGCCCCCTAATAATTTTCGTTGCCCTCGATGGACTGTCTCCAGTTTGTCCACATCCTTCCTGTAGTGGGGGGTCAAAAACTGGATGCAATTCTCCAGATGGGGCTTTACCAGTGCCAAATAGAGGAGCATAATCACTTCCCGCTATCTGCTGGCAATGCTCCTACTAATGCTGCCCAATATACCGTTAGCCTTCTTGGCAACAAGGGCACCCTGCTGACTCAGATCCAGCTTCTCGTCCACTGTAATCCCCAGGTCCTTTTCAGCAAAACTGCTGCTTAGCCAGTCGGTCCCCAGCCTGTAGCAGCACATGAGATTCCTCCCTCCTAAGTGCAGAAGTCTGCACTTCTTCTTGTTGAACCGTATCAGATTTCTTTTGGCCCAATCCTCCAATTTGCCTAGGTACTCTGGACCCTATCCCTACCCTCCAGCATATCTACCTCTCCCCCGCAGCTTAGTGTCATCCGTGAACTTGCTGAGGGTGCAATCCATCTCATGATCCAGATCATTAATGAAGATGTTTAACAAAACTGGCCCCAGGACCGACCCCTGGGGCACTCCGCTTGATACTGGCTGCCAACTAGACATCGAGCTGTTGATCACTACCTGTTGAGCCCAACAATCTGGCCAGCTTTCTATTCACCTTATAGTCCATTCATTCAATTCATACTTCTTTAACTTGCTGACAAGAATACTGGGAGATTGTATCAAAAGCTTTGCTAAAGTCATGATATATCACATTCACCGCTTTCTGCAGATCCAGAGCCAGTTATCTCATCATAGAAGGCAATCAGGTTGGTCAGGCATGATTTGCCCTTGGTGAATCCATGTTGATTGTTCCTGATCACCTTCCTCTCCTCCAAGTGATTCAAAATGGATTCCTTGAGGACCTGCTCCATGATTTTTCCAGGGACTTAGGTAAGGCTGACTGGTCTGTAGTTCCCCGGATTCTCCTTCTTCCCTTTTTTAAAGATGGGCACTATATTTGCCTTTTTCCAATCATCCGGGACCTCCCCTGATTGCCATGAGTTTTCAAAGATAATGGCCAATGGCTCTGCAATCACATCAGCCAATTCCCTCAGCACCCTTGGATGCATTGCATCCGGCCCCATAGACTTGTACATGTCCAGCTTATCTAAATAGTCCTGAACCTGTTCTTTCACCGTTGAGGGCTTCTCACCTCCTCCCCATACTGCGCTGCCCAGTGCAGCAGTCTGGGAGCTGACCTTGTCTGTGAAGACTGAGGCAAAAAAAAGCATTGAGTACACTAGCTTTTTCCACATCATCTGTCACTAGGTTGCCTCCCCCACTCAGTAAGGGTCCCACACTTTCCCTGACCACCACCTTGTTGCTAACATACCTGTACAAACCCTTCTTGTTATCCTTCACATACTTTGCTAGCTGCAACTCCAATTATGTTTTGGCCTTCCTGTTTACACTTCCTTCCTGCATGCTCGAGCAATATTTTTATACTCCTGCCTAGCCATCTGTCCAAATTTCCACTTCTTGTAAGCTTCCTTTTTGTGTTTAAGCTCAATGAAGATTTCTCTGTTAAGCTAAGCTGGTCGCCTACCATATTTGCTATTCTTTCTGCACAGTGGGATGGTTTATTCCTGCGCCCTCAATAAGGCTTCTTTAAAATCTAGCCCCCTTTCCTGGACTCCTTTCCCCCTCATATTAGCCTCCCAGGGGATTCTGCCCATCAGTTCCCTGAGGGAGTCAAAATCTGCTTTTCTGAAGTCCAGGGTCTGTATTCTGCTACTCTCCTTTCTTCCTTTTGTCAGGATCCTGAACCCGACCATCTCATGGTCACTGCTGCCTTGGTTGCCACCCGCTTCTAATTCCCCTACCAATTCTTCCCTGTTTGTGAGCAGCAGGTCAAGAGGAGCACAGCCCCTAGTCGATTGCTCCAGAACTTGCACCAGGAAGTTGTCCCCAACACTCTCCAAAAACTTCCTGGATTGTCTGTTTGCTGCTGTATTGCTCTCCCAGCAGATACCAGGGTGATTGAAGTCCCCCATAAGAACCAGGGCCTGTGATCTGGAAACTTCTGTTAGTTATCTAAAGAAAGCCTCGTCTACCTCATCCTCCTGGTCTGGTGGTCTATAGCACATGCTCACCACGATATCACCCTTGTTGCTCTCACCTCTAAACTTAACCCAAAGAATCTCAACAGGTTTTTCTCCAGTTTCATATTGGAGCTCTGAGCAATCCTACTGCTCTTATAGGGCTGGTCTACACTATGGGGGGGAAATCGATCTAATTTACGCAACTTCAGCTACGTGAATAACATAGCTGAAGTCGACGTACTTAGATCTACTTACTGCGGAGTCTTCACGGCAGTGTGTCGACGGGAGATGCTCTCCCGTCGATTCCCCTTGCACTTCTCATTGAGGTGAAGTATTGGAGTTGACGCTGGAGCAATCAGTAGTCAATTTATTGCATCTATACTAGACACAATAAATCGACCCTGGCTGGATCGATTGCTGCCCATCGATCCAGCTGGTAGTGTAGACAAGCCCTTAAACTCCTCCACCTTTTCTCCCCCACCTGTCCTTCTGAACAGTTTATACCCATCCATGACAGTGCTCCAGTCATGTGAGTTATCCCACCAAGTTTCAAAAATTGTGAGTCAGGTCCCACGCATCATGAGTCTGGCTTAAAACCATGAGGCTTAACAAATAATAATAAATGTTGGTTTATTTTTCTTTTCCTTCTGCTTTCTGAACCTTTCAGTCACACTGACTTCATAGTTTCAAGGTTTTCTCCATAGCCACGAGGGGCGCTTGCTCTATTTTAAATAAAAGCTGAGAGTCTTATATCATCACGACTCCACGTGCCGAGACTTTACATAGGAAAGCCGATATTGTGAGATTTGCAATAAAATCACAAGAGTTGGCGAGGCTGATATACTAAGAAGAAATTTAGGTCCTTTCGTAAAGGGAAGAGGATGAAATTAATGACAGAACAAGGAGTCAGATTTCAGAGTAGCAGCCATGTTAGTCTGTATTCGCAAAAAGAAAAGGAGTACTTGTGGCACCTTAGAGACTAACAAATTTATTTGAGCATAAGCTTTCGTGACCTACAGCTCACTTCATCAGATACATTCATAATAAGGAGTAATGGTCTCAAGTTGCAGTGGGGGAGGTTTAGATTGGATATTAGGAAAAACTTTTCCACTAGGAGGGTGGTGAAGCACTGGAATGCGTTACCTAGGGAGGTGGTGGAATCTCCTTCCTTTGAGGTTTTTAAGGTCAGGTTTGACAAAGCCCTGGCTGGGATGATTTAGTAGGGGATTGGTCCTGCTTTGAACAGGGGGTTAGACTAGATGCCCTCCTGAGGTCCCTTCCAACCCTGATATTCTATGATTCAAGACTCTTCTTCAGTCCATCCTCTTCAAGAAAGCTAAAGATATTTGAACAATCAGGGAGTGAAGAAGAGGCTGTGACGTTACACTCCATATTCTTCACAGAAATAGTTAGGATATGAATATGGTATAACTAAGATATATTTTATGCAAGATGGGTCATGTGAGGTATCATTGAAAAGGGTATGATTTACTGAATGTGTTTATCCAATTTGTATACATGTATCATTTCTGTATCTGACATTAGGAATATTGTCTATGTAACAATTACAACTGTGTGGTTATGTGCTTGGGAAATGCCCGCCAGACAGTAAGCAATCAGCCTTAATGGGCCAATAAGAAAAGACAATGAATCTTTGAAGATGTGGATTTCCCATCTTCCCAGGAGTTCCTTCCTGTGGAGCCTGCAAATAAACCTTGTCTCACGGTTGCCCTGACACTGCAAGGTCATGTGATAATGTCACCTGGTACAAAATACCACCTTGGACGCTGCTGGTACTTTTCCACTGGAAACAAAGGCTTCCTGCCTTATGTAAATTCTATTTAAGGCTAGGAAGTGGGGGAGGGGGGGAAATCCAGTAGGCCTAAAACTTTAGTCAAGCTAACTTTGTGGGTAAAAGCATAAGTAGAGGCTAAAAAATTCCACTGTAGGGCAGTTGCAACAGAACAACTTAGGAAATGTAACCCTAACAGTTAGAAATTAGGAAAGACTTGCTAACCGCAAAGAATAACCTGTCAATAAGAGGAAAAGCTTGTTTGCTATATGCTAAATAAAGAAAACTACTGTTAGAGCCTATACTATATGCCAAATAAGGAAAACGCTGGTTAAAGGAAGTGTGCTTAAGAAATTGTGGTTTTCAGCTGTATAAACTCCTGTATTTTCAGCTTATGTACAGCAGCTATGGCTGACTCTCCCTGTACATGTATACTTGAATAAAGGTGCTTCAGGTGTTTCTGATTTCAAACACAATACGTGGTTAATTTTCCACTACAGAAGGAAGGCATTCAGGTCTTTCCTCCATTGCCTGCCCAGGAAGGAAGACTGCTAAGAACACCTGAAGGGAAAGGCAGGTTGGAGTCCAGGCTGAGACAGGGGTCCAGTCTGTAAAGAGAAATAACTGGAACTCTGAGATACAGAAGCTCTGCAACTTGCCTAAAACAACATTGAGGGTGAGAAATTACATTTTGTAACCTATTTCTGGAGTTTATTAAGCTTAGCTTGCGTGTTTTGTTTTATTTGTTCAGTAATCTGCTTTGTTCTGTTTACTATCCCTTATCAATTTAAATTTACCTTTTGTAGTTAACTTATTTCTTGTTTATTTCAAAACCCAGTTTATGCAATTCATATCGAGGGGGAGGAGAGAGGAAGAAGCTGTGCATATTTCTCTCCACATTAAGGGAGAGGGCAAATTTCTATGAGCTTGCACTGTGCAGATTTTTCTATACAGCACAAGACAATATTATTTTGGGTTTATTCCCCAAAGGGGGTGTGAGTGCTGGGTGAATCCCCAAGCTGATCTCAGTGTCTCTGTGTCCATTTGCAGCTGGGCGTGTCCGCGCTGGAGAAGGCTTGATGGCCTGGCACAGTAGAACAGGGTGAGGAAACTCAGGCTGGTGGAACAGGCAGAACCAGTGGGATCTCAGCACATCCCAGATGGAGGGGGTCCAACCCATCACAGAGGCACAAACAGCTAAAGGCAAAAGTTGCCCCTGTGCAGAGGAGAAAAGAAAGGCCTGTGCACTCCTGGATGAAGATGGTGGGGGTGGGGAACCAGAGCTGGGGGGGTATGGATGGCATGGTGGAGGAGTAAGTGAGAAGGGACTTCCAGTTAGTGAACTAGGAATGTTCTGAGCTGAGGGAGCTGTCAAGTCTGACCACTGTCCAGGGTGACAATGCACCAGCTGTGTCAGTGCACTGCATCCACTCTAGTGCACCATCTACTGAGCCTGAGCTGGTTCAGGTTAGCCCCGTCCTTACTCTACACAGTGGTGAGGGATATTGGGACGATTGCTGCCACTCTCAACTGTCAATGGAAGCACTTTTGGGCAGAGATGCTTTTCAACTGACTGAGGGAAACTATGGGCATCGTCCCCGTAATGCAGACAAGGCCACATCTGGGTTAGAGAGGATGGGAAACCCCGAGCAGAGAGAGGGACAGGAGAAGATGCTGGAAGGAGGAGAAAGAAGATGGGGTTGAAAGTACACCGTTTGCAGGGTCAGGAACACCCTAGTCGTGGGTGGGGAGGAAAGAGAGAGAGTGTGTGCATGTAGGGGAATGAAACTCCAGGGAGGGGAAAAGACAAGGCTGGGATTCAAAGAAACACAGGGGGAATCTGGAGAAGGGAGGCTAACATGTGAAACCAGGGCGAGACGGAGGAAGAGAAGAAGAGAATATGACCATAGACAGCAAAGGGGAGGAGGGGAGATTAAAGTGGGAAATTAAACAAACTGAGGAGGAAAATAAAGCCCCAGAAAGTCTCTCACACCTTGGAGAAGGTTGATTTGTGTTTCTCTGGGATGGCCTGGGTTTTATGGCCAGCTCCTAAGAGTGTATATTTACATATTAATTAAAAAACCCTCCAACCATTCCATTTCTGACACGGCTTTCTCCTTTCCACTTGGGCTGCAGCACTCCATCTTTGCAACAGCCAGGCTTGCTGAAGGCATGAACAGGAAGGAAGAGAGGCAGCATGGCCCCAATATACTGGGGTGGAATTCAGGAGACCCGAGTCTCCCATCTCTGCCACTGACCATCTGAGACATCCTGGGCAGGACTTTTCACCTCCAGGCCTATGATTACCCTTCATCTTGTTCATTTAAACTGACAGCTCTTTTGGTCAGGGACTCACTCTCTCACTACGGGTACGTCTTCGTGGCAGAACGAACCTAGGTGACTGGGGAGCAGCCACACTGCAAAGCCCTGCCCACATCGCTGTCTCCTCACTGGTGTTGCGCTCCCCCATGTGTGTCACTGGGACTTCTGGGGGCACGTCCCAACATCCTTTGTGTTGCAGTAACCTGAGCAGCTTGTCATTCCCTCCCAGGGAATCTGTCCCTTCTTCTGGGCACTTAAGGATTTGGGGGAAGGTATTGGAGGACACACTGCACTTGAGAGATTTAGCTGCATCCTACCTGCAGGGGGAAAGTTAGAGCAGTAACCGGGCTCTAATCCACACCCCCCAGCTGGGTCAGCTAGCCAGGCTGAAAACTCTGCCAAACCTGGGTATGAGTTTTTTGTGTGTGGATGTGAGGAGGGATTAGGGATAACACCAGAGTAAGCTCCTGAGTTAACTCTGCAGTGCAGACATAATTTATGTGTATTTACAGTGCCTACCACCGGGGGTGGGGGTCATCCTGCTCCTGACTGGAGAGTCCAGGTGTTACTGTAATACAAATAATAATAATAATAATAGATTAAAAGTTACTGAGGTGCAAGAATGTATGCACAGGAATACGGGGATGAAATGAAGGGTATATTTTTAGGCTGCATATCTGGGAAATATTTCTGACAGTGAGCTGTTAGACTGTGGAATAATCGCCCACGGAATCTGCATACACCCTATCCCTTATGATATTTGACATTAGACTGGACCAAACATTATATAACATAGTGGTTGGTGGACCAGTGAAAGACTGGGTATTTAATAAGTCTTTCCCAGCTCAAACTGGTATGATGTGAAGGCTGAGAATCCATATTCACGTTAATTAGATAACTCTAACCTGTTGACCTTCTCTGCAGGAAATCTAGTGATTTGCCTATTGGTTATTGCTTTATGTTTCTAGCAAGCAAACATCTCTCTTTACTGATGGCATGGTGGGTGGATAGAAAGCTAGTTTACATTTTCACATTGGTTTTACTCCTCTGTAAAGCCTACTCAGCGGTGACTAATCCCAAATTGATTCACCTTTCCCATTTGGAGCACTTCATTTTCACCAGATTTTAGTATTTAATTCAGGTTAACCATTTGCAGACTATGTGCTGGGCATATAATATATTCTATACACATTGGCTGGCTCTAAGATGGTACCAAAAATAGTGCTCAAATGTGACAACAATTCCTGAGGTTCTGATCTATTGCTCAAGGCACAGGGCAATATAACACAAATGAAGGAATTATTTTTATCTTGATAGTCAGATTTGTATTATCACTGCTCTCAAAGACAAATGATTTTGTTATAACCACCCTAGGCAGCCAAAACTCTCACAAGCATAACATAAAAGAAAGTAGAAAATGCAAAAGAAATGATAGGTAACGTCTGAATAAGAAGGAAAATTACCTACACTACGTACATTGTGCACTGCAGACCGATGAGGTAACCATCCTTGTTTCATCATACACTGGGTTCATTTTGTGAAGCTTCCAGAAGTGCCAGTGGATCATGTAGGGCTAAGTATGTCCACAAGCAGGTTGTGATGTCAAAAATCTTCACACGCAGGAGTGATTCTGCCAAGGAAAACCCAGTATGGAATGATTCAGAAAGCCTGGCAGTCTGAGAGGAACTTCATCAACCTGATTCCAAACATCACTAGCAGTACTAGGCATTACCAGCTCCCTCTTGACCAAGATAGGCTTAGGCCCAGACAGAACAGAAATTTGGGAAAGGGGATAACTGGGGCATCTGCACCAAAATCCTGTAGGCAAACGCGGCGGGTGTCCAGCACTCAGTGGGTTCCCTGGAGAATGGCACTCAGAGGCAAGGATCACAGCCTGAGAAGGTCCCTCTCTCAAATTCTGGACAACCTTGCTGGCAGGTGAGAATGTGGGATTATTCATTTAAGTACCACTCATGCAACTAGCAGAGCTAATCCTGCACCTCTTCACCACTGCTCTCAATGAGCTGTGATCCCAGGACCTGCCTGCTTTCCCATTGGATCTCTCCCTCTGGTTGGAACTCACGCCCCACGCTGCAGCTTCACGGCTTGGACTCCCAAGGCATGGTGAGCCCAAGCCCTATCCCAGCTCCTTAGCCTTCTCTGGCCCTTAGCAGGATCCCCAGAGACTTCCTTGGAGCACTCCCTTTCAGCTCCTTCTGGGCCCTTTCTTAGTGCCTGTCCCAAGGCCAGGACTCCTTAACACAGGACTATTTATTCAGGCTTCTCCTGAGCTGGATTCCCATGGCCTCTCTTTCTCCTCCCAAGGCAAGAGAACTTCTCTCTCCTGCCCATAGGATGGCCACTTCCCAGAGTTTCACCCTCAGAGCAATCCAACTGTCTGAGAGAAAGGGGTTTAGCAGAGCACTGTGGCATTCGCGTCCAGTTTCAAAGCTGCAGCAGCACTGGAGAGGTAGCACTGCCCTGTTTAGGTTCAGTATGGTAGTTTTCTTTTTCTAATGATACATAGAACTGGCTGAAAAACTGGATTTTTTCCATTCAAATTTTCATGGGAAAAATCCCCCTTTGAATTTTTACTGCCAATTTTCCCACAGGAAATTTCAAAGCTGTGGGAAAGTGGTTCCCCCCCATGTTTCAATGTTAAATGTAACTTTCAAGTATTAATGTTATTTTCTCCCTGAAAGTTATACTATTAATACTTCGTTCCTGTTTCCCAACTAGGAAAAAAAGAGTCAGGAAATTGGAAAAAGTTGATTTTGCCACACTTTCTCCCTATTATCCAACTTTTGCCAGTTGAGTAACTGTCAGATAATGGGAGGGAAACCCACAGATATGAAATTAAAATTTTCAGACATTTTGAACATATTCCGTCTCCCCCACAAATTTTTACATTTAGAAAAAAATTGTTATTCCCCCCAAAATTTGTTTTCAGAAAGATCTGGGAAATAGCAAAGTTAGTCAAAAACTATTTTTCCACAAAAATATTCATTTTCAACTCAATCCTATTTTCCAGCTAAAAACCTTAATCAGAAAATGTTTGACCAGCTCTAGCTATAGGTTATTATTCATTACAGAGGGGCAGGTATTAATAGATTACTTAGAATTATCTTTGTTGATGAACTACCAGGAGTGCAACAGACATTATCAATGAAATTTCAATTAATTTCTTATTATTCCCTGTACTTATTCTGTACACATTCTGTTCTGAGGTACACCAGTGTCACGCAGGAGTAACAGCTCTGAAATCAATAGATTTATTCCAGATTTACACTGGCGAGTCTCAGAGCAGAGTCTGACCAGGAGTAAGGCAAGACATTTAAGGATCTGTAATGTTAACTTGAGTCTCAGCTCCTTTGTTCCAACACAAAGGAGCTCCCCTTTCACACATCTCGGCCTTGTACTCATAAGAACAGCCATACGGGGTCAGACCAATGGTTCATCTAGCCCAGTAGACTTGTCTTCCAAGAGTGGCCAATGCTAGGTGCTTCGGAGGGAATGAACAGGACAATTATTGAGTGATCCATCCCCTATTGTCCAGTCCCAGCTTCTGGCTGTGGGAGGTTTAGGGACACCCAGAGCATGGGGTTGCATCCCTGACCATGTTGGCTAATAGCCATTGATGGACCGATCCTCCAGGAACTCATCACCTCTTACTCTTAGAAATGGCTTGTACGGCACTTAAAAGTGCCACATTTTCAAAATAGTTCAACACTCAGCAGCTCTTATTGAGGACAAAGACTGAGCTCTTTTGAAAATCAGGTTCTTGCCATACAAATAGAAAGACACCGTCCACGCCCAAAGAACTCACTCGCTAAAGGAGCAGGGGTTAAACAGCAGGGGCGCGTGAGGTCAGACAGGACAAGGGTAACAGAAATAAACCCATGAGGTTACTCACTTTGTGTGTACACACTTCTAGCTGCTTATATGGAAAGTGTCATCATTATTGACTGACTTGGTTCTTGTTAGCACTGAGGATGAAGTAAGTCATCAGGAGAGATTTCAGGCCAGAGCAGGGTTTGCCAAAAGCTGAAAGCTATCCTGGCCAGGATTTTCCAAGTCTGAGTATCAATGACTTGGGGTTGCCAACTCTGGTGAATTTATTGCAGATCTCTTGATATTTATTGGTGTTTTTAATCCCTGGCTCTTGGACTCGTGTAAGGATTTCAGATTTCATTTTTTTAAAAGGACGTTTCTAGCCCTCAGGTTTGTGAAGAAAAGCTTGAGAACACAAACCGTAAAGGCTCAAAAAGGCCCAATGAAAAAGAACCCAACACTGATGATTTTAAAAGTCCCAGGGTTTTTGAGATGATGCTTGTGTCAGGCAATCCTGATGACAGTGATTAGTCCAGCTTCTCCAGGTGTGGCTCTAACTTGATGTAAATAGTCTATGGTACATCCAGACACCCTGGTGTGAATATAACCATGGCTTTTGTAGCCCAGTGCATCAGGTGTTACCACTTGAATTCCAAGCCCAGTATTCTTACTGATCTATATAAACAATCATCAAACCAAAAGACACAAGCTTCAGGGAAGCCAATACTCTAAACCAAAGCACTGTTTGCCCCCAGTACCGTAGGATCCAGGACCAGGGGAGGGAGAGGAACAAAGCCATTGAAGAGTTTTTCCAGTTTGCTGTGCACAGGAACTACAGTCAGTGGGTTAACAACTCCAGGACTTGATAATTTAGCTGGCAACTGCAGATTTTCTTTACAGGCACTTCTGCTCAGGTATTTATCCAGGGCAATTGGATTTACCGGAAAAGATATTCCCTGGAAATCAGATGTAAATTTCAGAAAGATGTAAATCTTCAACTATCCTATCAAAGTTGTGATTTTTATTCAGTTTTCTTTTGGTCCTCAGCATCGGACGCAGGCAGGGAAGGGGCAAGGGAAACAGCAGAATAGGAAGATCCCTGGAGAAAACATCGAAGCAAGGAATTGAAAGATTTCAGGTTGACTGAGGAGAATGTTTAAAAAAAAAGAAAAAGGCTATATGAAAAAAAAACATCCAAATCAAAGCAGCTCATTGGTGACACATACTTTGCTAAAGAGTTTATTGGATGTTTTTCATATGTATTTTGAGTAAATCTATATTAAAATCTCAAATTTTCTATATGACTTGGGGAACAAATGCAACAGATTTTGGCCAAGTGTCCTACTAACTTCTAGTGCCCAAGCGGGAGGCATGATTTTGAACTACCACATATAGGAACATATCTTCGGGGTACGCAGGAGCTACTTCCGCAGCCAAAAGCTGTTTACTCAAGAGGGCTTGCAATAAGTGGTTGTTACTTTCCAGTATAAAATGTGACAATGTACAAGTTGAAATGGAAGTCTTTCCTAGCTCTGTCTATTGCAAATGCAGCAAGTAAATTTCCAGAAGGGGGGGGGGGAGATAGAGAAGATTTTGAATATGATGCACAACATATGTCAGTTTGAAGCTGAACAGCTTTCTGCACCAAATATTCTAGCCAAACGATTAGTAACACCTGATATACCCACTGCTCCTCATTAGTCACCTGCCAGCAATGAGCAATTGGCTTCATATTAGCACTTACTACTCTCTTTCCTCCCACCAATTAAGCATCTGTTAATCATGAGAAACAAATCATCTTCTTGGAAAACAAGGGACAAACATTGAGGTTTTGTAATAAAATGGAACATTGTAAATAATCAGTAAGATGCCCTGAAAAAGTTAATCGTATTTTTTTTTAAGTTTAGCTATCTATTAAAAAGGCTGGAGAAAAGGAAGCAAGTCAGCAATATTGACTGGTGCATAATGTTAACATGGATTAGCAATACAGGACACAAAAGACTGGATCACACCAGGCCCATTCGTCCAGTATTATGTCTCCGACAGTAGCCAGCACCAGATGCTTTGGAGGAAGGTGCAAGAAACACTGCAGTGGCGGCTTCAGGGAAAGCTTCCTTCCACACACCGCCCCCCTTCCCCCTCCAAATAGCCAGAGGTTGGCTTATACCTGAAGCTTGAGGATTTTATACCCCTATGCAATCTTATTACATTTTACCACCTACTATTATACTCTGAATATTTTTTGTTCTCCATCTAAATGTTCAGTCCTTTTCTGAGTCCTGCTGAGCTCTTGGCCTCAGTAATATCTTGTGGCAATGAGCTCCACTGACTAACTGGTTCATATTTCAAGTGGCAGAATGAAACAATGGTTGCATTGGTCAGAATTAGTCAAGCGTGTTTTGGCAGTACCAAATTTGTAACTTCTTAGCCTTGATAAAAGGGGACAATGGATCTGTACAACAGACTACTACTCAAATTCCTCCAGTGGCCTCCTGTCTCCTTCTGTCAAGTTCATGCTCTTTATGTTGATTTACAAAGCTCTGGAAAGAGCTACCTTTTTTCATTCCCTTTATGTCTGCATCCAAAATATAGATCCTCAAAACCCCAAACTGCCACCTAACACTGGAGGTGTTTAAAGTCTCGCAGTGCCTATGTTTCTACTCATAAAGTTCCTTAGGTGCCTAAAGTTTGCCGGTGGGCATCCACACAGCTTCAATAAGAAAGATTGAGAGCCCCACCTCAGAACATCACATAGCCCAGTGGATTTGAACCTGTCTCCCACATCCTGGATGGGTGCTGTAACCAGGGCACCTCACTCTGTCCCATCCCAGGAGCTCCTGACAAGGTGCAGGCCTGGTATCTCTCAGTAGGTGGTTCATGTCTCCTAGAATCTCAGAAACCATCCAGCATGACTTACAAGCCCAAGTGGAAATGGGTTGCAGTGTGGTACAATCACACCCAAGGGGGTCTCCTTTGCTTGACTCCCTACAAAAGCTATGAAGCTACCTTCTTCAAATTGTCTAAGTCACTCAGCAGGATTCTCACCCACCTACTGTGACATTCTATACCTTGGGAAGTGTAACCCCCATATTCCTCATTTTCATATAATCATGATCTTTCATATAAAGCATGCCTTGTAAGGTATCAGGGGAAAGGTTATGATCTACTGAAAATAATTTCTCTATCCACATATGTACATCATTAATGCATATGAAGTTATGAGAATTATGTAGTATGGCTGTCACTAAAACATGCTGTAAATTGGGGAATCAGCCAGATATTAGCTCCCCAGAGGCAACAGCAAAGAAAGTAACCAACACCCAGGCAGGGTGTCAAACAACCCATCAACAGCCATTGTCCAGCAAAGGGAGCTACAATGCAATGAGTCACCTACATGAGGCCATACGAGGGGAATTTCTCAACCTTGCTTGGAGAGACTCAGCAATTCCCCACAGACATGCCTGGACTTGTGCTCCCCAAGCACATGGACTGAAGGTATAAAACAGACAGAGTGGACACATACTGAGCCCTTCTCCTGCCCCCACCTTCGCTGTAAGCAACGAAGACACCAAGAAGGAGACAAGACTCCAACAGAGGAGACTGACCCAGATTTAAGGAACAAATCAGTATAATAAGGACTGCAATATCCAGTAGGGTGAGAAAAACTGCTTAATCTAGATTTTGCCCGGTCTAATAGGGATGAGAGTTTAGACTGCATGCTTATATTTTATTTTGGTAACCACTCTGACTTTTTGCCTATCACTTAATATCTACATTTTATAGTCAATAAACTTGTTTGTTTCTCTTTACCAGTGAGTTTGTATGAAATGTGGGGCAAATCTGCTCAGGTTGGCAAAGGCTGGTGTATGTCCACTTTCCATTGCTGAAGTGGTGAACCAATTAATAAATTTGCACTGCTCAAGACAGTATATTCCTGGGGTACAGTGCTGGGAACTGGGGGGGATTTGGCTGGTGCCTTTCTCTGTGTGATTCGTGAGTGGCTCTGGGAGCATTCATGCGACCTACCTGGGTGTGGGGCTCCACATGCAGTTGTGCTGAGTGATCACAGCGCCTGGAGGGGTTGCTAGCAAGGCTTTGTGAGAGACAGCCCAGGCTGGGGAGAGTTCAGGGGGCACAGTCCCCGGTGGGATTCCATCACAGTGGCATAGTGAGCAGGGCAAGGCTGGCTCCTAGAGTCAAGAATTGGAGGGACCTAGCAGATTACCAGTCCAGATAACACCAGAGGAGGAGGTCACACGTACCTGCCTGCCAAGTTTGGGGATTTTCTTCTTTTAAGGTGTGTAGTGCTAACATCTTTTTCCTATTTTACTTTGGGCATTTTTTTTTTTTTTGGCAATAATTGACCATCTGCATTGGCTTATTCTGGGAGCTTCGCTTCCTGTGTGACTGAAGGAACTGGCTGGAACATGCAGAGGGCAGTGTTTATGCCTAGTGAGGGTGACCCTGAGGGGGACCTGGTCCATATTTCACCCCTACTGCTACTGCCCTACAAAGTTAACCAAACAAAACCACCTCTAAGAGCTGCGCAAGCTCCAGCTGTCTTGCCCTAAGGAACTGACACCCAGTAAGGACAACTTTAGAAGACTATATTTTTAAAGAAAAGTGTCTTTAACCAAGTTTGAGGGAAGAGAACAGAACAGAGTCCAAACCACAAAACCAGTAAAAAAAAAAAAAAAAAAAAATCAGCAAGGAGACTCTTGTTTTAACAGTAATTTATTATCAGTAAAAAACAGACAGCTTAGAATTGTTTTTGCTTTAGAGGCTTTTATCTTGTGTAGCATGCAGACCCTAGCCCCAAACAGCTGTTGGGAGACCTTTGGCAATATTCTTATCTCAACTTCTAGCCCCGTCCTTTGTTACCAATGACAATGCTGCAAATCACAACCAACTTGGCAACAGGCAATTCTAAACAGTACTTGTGATAAGGGTCATTGTGAGGCCTAAGGGTGCTGCAGGATATTTTATGGGAGCTAAGACATACTGTTTTGACTGTTCCCCCTTGTTAACGTTCATGGCTTATTGGAAAGCTATGAAAATCTTTCAGGGCGTGTCATTTTTTCCATTGGCGCTTTGCTGCTGTCAGTCTTTCAAATTTTTATCTAGGCTACATGGGCTCAGGACTCTTTGGGAGAAAACCCCCTACAAATAATGCTAACAGTGCATCCCTTTCTTTGGGGGTGAAGGCTCTGTTCATGCTGGAGTCCTTCACAAAAAGACTCCCATCTACTGATGGGCTACTGGTGGTTCTGAGAAAAGCTACATCTCGAGATGAGATGTAGACAAGTATTCCACTTAGGGGTGCGTGCCCAGTGTGTTGGAACTGGAGACTTGCCGAGCATTGCCTGTAGAGAGATGGTGCTTGTGCTTCATGGCTGTGGCCCCTCCCCTGGCTATATGAGGTGATGGCGCCTTGACCCCCCTCAGTTCCTTTGCACTGAAAGCCCCTGAGAGGAGACTTTGATGCTGAGGGAGGTGGGCTGTGAAATACATGTCTGCATCACATCTCAAGGAACCACAGTTACAGTCAGTAACCCATTTCTTCTTCGAGTCACGTATATTCCATGTAGGTGACTCACGAGCAGTACCCCAATCCGGAGGTGGGGCTCAGAGTCTTCTGCAATAGGGACTGCAGGACCATCTTCCCAAGGCCTGCATCCACTCCAGAAGATGCGATAAGAGCACAATGGTCCCTAAACGTAGGTATGGATGACCACATGGCTGCCCTGCAAATATCCAGTAGGGAAATGTCCCTGAGGAACACTACTGAAGTCACTTGTGCTCTTGTGGAGTGAGCCCGTATCTGCTGGGGAGGTGTAACCCAAGCTACCTCATAAGCAGTCTTGACACAGGGTATTGCCCATATAGAGATGGTCTGTGGAGAGACTATTGCCCCTTCATGCGGCCCATAGGACCTGAACAGGTGAGGCGAAGCATGCAAAGGTTTAGTCCTGTTTAGAAAAAGGCTAGACATCACCAGACATCCAGAGTGTGGAGGCACTGTTCTTCCAGGGAAGAGTGCAGTTTAGGGAAAAAACATAGGTAAATACACCACCTGATTTAGATAAACCAGAGAGATCACTTTGAATAAAAACTTTGGGTGTGCTCACAGTGTTACCTTGTCTTTGGAGAACTCAGTGTAAGGCAGCTCAGCCATTAGAGCCTGCAACTCACACACCCTTCTTGCTGAAATGATGGCTATCAGGAACGCTGTTTTCTGAGACAGGAGAGGCAGCACACAGGACACAAGGGGTTCAAATGGAGGGCCCCTCAGAGCTGTCAGAACCATGTTTAGGTCCCACCAGGGAACCAGTTCTCAGACCGGAGGATGTAAGGGGAGATACCCCTTCAGAAATCTTATCACCAAGGCACTGGGAAAAATTGACTTCCCTTGAATCAGGGGATGGAATGCTGATATCGCTGTCAAATGCACTCTCAGTGAACTGAGCACAAGACCCGATTTCTGAAGATGTTGCAGGTACTCCAAGATGTCCTGGATGGAAGCCTCTGTTGGTTAGGTCCCGTGGGCCAAGAACCAGATCGAGAACCTCTTCCATTTTGTTAAGCAAATGATCCTAGTGGAGGACTTCTTACTGCTGAGTACGACTCGTTGGACAGCCTCTGAGCATCACTCTTCCTCTTCATTTAGCCAGGCAGCAGCCATGCTGTGAGGTGCAGGGAACTGATTGCAGGATGGAGGGTTTGGTTGTGGCTCTGCATGAGCAGGTCAGGATGGAGAGGAATTGAAATGGGAGGTTGAATTGACAGAGCAAGGAGATCTGAGAACAGCATTGTTTCACAGGAGTAATGAGGATGAACTTGGCTCGATCCGCTTTGAGCTTGAGGATGACTCGTGGAATGACCGGAATAGGTGGACAGACATATAGAAGAGTCAACCGCCAGGTGCAGTGGAAGGTGTTGGAGAGGGAGCTAGGCCCCCTCAAGAGCAGAATAGTTGACATTTCGTGTTCTCCCTCATCGCAAACAGGTTAATTGCAGGAATGCCCCATGTTGCAAAGACAACCCAGAGAACACTCCCCTTCAGGGACCACTTGTGGCTCCGGGAGAAAACTCTGCTGAGATGGTCCATGAGACGATTTTGCATGCCCAGTACATGGATGGCTATGGGGTGATGTCTTCTTCGATACAAAATTGCCATAGGTTTATCACCTCCAGGCAGAATAACCTAGAATGCGCCCCTCCTTGCTTGTTCACATAGTACATCATGGTGGTATTGTTGGTGAGTATGTGAAACACTGAGTGCCTTGATGCAGTGTTGGAAAGCATGACAGGATGGCCTGCAGTTCCAACACATTGATATGGAGTGAGGCTTCCTGTTCAAATCACAGGCCCTGCACCCTCAACAAGTCCAGATGCATACTCCAACCCAGAAGGGAAGCGTCAGTAACCACTGACTTGGTCGGAGAGGGCTGAGTGAAGAGGATTCCTTGACACACACTGTGTGGGGACTCCCACTAACACAAGGAATCTAGGACTGGTGAAGAAAGGCGAACCAACCTGTCCAGAGAATTCAGGGTGGTAAGCTGTTCTGAACTACATTTGAAGAGGGAGAAGGCTCAACCTGGCAAAGTGGACCACCTGCGTGCAAGCGGACATGTGGCCCTAAAGGCTCAGGCACACGCAGACTGTCATGGAGGGCTGAGATTGCAGACTGAGGCACATCTGTTGAACTGCCTCAAAGCCGGTCATCGGGAATGCCCTCAACCTCATGGAATCTAACTGGGCCCCAATGGACTCGATTTTTGGAGTGGGAGCCAAGGTTGACTTTGCAGTATTTAAAATGAGTCCCAGATGGTCGAGCAAACGCAATGATATGTTGATGTGGTCAAGAACCTCCTCTCCGGAGCCACCCTTCAGCAACCAGTCATCGGGGTACAGGAAGGTGTGGATTCCCATCTTCCTGAGATATGCCAAGACCATCGCCATGCATTTGGTAAGATCAGTGGGCAGAAGAGAGGCCGAACAGGAGAACTGTATCCTGAAAGTGGCATTCTCCTACCACAAAATGCAGAAACTTCCTGTGGCCCAGCAGAATCACCACCTAAAAGTAAGCGTCCTGAAGGTCCAGAGAAGCGAACCAGTTATTCTGAGACTGTGTGGGGAGGATTGCAGATAGAGCGACAATGCAGAATCTCATATACTTGATGAATTTGTTGAGGCCACAAAGGTTGAGAATGGGTCTCATCCTGCCCTGGGATTTCGGAATCAGGAGGTACCAGGAGTCAAAGCCATGACCTCAGTGTTCTTGGGGAACTTCCTCTACCATTGAGAGCTGACCAGCTTGGTGAGCAGCGTCTTGTGAGATGGCTCCCCGAGGAGGGACAGGGAAGGGAGGTGAGAACAGGGCATGGAGGGGAACTGGATTGTGTAGCGCGATCTGATAGTAGGCAATTGAGTCCCAAGCATTGTAAAAGTGGACCATCCTACCCCCAAAGGTACAGACAGAGGGAGTGGAGCAAAGACTCCAGCAACTGGTGGTGAGAAGGAACTGAGGGGGCTCAGGTTGGCACCACCTTATATCGCCAGGGGAGGGGCCATTGCCATAAGTGCCGCCCCTCTACTAGGACTGCTAGGCAAAAGTCTCTGGTTCTGGTGCACCGCACCTAAGTGGAACACAGGTCTGCATCTAGTCAAAGGAGGAGGATCGTCGAGCATTGTTTTGTAAGTGCAATTTATATTTACTGTGCAGAATTACAGAAGCATCCATATAGGTGCTCAGATACTGCAGCGCTGAGTGCATGAAAAATACATATGCTTCTATATACACACATTGCCACACAACAGAATCATCTGAAATAAGGGCCGCATGATCCAGTCATTTCTTCCATAAAGACTGATAATCGGTGGTTTGGTGAAGAATCTTCTCCCGGACAAGGAAGGTATCTATGCAGGAATGCATGGATGCAAAGTAAATGAGCAAATTCAGCATACCTGGCCGCATCCTCCGCTCCTGTATAACTGAGTTGAGCACAGCACTCGCCTCCTTAACCATACAGAGCACTGAAAACTGTCATACTACATATTTAAAATGTACCTACTAAAACATATGATAGGTTTAGAATATCATCAATTGGCCTAGTTTTTACAGGTAGGATAGGCAGCCCCAATTCAGCTAAGCACTTATACACACATCCTTAAGTGCTTTGCTGAATCAAAGCCAGAATTATTGTTATCAGCACCCGAAGGTGAGCTGAGTGCCTCTCACTCAGAAAGATGACAGGATCCTTGGCCCCCGAGAGCTTAAAATTAGGCATGGCCTGGCAAGATAGAAAGGAAGGGGCAGGGGAAGAAACAGTAATATCAGTAAGATTATGCACATACTCAGTGACAGCTTGTGCATGAGCTCACATACTAAAGGGAGTGTTTATGAACAGACTCCTCAGTTGCCTAATTTTGCATAGGCATCATGGCAGAAGTAGGTCTTAGGAGGGCTTTGAATGAGGAGATTCAGGGAGTGCCTTGTTGATCAGAGGAGGGAGGTCATTCCAGGTGTAAAGAGTGGCAAGGGCAAAAATGTGAACACATCTGTGGAAGAAACAGATAAATGGGATATCAAGTTTAGGAAAGGACTCCCCTTACCAAAATGACTAGTTTGTACCGTTCTCTCGGGAAGTGAAGAGGAAGTTATTTGTGACCACAGGACTCAGGAGGGCTTTAAACTAGGTTCACCGGGGGAAGGAGACCAAAGCCCTGAGGTAAGTGGGAAAGCGGGATACCGGGAGGAAGCACAGGCAGGAATGTCTGTGAGGGGAGGGCTCCTGCCTCATACTGGGAATGAGGGGCGATCAACAGGTTATCTCAAGTGCTTATATACAAATGCACAAAGCCTTGGAAACAAGCAGGGAGAACTGGAGGTCCTGGTGATGTCAAGGAATTATGACGTGATTGGAATAACAGAGACTTGGTGGGATAACTCACATGACTGGAGTACAGTCATGGATGGTTATAAACTGTTCAGGAAGGACAGGCAGGGCAGAAAAGGTGGGGGAGTAGCACTGTATGTAAGGGAGCAGTATGACTGCTCAGAGCTCCGGTACGAAACTGTGGAAAAACCTGAGTGTCTCTGGATTAAGTTTAGAAGTGTGTGCAACAAGAGTGATGTCATGGTGGGAGTCTGCTATAGACCACCGGACCAGGGGGATGAGGTGGATGAGGCTTTCTTCCGGCAACTCACGGAAGCTACTAGATCGCATGCCCTGATTCTCATGGGTGACTTTAATTTTCCTGATATCTGCTGGGAGAGCAATACAGCGGTGCATAGACAATCCAGGAAGTTTTTGGAAAGCGTAGGGGACAATTTCCTGGTGCAAGTGCTAGGGGAGCCAACTAGGGGGAGCGCTTTTCTTGACCTGCTGCTCACAAACCGGGTAGAATTAGTGGGGGAAGCAAAAGTGGATGGGAATCTGGGAGGCAGTGACCATGAGTTGGTTGAGTTCAGGATCCTGACGCAGGGAAGAAAGGTAAGCAGCAGGATACGGACCCTGGACTTCAGGAAAGCAGACTTTGACTCCCTCAGGGAACAGATGGCCAGGATCCCCTGGGGGACTAACATGAAAGGGAAGGGAGTCCAGGAGAGCTGGCTGTATTTCAAGGAATCCCTGTTGAGGTTACAGGGACAAACCATCCCGATGAGTCGAAAGAATAGTAAATATGGCAGGCGACCAGCTTGGCTTAATGGTGAAATCCTAGCGGATCTTAAACATAAAAAAGAAGCTTACAAGAAGTGGAAGGTTGGACATATGACCAGGGAAGAGTATAAAAATATTGCTCGGGCATGTAGGAAAGATATCAGGAGGGCCAAATCGCACCTGGAGCTGCAGCTAGCAAGAGATGTCAAGAGTAACAAGAAGGGTTTCTTCAGGTATGTTGGCAACAAGAAGAAAGCCAAGGAAAGTGTGGGCCCCTTACTGAATGAGGGAGGCAAGCTAGTGACAGAGGATGTGAAAAAAGCTAATGTACTCAATGCTTTTTTTGCCTCTGTTTTCACTAACAAGGTCAGCTCCCAGACTGCTGTGCTGGGCATCACAAAATGGGGAAGAGATGGCCAGCCCTCTGTAGAGATAGAGGTGGTTAGGGACTATTTAGAAAAGCTGGACGTGCACAAGTCCATGGGGCCGGACGAATTGCATCCGAGAGTGCTGAGGGAATTGGCGGCTGTGATTGCAGAGCCCTTGGCCATTATCTTTGAAAACTCGTGGCGAACGGGGGAAGTCCCGGATGACTGGAAAAAGGCTAATGTAGTGCCCATCTTTAAAAAAGGGAAGAAGGAGGATCCTGGGAACTACAGGCCGGTCAGCCTCACCTCAGTCCCTGGAAAAATCATGGAGCAGGTCCTCAAAGAATCAATCCTGAAGCACTTAGAGGAGAGGAAAGTGATCAGGAACAGTCAGCATGGATTCACCAAGGGAAGGTCATGCCTGACTAATCTAATCGCCTTTTATGATGAGATTACTGGTTCTGTGGATGAAGGGAAAGCAGTGGATGTATTGTTTCTTGACTTTAGCAAAGCTTTTGACACGGTCTCCCACAGCATTCTTGTCAGCAAGTTAAGGAAGTATGGGCCGGATGAATGCACTATAAGGTGGGTAGAAAGCTGGCTAGATTGTCGGGCTCAACGGGTAGTGATCAATGGCTCCATGTCTAGTTGGCAGCCGGTGTCAAGTGGAGTGCCCCAGGGGTCGGTCCTGGGGCCCGTTTGTTCAATATCTTCATAAATGATCTGGAGGATGGTGTGGATTGCACTCTCAGCAAATTTGCGGATGATACTAAACTGGGAGGAGTGGTAGATACGCTGGAGGGGAGGGATAGGATACAGAAGGACCTAGACAAATTGGAAGATTGGGCCAAAAGAAATCTAATGAGGTTCAATAAGGATAAGTGCAGGGTCCTGCACTTAGGATGGAAGAATCCAATGCACCGCTACAGACTAGGGACCGAATGGCTCGGCAGCAGTTCTGCGGAAAAGGACCTAGGGGTGACAGTGGACGAGAAGCTGGATATGAGTCAGCAGTGTGCCCTTGTTGCCAAGAAGGCCAATGGCATTTTGGGATGTATAAGTAGGGGCATAGCGAGCAGATCGAGGGACGTGATCGTTCCCCTCTATTCGACACTGGTGAGGCCTCATCTGGAGTACTGTGTCCAGTTTTGGGCCCCACACTACAAGAAGGATGTGGATAAATTGGAAAGAGTACAGCGAAGGGCAACAAAAATGATTAGGGGTCTAGAGCACATGACTTATGAGGAGAGGCTGAGGGAGCTGGGATTGTTTAGTCTGCAGAAGAGAAGAATGAGGGGGGATTTGATAGCTGCTTTCAACTACCTGAAAGGGGGTTTCAAAGAGGATGGCTCTAGACTGTTCTCAATGGTAGCAGATGACAGAACGAGGAGTAATGGTCTCAAGTTGCAATGGGGGAGGTTTAGATTGGATATTAGGAAAAACTTTTTCACTAAGAGGGTGGTGAAACACTGGAATGCGTTACCTAGGGAGGTGGTAGAATCTCCTTCCTTAGAGGTTTTTAAGGTCAGGCTTGACAAAGCCCTGGCTAGGATGATTTAACTGGGACTTGGTCCTGCTTTGAGCAGGGGGTTGGACTAGATGACCTTCTGGGGTCCCTTCCAACCCTGATATTCTATGATTCTATGATTCTATGGCCAAGTCCCAAAAGATGTACGAGGATAAATTTCAGTCCTATAATCATCTTTTCAATATTGCCACCATCTAAAGGAGCAGGTGGGACCTCTTGGAGAGCTCTGTCTACAGCAGCAATGCGCAGATTTGTGCACCTGACTCTCCATAATACCTTACTTCGTCATCTTAAATGTGCATATATCAGGCAGGATTTAAGTTCCTTGAATATCAAGCAAGATTCACATAGTATTGGCATGTTGACATTTAACTGAGGTAGCCAACAAGTTGTCATCGTACATTAGTGTTGACAAAAGTAAGGGTAAAGCTAAGGTGCTAAAAAACATTAAAGGCAGCCAAAGCCAATAGCATACACTTACTGCCAGGTCTTTTTCTTTAATTTTTTTTTTATCTCCTCCGTTTTCTCTTTTCGCCCATCTCAAATAGAAGATACGTGTGAAGAAAGGTTCAACAATCCACTTAAATCATAACATGACTTTGGATATTCAAGGGCAAATTTTCAAAAACAAAAACAAAACAAAAAAAACCCAACAACCACTCCGCCTTATATTTATAAAAGGCAAAACCAGTGATGTGCACTTTAAGCACTGATACAACACAAAACTGACAGACTCTGCAATACCCATTAACCAAAAGCATTCAATGAAAAAATACCATCATCTTCCTACACATGTATAAGCACTCAAACTTGTATGCACATATATTTGCATGATCAGAAAATGGAGGCCGTTTCAAAATATGTCCCAACCCACATTATGTAACCATACGAAGGATTGCTTATTCTATTAATTTTATTTTCAAGTATTCAGAAAGTTAGAATGTTTGCTATTTTGCTTCAAAAATATTTCTTTCCTCCAGCTAGGAAGTACTGAATTCCCACAGAATGGCTTGTGGATTTTGAGTTTCCTAGCAGCACTGATTTCATAAAATGAAAATATTTTCAAATCATTCTCCTTGTAGCTTGTGGTATCTGGTGTTAAAACTACCCACAAATTCCAAACATTTGGGGTAAAAAAAAAAATTTTACAGATTTTTAATTTTTCATCAGATTTCTATGGCCCCAAGTTACTGTTTTGTTTTTTTAACTTATTGGTACAAACTTGTGAGAAAGAATAAAGTTACTGGTTTCACCTAAATACTTTAATTACTTTATTAATTACCATCCATATTCAGGTAAAATTTTAAGTGTAAAAACTATCCTGTTATGACATACACTTTGGATTCCCACTTTTAAACAAATTGCTACTAAAAACCTACAGGTTTTTTTGCAGTGGTAAATTGCTTTGATGTAGCTGCATGGATGCAAACCCCCAGTTTAAATGTGTTGCAGGGGGATATAAAGTAGGGCTTACAACAGTGCAACTTACCCGATGTTCAAATACTGTACTGCTAACGTACACAAAACCTATGTGAAAAAAGATTAATCAGTGCCAGTCACCAAAGTGTTGACTATTCCTGGTTTCTTCATCTTGACCCTCATGGAAAGCCTTTTTCCCCACCAAAACTGAAAGGAAAAATTGTTGGAAATGCATATTATACATCGTGCAGTTAAAGCAACACTGAAGTGTTTTTTCTTCTCTTTGTGCAATATGAATTGTGTACAGCAGTAAAATTCACTGCGTCAACTGTAATGCTGTCTTTGGCTTTCTTCTTGCATAGACAGATATGAAAAACTATTGTTATTTAAAAATACTTTAACCCACCACAGTGAGACATTAAGCAATTTGATAAGCTATATATTGAAGTGTCTTAATGCGGCAAGCTAATCTGAATTCTTTTTTGTTTGAAGTCCTGACATCACATAAATAGAACTTCCCTTTCACAAACTACACATGAAGAGGTGTTTTATAACTAGCATTATCTTGCATTACATACAATTGCTCATTGGGAGTAAGCTGATGTAGGTAATGTATTACATCATAAATCTAACCTCTTCAATATTTAAGCATATGTAACACACAAATTAAAGATTCCAGTTAAGCATCACCACATTTTAACCCCTCACATTTGCACAAAGTAATTTACTACAAGCTATTTAATTGCAAAAACTAAAAGTTTATACAGGTGCTTTACTATGTCATACTGTCATGGTTCCCTTTGTTCAGCATTCCACACAAACTTCTGTATCATGATTGTTTCCACTCATTATCTATTCAGTCTCTGCGTTATCACTTCTCGGTACATGATAGAGATGTATATCAGCAGCAGAAAGATGACAAAGAAATCATCTAAAAATCCCAGAATTCCAAAGAGGGCTTCAGGAAGAAAATCCAGAGGTGAAACTAGATAGAGCAGAGCTCCTAGCAGGCAGAGGACTATTCTGATACGGAACATCCAGAAAAGGCCCCCCACAGTAAACATCTCCCTGAAAGCATGCCGCAGTAAAGTGGGTAAATCCATAATTCTTTCCATAATCTATGAACAAACAAAATAGAAATAATTAATCTTTTGTAGCATCATACAAAATGCCAAAATAAATACTTCCTAAATGGGATTTTTTTTTTTTTTTTAAAAGCACAGCATTGATATTACCACATTCACCAGTTTTGGAATCCATTAAGTCACAAGACTGAAAGTTTCTAGACCTGGAACTTGAAACCACAGTATAATGAATTCATGAAAGATTCTAACTGCCAAGACACCTATTGGATAAGAAACACAGGAAAACTAGCATCTTAATTGACACAGAAGACAACTTACGATTCACCACGTAGCAAGAGCAAGCAGTGGAGAAACTATTCTGGATCCATTTCTTACTGATAAGTAGTAATTGATTAAGGATATAACAATGGTAGAGAAGTTTGGAACCAATGATCACAAGTTATATTGGTTCAATACAATAAAGAAAGGGGCTTGAATTCATTATAGCAAAGAGAAGATTCACAGAATGCAGCGGTATATATTTAAGAAAAGGTAAATAAACAAAAACAGATTTCAGGAAAGCAAAATGTTAATCGAGTGAGTAGGATGCAATGGAAAAAAGTATGGAAAATCTAAGAATATGGAAGAAATCTGGGGATCCCTATGAGA
This sequence comes from Dermochelys coriacea, assembly GCF_009764565.3. Taxonomy (NCBI): domain Eukaryota; kingdom Metazoa; phylum Chordata; order Testudines; family Dermochelyidae; genus Dermochelys; species Dermochelys coriacea. The sequence goes on from NC_050072.1 coordinate 131,503,788, forward strand.
CACCATAATCAAGCTGCAACGGATTACATTTTCTCTGAAAAAGAATAATGCAATATATAAGCTGTGGCTAAATGAGGCTTTTCAGGGGACTGTCCAAGCTTTAAGATTAGAAAACAAAATAAACCCAGCCATGGCGCCTTCTTATCTTTTATTCTGTGGCTTCATCCACACTAATTAGCCATGGTTCAGTGGGAGCCATTTTTTAATTTGAGCACTGTTTCAAAAATGGCTCCTTTCCCAAAGTAGACAGAGCCACAGAATAGAAGACTAAAAGGCAGTGGTTCTCAAACTTTTTGTATTGGTGACCCCTTTCGAACACCAAGCCTCTGAGTGCGACCCCCCTTAGAAATTAAAAACACATTTTTGATATTTAACACTATGTTAAATACTAAATTTAAACCCTATTGCTTAAAATGAATTTACCTTTTCTCACTGCTTTTAAATAAAGACTAAAACACATTTTTATCAAATTAAATGCAAGTGGAAAAGTTATTTTTAACTAGAATTTTATTTTAATACTTGACAGCAATTAATGATCTGAAGCAGCCAAAAATCAGTGAGATAGATGATGCTGTTTATTTGACACATGAAGTTTTATTCTTGGTGTTGTTTTAGAAAGGGCGCATCTGATGTCATCCTTCACATTAAGTCGGTTTCGAGATTTTGTCTTTACTGTGAGAAGGCTGGAGAATCCACTCTTGCATTTGTAGGTAGTGGGAAATGGCAGGAAGGCTCTCTGGGCCATTTCAGACACCAGTGGGTATTCACTTGCAACTGAGCACCAGAACCGGTTTGGAGGCAGCTGTGCGAATTTTGCTTTCATGTCATCATCATTGATCATGTTGACAAACTGTTCCTGTGTGTGAATATTGTCAGTAGGTAACTGCTCAGCTGTCACACCGAAAGGGTTCTTCACCAGGGAATGAAGTGCTTCTGGTAGCGTTGGGAAGTAGTGTGAGAACGCTTCATGAAGGGCTCTCAAATGTTTACTGATCACTGACTTGAGAGCACTATCCATGTTAACTTCCTCCTCCTCGCTGAACAAGGAAGGGGTCGGAAACATGCCGTATCTGCCTGTGTCCAGCTTCCTGCACCACAGATCCAACTTTATCTGGAAGGCTTTGATTTTATTAGTCAGGTCTATTGATGTTGAATTGACAGATTGAGATCATTAAGGGTACCAAAGGTATCAACTAGGTATGCCAAGCAGAGAAGCCATTTCTTGTCACTGAACATTTTGTTCAGCTCGTTTCTGTTTTCACAGGAAAAACTTTGCCATCTCTTCGTGAAGTATAAAAACGCGCTTTAATGTGCGTCCCCTAGAAAGCCATCGGACTTGTGTGGAAAAGCAGAACTTCATATTCACCACCCATTTCATTGCAGAGCTCTCAAAAGAGACGACTATTCAGAGCATGAGCTTTAATGTACTTCACTGCTCATATAACAACATCCACCACGGCATTAAGGCATATTAGCAATGTCTTTGCAGCGAGGACTTGACGATGGATTCCACAATGAGTGACAATCACATTAGGTGAGACACACTTTACCTTCTGCCGAAAGCCAGACTGTGCACCCATTATTGCTGGAACTCCATCGGTACAGATACCACAAAGGTTTTTCCATTCAATGCATTGCTTTCGAAAAAGGCGTTCACCTTACTGAAAATGGCCTGTGCTGTTGGGGTTGTTTCAAGTTGTTCACAGACTAAGAACCCATCCTTAACATCCTCGGCACTAACACACCGTATGGATGCGACCAGTTGCGCGCAGCGAGTAACATCAGTGGTTTCATCAAGTTGCAGGCTGAACATACTGAAAGCAGAACGTTTAATTTCATGCACAACTTGTTTTTTGACATCTTCAGACATCTCACATCATCTGCGTTTCACAGTGTCATTAGGCAGGGAGAGGTATTCCGGTTTTTGGCAGTATCCTTGCGAACCATGAGTGCCAGTCTCCTTGCCCGCTGGCCAAATAAGCACCTCGCCTGCTGCACACGGCACTTGAGTAGGGGCAGCTCGTAATGACACAGCGTAAGAGGCCTTCACAGCGGAAGACGTTTGCTATCGGAAACGTCCATCAGCACCAGGCTGGGCTGCCTTTGTTGCTGCTTCTCTGCATTTGAAAAAATTCCATGCTTCGATTTTTATGCTCAGGATGTCTAGTTGCAAGATGTCGCTGCCGTTAGCATGGTTTCATTGATTCAGCAGACAAAACCTCACAGCCAATGACACATTGCGGCTTTTCAATCCCAGAGGTGATGATACTGGGAAAATCCAATGGAAGACCTGTTTTTTAGTGGTTTCAGCAGTACAAGGGGCCATTATTTTCAGGAGAAAGTTTGCACTTGTGTGTCCGACTGTTAATTAATAAAGTACTCGTTCAGCTGTGAATCAAGCCCTCTAATGTTGTCTCAGTGCCAGGCCAGC